>NC_041336.1:31778156-32144392 GCF_004354835.1 Perca flavescens
CTTTTGATTTTGATGAGATACTTTACACAGTCTTGTCAGTTTGGCCTAATGTCCCTCAAAAAATGATATGCCCTGCGACCAGAGTGGCCTTGATGCCCTGTCCGCACTACTCCAGCGGATTTTGCCGTTTTCTCCTCTGCCTCTTTCCTGTCACTACAGTTTAGTTTTTTTTTTGTTGAGACAAAGACAGAAATATGCATATTTTTATACGTCCTTTTCATCAGATTTATTAAGCTGCACGTACGCCTGGTTCTGTTTCATAAATCCTAATCGTGATGGAGCTGGGCTCAAACGCACAAGCATCATTTCCATTCCTGCAGTTAGCCATAAATGGACGTAGAAACACCATTAAACTCTGGTTTGCATATTGATACTTGTGCCAGCTCCAACACTCATTAGAACTGTCAGTGAGAAATATGACAAAAAAGTGCAGTTTTCCAGAACAGCCAGTCATTATGTATGACCGCTTCTCACAGGCGTGAATTATTTGAGCACATCCCACCAATTCATCACGTTTCTGCAAACCATCATCGCGGTGAAATCTAAATCACCATTATTATTTTTAGACGTCAAAAGGATGATACATGATTAATTTAGACAATAGTGAATTTATAGTGATTCATTATACTATGAAACTGAAATTACAAATTTACAAAAAAAAAAGACTGAGATTACACAGAACGCTGTGTACCCTACAAAAATACTAATACAATCAGAGAAAGTGACTTTAATCGACTTCATGTCCCGTGACATGGTGCCTTTTGGATGCTTTTATATAGGCCTTAGTGGTCCCCTAATACTGTATCTGAAGTCTCTTTTATATAGACCTTAGTGGTCCCCTAATACTGTATCTGAAGTCTCTTTTATATAGACCTTAGTGGTCCCCTAATACTGTATCTGAAGTCTCTTTTATATAGACCTTAGTGGTCCCCTAATACTGTATCTGAAGTCTCTTTTATATAGACCTTAGTGGTCCCCTAATACTGTATCTGAAGTCTCTTTTATATAGACCTTAGTGGTCCCCTAATACTGTATCTGAAGTCTCTTTCCCGAAATTCAGCCTTGGTGCAGAATTACAGCCACTAGAGCCAGTCCCACAATGAGCTTCCTGGATGTGCCATTTCTGTGTCTGTAGCTATTCAAGAGGAGAGAGGGGGGGGCAAGGTGGAGGGTGGGGGTGTGGCCTTGACCAACTGCCACTTTGCTCGTTTGAAAGCCATGATGTTTCTCTCTCATGGGTGGGCCAAATTCTCTGGGCGGGCAAAGCAGAGAAAGGGGAGGTAACCTTGCTCCTTATGACCTCATAAGGAGAAGATTCCAGATCGGCCCATCTGAGCTTTAATTTTTTCAAAGGCAGAGCAGGTTACCCAGGGCTCGGTTTACACCTATCACCATTTCTAGCCCCTGGGGGACCATAGGCAGGCTGGGGGAACGCATATTAATGTTAAAAAAACCTCATAAAGTGACATTTTCATGCCATGGGACCTTTAAAATCATTCAAAAAGTTTGAAAAGTTTTATCTGATGGCCTTTCTGCCCTTGCGTTTGGCCTTTTTTCCCCTTAAAAATTGACAACACCAAAGGCAAAGTGGCCTTGCCCCTAAAATGTTGAAAGTCCAAGCCTGATTGTAATATAGAACCATAATATAACAATAATAATCACATCAGAAGAGCACTGAGGATCTTCCTTCAAAGCTGTTAGTTTGGTGACCTACAACTGTTAGCATGTGCTCATCGTCACAGCACCACAATGTGCGCAGTTATTACACACAAGCAAGTGTAGATATGTTAATGGTGCTGATGACGTAAGACCTAGCTAAAGATTTACTGGACTGATGCCTGTCGAAAAAAAAGAGACAAATGCAACGCCTAAGACAACTCACCATCAGTGGGCCATGTGTGCCTCCCTGCCTACACACCACTGCCGCTCAAAGAGACATCAAAGAATCACACACCCTGCGCTCTCCATGCATATGTGAGCTCATCACAAGCCTCTTCCTTCAT
Organism: Perca flavescens; assembly: GCF_004354835.1. Taxonomy (NCBI): domain Eukaryota; kingdom Metazoa; phylum Chordata; class Actinopteri; order Perciformes; family Percidae; genus Perca; species Perca flavescens. The sequence goes on from NC_041336.1 coordinate 31,780,160, forward strand.
GTCTGCAGGGCTCCCAGACAGCTGCGGAGGAAAACCAGCCTGGAACAAGTGCTGCTGCCAGGGGCCCAACCCTACTGCGGCTTCCTTGTTGAAAGACCTTGTTGGGAAATGGGTACTATGAGTATGTGTCATTTACTGTGTCATTTACCGTAAGGTACTTCATTATTGTTGGAACACAACATGTGACACGGCGCCCCTCCTCTTTCCTGCTTTTCTTCATAGTCGTCCGATTCATCTACCAACCCTTATAGAGCTGGCTCAGGTTTGCCTTGGACCAGCTCATAGTTTTGCTGCTAGTTTTGCTGCTATTGGTGTAGAGACTTCCTTTGACACGCAGATCTCATCGCTCCTTCCATGCCTTCATGTCCCAGAAATGCTTGTCACTAACTTAGTTCCGGGGAGCTTATTCCCCCGGAGTCCTTATGTTTTCTCGCCTCGCAGTTTTCGTTGGATTTGGGTGGCACCTAAATCATGGTTGTAGCTGCCGCCATGGTCCTGCTCAATGCCCTGCTACGCCCTGATACACCCTGCTATGCCCTACCATGCCCTTGAGATAGTGCCTTGAGATAACTCTTGTTATGATTTGATAATATAAAAAATGTAATTGAAAATAAGTTTGTAGGGAAAAAGAAGAAGAATCCGCGCCAGGGTTGAGGGAGGTCAGGGTGGGCGATTCCCATTTACACATTGACATTGATTTTGGTCGATGTACAACCTAGTGCTGGGGTCTTTCCTCTGGCCCCTCATTCTCTTTTCAAACACACACACACTTGCACACAAACAAACATTTATCAACAGGATGCGTCTTTGCTCTCTCATGACCTTTTCCCCCTTCAGAGCTGTTTTGTACAATCTAGACCAAGGAGCTAGATTTAAAGCTCCACTGGGCAACGTGGTTAGGTACAAATCCAGCTGGTATAAATAACAAAGTTAGCCTAAAATACAGGTTGGCATATGTACAGTTTTCCGAAATCTCAAGAAGTAAAGAGAGTCTCCAGCCATGCAAGTATCTGTGTGAGCTTGTACTTCAGCACATCAGTCTAGCTAATAGTTTAGCTTAATTTAGTAAAGCGGAGTCTGATCAGAATGTCAGGCAGACATTTGGTCAACCAAAAAATTGCATGAATGCGCTGTAAGAAAAGTCAGGATCTTTAGGATGACCAAAGTTATCGTCATTCCTCCTGAGGGAAACATTTTATGGCAATCCTATTTAATAGTTGTCAAGATACTTCAACCAAAAATGTCAATCTGGCTGTGGCACTAGCTGAAAAGTCATTAGATCACCAAGATCAGTAGGATTCATGGTCTGGGAACCATCAATACTAGATTTTGTGCAAATCACAGTAAATGTAGAGATGTTCCACTGGATGATTTAAAACTTTGAATAGCTGTTAGGGCTAGATAAAAAGACAGGCCTTCATGAGGTTGTTAAGGGTCATCCTCTGAGTTCATACATATTTTTATGAAAATGTCATGGTTATCCATGTGATAGTTTATTCAAAACTAACAAAGTAGATCTCATTGTGGAGTAAGATTAAAAGTCAGGGGCAAACAATAGAATTCAAAGCCATGAAGCCAAAAGTTTAATGGAAATCTATCAAATATTTCTTGAAATATTGCAGTTTGGACTAAAGTTGCCAACCGAAACAATGGTTCAAATACGACAAATGACCAATGTTTACACCATCCAGACAAGTGACTTCTAGTGCTATGTCAAGTGTGAATAATGACCAAAAGCTGATTTAGTGGGGAATTGTGTAGTGTTGCAAAACCTCTTCGGGAGGAGGTCAGGGTGGATGAATGTGTGTACAATGTACGTTGTGTGAGACAACTTTAACACAGTAGACAGTTAGGACATTTCTATACCTTTTTCGTGTAGGTTGTACCATTGTTAGCAAATCAAACCGTTTCTGATGGATGTCTAATTCTATCTTGGTACATTTGCCTTTATAAGAATTAGCATTTTTGCTATATTGCCTAGTAGGACATGACTAACAGCAGTCAACTATCCCGTGTTTTGTCCTCTGTATTAATTCAGTCATTGAATGTGCTCCTTTTTGACTGTTGAGGCCAACAAATCTGTGTATTGGACATTGTCAATGTATGTAATGTGATGTGTAGATTAATAAAACCTACCAAGATCAGGGGTGTCTTGGTCTTAGTAGGTTGTATTAATCGTACGGTGTTTTCTCAGCTTTAGTTTTTTAATTCTGAATTTAGCAAGAATGTTTTCTAGTTTATGTGCCTCTTACATAGAACAATATTGTGATTTTCACATGATTTCACAGAAATGATCGCTCCCATTGTCTATAACATCTGTGACTGTTTTATGCATGTATGTGTGCTTACTCTCATAAAAAGTGATTTGCAGATTAATTGAAGTACTAATTTCTTAAAAACAGGATCAGAGAAAATGAAATGATGTGCGGTTGCATAGATGAGAACTGTGACTAAACAGTGACTAACAATGACTCGCATCTATAGAGGTTTACTCCTCGATGCAGCGGCCGTGGGTTCGACTCTGACTTGCGGCCCTTTGCAGCATGTCATTCCCCCCTCTCTCTCCCCTTTCATGTCTCCATCTGTCCTATAAAAATAAAGGCCTAAAATGCCTAACAAATAATAAGACAAGACAATAAGACAAAAAAACAATGACTCTCAACTAACGTTAACGTTACATCTGACGCCACAGCTGCCCCAATTCTAAACTCCATCACCGTCCTCAGCCTCAGTATCCAATTTGAATGACTACATCTGGACCTCATCATAATATCTCACCGAGAGGAAGTGGGTCAGTGGGAAACAAGCACTGAAACCAAAACCCTGCTTGCCCAGAGCCAGAAGAGCCATTCTAGTTCTGTAAGATCTTTAAAGCAAGTATAGAAGGATAATGGATTTGCAACCCGACCCTACACATTGGGACACAGATGATGTCCCAGATGAACTGGATTTTAACATCAAAATGTTACCCTTTCTTAGCCTATTCTTGACACGGCTGTAGATTCCATTGTTAAGTGTTTTAAATTGGCTAGCATTTTTAAATCGTGCGCATCCTCCAGCTTGAGCTATTGGCCAGCTCGTATCAGAGCTGTGCCAAGCTGTGAAATTGCCCATCAGACTGTTTTCTGATGGCTTATGTTTAGTCTGGGAAACATCTGCACTACAGGCTGTGTAAGGGCTGCCTCAACTGAGACAGACACAACGACAAATCACATCACAAAACATGAACTCTGCTAGAGGCGAGTGAAATATGACAATGAAGACGTTAATGTTTGACAATTACGTAACCCTCCCCAAAGAGTGGGGGTTGACAATAAAGACTTTAAAAGGCTTTCAAGTGTCTAACTCTGAAATGCTCTGAAAGAATTTGCTTTATACAAAACTAAGCTAATTTATTTAGCACTCATATTTCAAATCTCAGAGGGTTGTCAAAATGGACATGAAGAACTGCTAAATTGTAGAGACACTGCTGAAAACATTAAAATAAAAGCAAAGTTAAGGTCTAAAGCACTGTTGGTGAGTCTATGAGGTGTCTGTTCCCTGCAAATTCCAAACTTCTACTGGATTTTCATAAAAATGTCTGTCTGAATGGGGATGTAACCTAGTCTGGCTATCACCAGACCAAGCTCAATCTTTTAAGATTGAACATTAGTCTGGGGAGACTGCTCTGTATTTTTGTACTGCACAAGAGGCGTGATCAACGGGCATAGTTCAAATGACTCTGTACGCAATTGGATAGTCCTTCAACCAATCAGACCAACGATCCGGATGATGTAACATCGACAGCGGCATCAACGGGTTGCTGCACTTCGGGGGCCGGCTTGTTGAATGTAAACAAGAAGCTGCTTGGTCGCTTCTCTATCGTCATTGTGTTAAACCTACCAATAGTCCAGGTGGATGAGCCAGTTTGTGATTGGTTCCCGCAAATTTTCAACGGAAGCAAGTTAGATAAAACTTACAGGTTTCCAGTCTGAGCTGCAGGATGAAATCAAATCGCCGGCAGATCGGGTTGGGTTTACCCGGTCTAGATGTAACCAGGAAATCTTTGCAATGACATGTATAGCAGTAGCGATTTAGCCCCTTAAAAATAACAGTAAAACAAGATGATCAAATAATCTGAATTTCAAAAGTGTCAGAGATGTGTTATGTAAACTAAATGCTCTTTTACTGTATAAAGGCATAGTTTGTTGTTAATGAGGGTCTCTCTCTCTGTTGGTATAAGTCTATTTGTGATCATTGTTGGTCTTTACTATACAATGCTAACGCTAACTTAGCTAAAAATAATATGCCTACCTGTAAGAAATGAATGACATTCAGCCACTCTTTGGAAAGGTTATAGAACAATGTGTTTGTTCCCTCGGCTGCCAGAGCTAATCAGTATGACGCTAATAGGGCTGGTTTTAATGCCAGTTTTATACACGCTGCTTTTTGTGACTGACTGTACATGGATTTTCGGTCATCTGGTAACCCAATACCAACACGGCGACGGCCAAAATCCAAACGGCAGTCCACAAACCAATAGGTAAGGTCACTGATGCTACGTCCATTATTTTTACAGTCTATGGGCTCAGCGCCTTCAGCGGCCGTGCCCCCAGCGTCTCAGGTCAGAGGATACTGCTTTTTTATCATGATTTTAAAACCTAATTTTATATTCTTGGTGATTTTTTTAATCATTCAGATTTGGCTGGGTGGTTAAATTAGCTTTACAGGCCTGCCTGACTAGGGCTTTGATGGTATGGATTTCTCCATTGATTTCTCCATACCATCATAGAAGCAACGTATTTATGCGATATGGCACAACCCCGTTACAAGAGTAGTGTAAGTTAGTACGAGAATGGCAGGGTGCCTTAAGTGAGTGATGTCAGTGGCTGTGTGGTCACGCAAGGAGAGCGAGCGGTGAGAATAGCATGTGAGTGCAGCTGTAAGGAAAAAGAGATAGCAAAGACAATGTAAAGTGATCAAAAATTGAACAATAAAACAACAGGCTTCTCAAGTCACGGTGATAGATAGATGGCTTCATATGTTATTAATACTGCCGGTAAAGTGAAGGGTGTTACCCCCGAAAAAGCTAAAGTGCAATGGTAAACAGTGCAGCGATAACATTAATGTGTTCACCTCAGCTGAGAATACTGTGTATTATATTAAAATGTAGTCTCGCTTTGCCAGACCTTACTCCACAACGCAACGCAGAGGAGGAGGGTCTGGCTAGTCTACACAGCATTCCGGGATGGGAGAAAAACATGCTCTGGTTTATTGGCATGTCTTTAAACCAATCACAATCGCCTTGGGTGGCGCTAAGCGCCAGACGGAGCCCCGGTGCCTCTGCAAAATAGTCTCAGGAAGGAACTTGTTTTGGTGGAACGTGTACGTTCAAAAGTAATTTTAGTCGTGCAACAGAAAACTCCGATTGGACAGATAGTCTAGCCCTGTAACACCCCTTGTTGTAAAATTACAACGTTACCTTTAGCCATCCTTAAAAACACTCATTTTTTATCTAATTTTTTACCACATTTACATAGTCATTGGGTCCTATTGTTCAGTCTCACAATGCTATTGGATCATAGATTTGTTTATAAGTCCCGCCTTATGGCCATGAACTCACACAACCTCTCAAGTTTTCCTTTCGAACAACATCTCTTTTTTTCATTGGACTGGATTCATCAGATTCAAGTAAGTAAAATGTCTTATATTTTTTTGGTTGTTATTATAATGTCTAGAGCATGTACATATGTAGTTATTTTGGAATATATTCATCAAATTCCATTTAGAGCTTGTTAAATGTTTGTTGCAATTATACAACACTGGGTGAGTGTGGTAGTCAAAATAGCAGGCTTGTTGCAGTGGGCTCAAACAGGTTGTATTCCCTCCACTTCACCACAGCCTGAAACAGAGTATTTTCTTTATACATTGACAGTATACATTCTACCCTTGTGTTGTGTTCTGGTCAAATTTGACTGATTTAAAAGTTTTATCTCTAAAAAATGTAGTTAATTTGATCAGACTGTTCTAACATTCCAGAGGATATCAACAGACAATTCAGTTCTGGGAAAGGTGAAAATGTTCCTGAATGTGGGGTGTGGATGTAAGTGGGGGTATGCATGTTTTCCTTTTAGTATGATAATTAGAGAGCATAAGAAGCAGTATTGTTATGTCAAGGCAGTATTGTGTGACTAAATGGCTGGTGATTGGGATGCATGTTTCATTTAGCATGATAAAGAGAGAGCATAGGCTAAGCCATTTACAGCAACTTACAATAAGCAGACAGTATTGTCTGCCTGGAAAACATTTGTACCCTGAGCACTTGGTCCACCACCCTATCTATTACTTCAGGTTGTGTACTACAATATAAAAAGCATATTTAGACATGTTAATTAATTGATATTTTATTTTCAGAATGCCACCAGCAAGGAGAGAGCTGCGATACAGTGTGCAGGATGTGATTGATATCATCCAAAATGGGGAGAGTGAAGTTGAGATGGAACTCAATGACACTGATGAGAGTGATGAAGACTCAGATGAAGATGTCTGTCAACAAGTGGACAAAGAAAACCAACCACCCATGGACTGTCCGGCTGATAATTACGTGGACATCGAGCCAAAAACAAACAAAGACACCATGCCCCGTGACAGGTATCGCTGGCTGAAAAAAGATTTCATCAGTCCCAACACTGATTTTTCTGGTCTGGATATCACAGGAGATGACATTTCCCTCCACACACCATTGGAATACTTCCAGAAGTTTGTGTCCGAAGACATGACTGAGGCTCTGACACAAAACACAAATGAGTACAGCTTTCAGACACATGGAACATCTGCAAACACCACTGCAAAGGAAATTGAAAAAATGTTTGGCATGTACCTGAAGATGGGCCTAGTACAAATGGCTGCAACCCATATGTATTGGGAGACAGAGACACGGTACTCCCCTGTTGCTGATGTGATGCCGCGCAACAGATTCCAATTTTGTCAACAACATGACAGTATCTGAGACGGAAAAGAAAGACAAACTATGGAAACTCAGACCATGGCTTGATTCATTCAGAGAGAAATGCCTGCAGGTGGTACCAGAAGAGCACAACTCTGTGGATGAGATGATGATTCCTTTCAAGGGGAAATTCAGCAGCATCAAGCAATGCGAGGCAAGCCAAACCCATGGGGATTCAAAGTGTGGGTGAGAACTGGAATCTCTGGCATGATGTGTGACTTTGATGTCTACCAAGGCAGTGTCAACGGAATACGAGCCAAATCTGAACTTGGATTGTCAGGTGATGTTGTGATGAAACTTGCTTCCACACTTCCAGTAGGTCAGAACAAAATGTATGCAGACAACTACTTCACCTATGTTCCATTATTAGTGAAGCTCCTTGATCGGGGAATTCATTATGTGGGAACAGCCAGGCAGGTGTGCCTAACCTACTGTAACCTTGAAGACGAGAAGAGCTTGAAGAAAAAGGGGAGAGGAAGCTATGACGTCAGAGTGGAGGGGAATCACAACATCTGTGCTGTCAAATGGTACGACAACAGGGCCGTCACACTTCTGTCATCCTTTGCTGGACCTGAACCTGTGCAGAAGATTCAACGCTGGAACGCCAACAGAACCTACATTGAAGTTGAGAGGCCTTACATTGTTGGTGCCTACAACAAGTACATGGGAGGTGTGGATTTGTTGGACTCATTTACAGCCAAATACAAGTTCCCCATCAAATCCTGTCGCTGGTACAACATCTTCTGGCACACCATCATCCTCGCTGTGGTCAATGCCTGGCTCCTCTACAAGTGGGACTGCAAAGCTCTCAAGATGTCTAGCAAAGAGACAATGAACAGGAGACAGTTTCAGGCACAGCTAGCATCCTCTCTCAACCTGGTAAACACAACCCTTCAAACTCCAAAGAGTCCATCTCCAGGCAAAGGGAGCCCAGCAACACAGGCAGTGACATCAGGAAGCCCTCTGAATGCTCAGAAGAGACCGTCCAAGAGATGTGCACACCTCCCATTGGATGTACGCAGGGACCTAGTTACACATTTCCCACGGAAGACAGGGAGAGGACGCTGCAGACACTGCGATAAAGGATACACCAACACGCAATGCAGCAAGTGTGATGTTCACCTTTGCTTTTCAGAGGACAAGAACTGTTTTTGGGACTTTCACAACCAATGAAAGTCAGTCATGAAAAGAAAAAAAAAGGAATGGAGAAGTTGCTAGAAAAAGCAAGAGTTTTATCTTGTTTAATATTTTTTTTAATAGATGACTTCATATAAATATGACTAATGTGTGATTATTATTAATGTTATATACCTTTATGGGGCTAAGTAAGCAATCAAACCTGCAAATGAATCCTTAGTTGTTCTGAATTATTGTTTAGACAATGTGAGTACAAATACAGATATTCTGCTCCCAGCTAAGCCCAATGTTGCAATATTACAGCATTTCTCTAAAAACGTACATGAACTTTTTTTTTTTTTTTTTAAACTCTTTAATTTCTGCATCAAAGGCCTCCTACAACAACATCTGAAAGGTAAAATATTTTTTTAGGTTTTTCTATATTTGGGTCTTACAGGGCTAGCTAGCTGTCTGGATTTACCCTGCAGAGATCTGAGGAGCAGTTAACCATAGTCCTCAGAAATCCACCGGAGTTTAGAATTCCAACACAAAGAAAGCGGAAGGTAACGGACATCCGGGTGAAAAGAGTGGAATCCGGCAGAATTTCCGGCGGCAACGGAGCAATCCCAGAAGTTGAGCATCATAGATACAGACTATATTGAACGTTACCTGTAGCTATCACCTACCTAGAACCTAGAAATAATTCATAATAATTGGACACAAAAAAGAAATCCCCCATATATTTAATGGACTGCTCTTGTGCAAAGCAACTTAAATTGTGACGAGCAACTTAAATTCTTCACATTCTCTTGAATATCGGATAGAAGACATCCAATGATGATAACTAACAATGATTCTTGTTTATAACATATGCACTCCTGTCACTTTCACCAGCAAAAAAAATCTAAATCAAATAAATGAAAAAAAATGCAGTGATGACGGTGACGCAGTTATCGTCACAGCCCTATGCCTGACCCTCACAAAAGTAGAGACTTTTTAACCCTGACGCGCCTGAAAGCACCAGCAGCCCATGTCTGCTTCGCTGATTCTGACACAGTCAGACAATCATATCATATCATGGGAGTTTTGACACAGAAGAAGCAGACGCTGCTAGTAGCACAGCAGTCGGTTACACTTTACTTCAAGGTATCTACATAAGAGTGACAGACCGTCATGAACGTGTCATAAACAGTTTTTCAATTTGGTTTTTGTCATGACAAGTTAGGGTTAGGGTTAGGGTTAGGGTTCATGTGTCATGTGTACATGACAGTGTCATGTCACTCTTATGTAGAGACCTTCAAGTAAAGTGTTACCCAGCAGTCTTTCTATTGATTAAAGGAGGGTTGGGTGATGACAGCAAACACTGGGCCCTGGCACAGCCTGGACTGGGTGTGTGTGTGTGTGTGTGTGTGTGTGTGTGTGTGTGTGTGCATATGTGTTTGCGTGCGTGCATCGCTTAGGGTAATTTCTTTAAAAAACATTAAAAAAAACTATTTTCAGTAATATTATAAAAAAAGATCTTAAAAGTAAATGTTCTTTTCTATTTTTGTATTTTTTAAATGACCAGAAATAGAAATCCACACTTTGTCGGTGTAGCCTGATAGTGCACTGTTGGTAATATAGGCGTGTATGTGTGCGTTTGTGTGTGTCTATGTGTGTGTGTGTGTGTGTGTGTGTGTGTGTGTGTGTGTGTGTGTGTGTGTCAGTGCGGGCGGGCGTGCGTGCGTGCGTGCAGATGTTTGCACACTCTTGTATCATTGTGTGTGACTGTGAGTGCAGGTTGATGCATGCTGTGGTCCAGCTGCAGCTGGCTTCCTGCCTCACACAGCTGAGCTACCCACTCTGCCACTTCCATTTCCTCCCCCCTTTCTGGCTTCCACTGTTTTCAGCAGTGTGAAAGATCCAGCATTAAAAAAAAAAAAAAAAAAAAAAAAAAAAAGAGGGGGCAATGAATCAGACTCATTTGGAAGTTAAAGTGCTTTGAGTCCTAACTAGAGTGCTCGGATGTTCACAATGCTTTACGGTTCAGGTTAGTGAGATTTATTCAGACAGCAAAATGACGAATGATGAATGAATGATGTAAAGTAGAAGCTGGACAGGCGTTTAACAGGGAAGGAAAGAAAGACTTGCTGACCTAGCAAAGCAAATATGTAAGCACATAACACATGTAAAGGAAGGCCATGGTGTGTTGCTCTTGAGTTCACTGTCAAAGAAGCAGGAAGCTGTCGTGTCTTTTGTGAGAGTACAGACTTTGGGAGAAGTTGAACTTCCATTTTTCATTTGCACGATATAAACTAATGAGAAATGTGTAAAACAAACAAGTTGTGATTGTTTTAACGTTTTGCTTTATTTAAGTAAAGCTTAATTTGGTTCTGTTTGTCACTCGTTCTCCAGAATTGCTACAGGTTAGTAACATTCAATTACATTCATTTGTGTCAGTAAGAGCCGTCATTGTTTTTTGTTGAGAGGTGGGTTATTTTAGAGTAAGCACCAGAATTGCATTTCCTGAAGAATATGCATGTGTTCCGGCAGCCGCCGCTGCTGTTTTCGGAGCAAAAGTTGACACAAGCCATATTGGCCCGGGAATGGAACCGGACGTAACCAAACATAGCATGGTCCCTTTCGGGCTAGTCTATATCCTCGACCTTCCACTTCCAGGTTTGCCCCGTTGCCGCCGGAATTTTCGCCAATTTCCACCGGCTGCGGAACAGCTCTGGAACGGTGGCGGAGTCATTAGTGACTGCAGAACGGCTGCGTTCCGACTCCGGCGATCCGCAGCCCTCTGGAGCAGATACGCAGAGCTTCTATTTTTGCCGGACGCCGGAGAGCTCCGCAGAAATTCAGCACACGGCAGATTGTGCGGGACAGGAAATCGAGCACAGAAACAATATAAATATCCGGTTAATTTTCAAAATAAAATACACCGTGCTCACGGCGGATCATATTTCCCTGCACTACACCTTGAAAACAGAGCACAGAGCTGTTTCCCCTCTACTCCTCTGGATGGAAACTAACTGATCCGCAGCCGTTCTGCATTCAGTGGAAATCCGGAGTTATTTTCGGCTGGATTTCCGTTACCTAACGCTTCCTTTGTGTTGGAATTTTAAACTCTGGTGGATTTGTGAGGACTATGGTTAACTGCTCCTTAGATCTCTGCAGGGTAAATCCAGACAGCTAACTAGACTATCTGTCCAATCTGAGTTTTCTGTTGCACGACTAAAACAACTTTTGAACGTACACATGTTCCACCAAAACAGTTCCTTCTAGAGGCTATTTAGCAGCAGACCCGTGGCTCCGTGCAGTGCTTAGTGCCGCCCATGACGATTGTGATTGGTTTAAAGAAATGCCAATAAACCAGAGCACGTTTATCTCCCATCCCGGAGTCCTGACTAGCCAAAGTTCTGCTCATATGACCAGTAACCACATTGTAAACAATGTGCAAGTGTGTACTAGACATATTTTTTGTTTGTATTACCTCACGTGTTTACATTTGTCAAAACCTATAGTAAGAAATATTAATTTCCTGGTGATTCACTTTGAATTGTTTGTGTTGTGAATGTTTGAATTGACCAACATGTTTCAGAGTGAAATAGTTTGAACTCTTCTCAGGACTACTTTCCCAGCAGAACTGACATACCAGTGTCTGCTCTTATTCTCATCAGAGGAGAACCTTTGATCTGGCTCCATGCTGGCTTTCACTATGTGCATCAGTCCGCTGCTCTCCCCCTGTGGTTGACTCACTCAGGTTCATCAAGTGCAGTGGAGCTTTTCAGCTGTCAGTGATGCGTTACTATGGCTCCAATTGCAGCTCTGGACAAGACCCGCCCTTCAATAGCATTTGCACGCTACAATTGGCTAGGCGTCCATGCTCGCGGGAGGTAGAGGAACCCAATTGGTTCAGGTACTATTCCCTGTCCAATCAGCTATCCTAACTTTAACTACTCGAGGTCAATGGCTAACCCTTAATCAATTGGGCTGCTTTGTAGGTCGGGTCTTGCCCAGAACTGCAGTTGGATCTATAATTAGACATCAGTAACGGTGAAAGATATTCACTCATTTGCAATCAAACAAGCAAATGCAAATGCACATAGACACCTTTCCATGATCTTAACATGCAGTCTCCTCACGTTGCCTGCGTCTCGGCCAAAAAGTTTCACTTGAACACTTGGCCAACTGCTATGTATGTTCTGCGCCTGCATGAGAGGAAATGACTCCATGCCAGCAGGCGGCGGTATTCTATAGTGGTGTGCGATACTGCAATATTTGGTATCCGATACCAAGTACTGTAAATACACGGCCAGTATCGCCGATTCCGATACAATACCGATACTTTTTAATAATTAAGGTGGATGTATCATCAAATCGCTAAATCTGAATGAATTTTTATGACCTTTAAGTGTTTGTGATTTTACCTTTGGATATTAGATAGTTAAACCCAGGACAGTATTTTAATATGCTTGTATAAATTTGTTGTTACCACTGTATCATACAACATCAAATCACAAGAGAGGGGAGGAGGAGCAAAGTGTGCCTGCTCCGCGCTGTGACAGGAGCGGCACTTGCACAGACAGAGTAGAGGATGGCTACCCGAACCAGGTTCGGACAGATATTTAGAAATGATGTTCGGGTCAGGCTCGGTCACATCAGCGTGCGATAAGGCATTGAACATTTTAAATTTAAAAAAGCGTATTATGTAGGTACGCGCCTGTGTTAACATGCACTTGTTACCCCGTGTGCGCTGATCCGCTCATCTGTTGACCCACAGTTGCTTAATAAAAGTGGGCTTTCCACACAAGTTTAGGTACATGTGTCATTAGTATGAGAGATCAATATCAATACCAACGTAGGTATCAATATTATCGATATTTGTATCAATCCGCCCACCACTAGTATTCTATTTGTCATTTAAAAAGGGAAACTGGATATATAAACAGTTGCTTTGATACATACAACAAAACGGCGTTTGCCCAAATCAGCCAGTGGCAGCACAGAGCCTAGGGTCCCGGGAGATGGCTAACTAGATTGTCCATCTCCCTCGGCAAAGAAGTGACCCCGCAGTGGGAAAGCGGAGGGACCAAGCAGACCTCTGTGGATGGCTGGCTAATTAGCTATCTTGCTGATTTCCCCTAACATGGCTACATGCTAGAAAGTGAGCCGAATAAAGCTGTCACTCATCTGGCAATGTGCTCTCCTACAATGTGACAAGAGTGTGTGAATGTTACATTAAGTTGATAGTTTTAGTAGTTTAGTTGAACCCCAGCGACTTCCTAACTTTCTCTACAGAAGTGCACTCAATCGAAAAATTGATTTATTACCTCAATACATTTTTTCACAATTAGTTTATAGCCTCAATCCTTAGTTTCAAGTCTTCTTCAATACAGCATGACCTGTCAATCAGGAGAGAGTCTTAGCAATGCTAACCCTGGCACTGTGTACATTTAAAATGGCTGTGAACTTGTTTTATGGTGTTGTCCATGTTTTCGTCTTAAACTTTGACCCCCTCACAGTTTTTTCACTTAATCAAAGTCAATTGGAACATTTGGTTACCTACGAATGTCTTGTTCAGCCAACCAAGCTAGCTAGCTACCGCTAGCATTAGCTGGTAACTTAAGGGGAAAGTTTGCTGATTTTGTGTACTGCCATACATGCAAATTAAAGATCGGCAGAACCCAGGAGGTCCGTGTTTACCCGCCAGTAAATCTCCACTGCATGACTTGCTTCAGAAGGGTTGAAAATCTGCAACTTTAGCGTTTAGCTTAATGCAGCGCCATTGCAACCATAAACAACACCTGCTTGGCCTTATAAAAAAAAAAAAAAAAAAAAAGTGTTTTACTGGCACGATTTGGCTCGTCGAAGGAGGGTCTGGAGCTAAGCTGCAAACGTTTGCTCAACTTGTTTCTGTGATAACTTTAGATCCAAGACCTAAAAAGTATATCTTAAAAATGTGGCTTAAAACTGGATAGGTCAATTTATAAGAGCTTTTGACAGGAAACCATGAAACTGATGCAATCGCAAAGGGAATACGATAGCGACTTAACAAAACATATAACATACATGTAGGTTGAGTAGAAAAGTTACATATATCTTTAAATAAAACCAGTTTGACAGTGTTTGTTGATCACCACCAACCTATGTGTAAACAAGAATTGGGGATCAAGAACAAAGCGCGGCTGTTTATGAGAAGATTACATGAAGACTTGATTCCCAAGCAATTATTCTTGGTTGGGCTGCAGCTTTGCTTTTCTCTCCAGATAATAGAGCCAACTAAGACAGCATGTCTGGTTTTATTTATGAAGTTTTAAAGTGATTAAATAATAGTATGACGATGCATTTTAAAGAGTGGTCTGACTATAAAAGAAGACGCAGTTGTTAGATTTGATTCAATCCCTTGCACTGTGGCTGACTAAAGTCCCATCCAAGATATATAATTTTTTTTTAAACTTTAATCTTTATTTGTTTTTTGTGTATAACCAAACATATTTTGTTCCATCGTGACCCTTACAGTCATAGATACAAAAGGAAACGGGAACAGTCCTAATAAAGGATATGGGACACTTTAACAAATTACATACCTGAACTAATTCCGTATGAATGGCTGGAAATTTGAGATCTGAATACAGCATTAGCCTCGCATTGCCAGACCTTCTTCCACAGCGCTGCGGAGGAGGGTCTGGCTAGTCAACACAGCATTCCGGGAATGGAGAAAAATGCGCTCTGCTTTATTTTATTTATTGCTTTGTTTTTCGACCAATCATAATCATCGGCGCTAAGTGCTGGACTGAGTCACGGGTCCGCTGCAAAATAGCCTCTGGAAGGAACTTGTTTTGGTGTAACATGTGTACGTTCAATAGTTGTTTTAGTTGTGCAACAAAAAAACTCAGATTGGACAGATAGTCTAGCTAGCTGTCTGGATTTACCCTGCAGAGATCTGAGGAGCAGTTAACCACAGTCCTCATTAATAGACCGGTTTAAAATTCCAACACAAAGAAAGCGGAAGGTAATGGACACTGGCCGAAAAGAAGGACATCTGGCGGAATTTCCAGCAGCACCGGAGCAATCCTGGAAGTGGAACGTCATGGATATAGACAAATACAGCATTATCTCAGCCTCTATCGGTTTATTATCGATGAAGCTTACATGCCCAAAACAGACATACCGAAATGTAATGATAGATTTAATAGCCCCGGTGAGCGTGAGGTAACTGTGGAGCTAACTAATGCTCTATTTGCACTGTAGCCGCCAGCCTCTCTCTCCCTGCGTGATCTGCTGATCAGCAGAATGAGCTCCGCATAAGGACTGCTCTCCGACATAAGACTAGACTGGGTCCTCAGCTTTCCCCACTTAAAACAGGATATCAGATCGTAAATATTGGTTGTTTTCAATACATGTGATTTTGAAAATGGTGCAGACAGGATGGCCTTTCAAGCAGATCGGGGATGTAAAAAACACTCTTAACATACCTCACACAACAACAACTCACAACTGTATGTACTTTAAACACACAATGGCCCTCATTTATGAAACATGCGTACAACGTAAAACAGGCGTAGGACAGGCGTACGGCGATTCCTACGCAAAGCAAGGCATTTATCAATTTGAACGTGAGCGTAGGCTGCGATCAAATCTCACATCTGGTCTGACCTCGTGTACGCAAGTTTTCCATTGTGACTAGCGGTGTTTCATGGTATAACCACCCGCTTCAGTGAATTGTGATTGGTGAAATGTTTATTCAGTCGCCTATTTAAACGAGTGCATTGTCAGTCCTGAAGTCGAAGCGATGGCAGATCTGGCTCTGTTAGAGGACCCTAATGCGCGCTTAAGACGCAAGAGGGTTTTTCGGGACTGCGCTGATTTTTTTTATGGAGAGTGACTAGTGTCTAGTCTCCCGAGGCATGTCCTTCTGCAGCTATGCCACGATGTAGAGCCTTGGTTAAAAAGAGAGACTCAACGGTCCAATGCCATACAGTACCTGTGTCGGTACAGTTGCGCTCTACGTTGGGGTTTTTGATTGTACTCATGTGCGTCTGAAGCCACCATCCATGAATGATTACGTATTTATCAATCGGAAAAACATTCATTCAATCAACGTTCAGATCATACGTGATGCCAGGAGGTCTGTTCTGAATATGGTAGCCCGGTGGCCTGGGGGGGGGACGCACGACTCTTATTTTTCAAAACAGCAACGTTGGAACAAAGCTACAGGAGGGCGCACTGCATGGCCGGAGTCATCTCCTCAGTGAGTTACGCCTGCGTACAATTATTATAAAAGTTCTACGTAGTTCTTTGGTGAATCTGTTTGATGTGATTCCTCTAGGTGACAAAGGTTATCCCCTGACTGAGTACCTGATAACGCCGCTTGCAAATCCCCAAACCGATCAGGAGAGCAGGTTCAACAGTGCACAGACACGCACACGAACCACAGTGGAGAGATGCATAGGTTTGCTCAAGGGCAGGTGGCTATGTCTTGGGTCAGCAGGGGGAGGGGGGACTCTGCTATACACCCCAGAAAAGGCCTGCAACATAATTATGGCATGCGGGGTTCTTCATAATATTGCGCTGGAGAACGGGGTGCCATTCGATGAAGTACAGCCAGATGACCGACAGGATCTAATTCTGCACTTCTAATATAGTAAGTGCTATCTTTGGGTAAAAATACTTCAAAAAAATACAATGTGGAACGTTAAGTGAGAATAATTCATTTATTTATTTGAAATGCACTTCAGGTTCTCATTTATCACTTTCAATGTGTCATTAATGGCCAGAAGTGAACGATTTATTTCACCCATCCATCTGCAAATTTCTGCCTGTCTCTCCAGGACTTCAGCCAGGTGGACCAGGACGGGGCGAAGACAAGCGCTCCTCTTCCGCCGGTCTGTGCGGACACTGCTCTGCGGAACCCTGAGCACCGGTGCTTGGTTCTGACTGATATTTAAAAAGAGAAAATAAAAAATTCAATGCACTTCATTTGTGTGATTATTTTAGGCAGGCAACAAATCAGTGTTTGTACTGTGGCTATTTTTCTCACCATTTGCCTGTTCGGTTGGACTCAGGTACATCAGTGTCTCCCCCACCACGAATGCCACTAACTGAGGGAGACCCGATAAGTGCGGCCCTTCGCTCCTCAGCTGGCGTTAATGTCAGTTCGGGGTCTGCCTGGCTTCCTCCCGTCTGATTTTGGCTGCGCCTCATCGAAAAAACACGTTTTTTTGTGGCCAGTTTGATGTCTGACCATTTTTTCTTGACCTTATTGGAAATCAGAATACTATAAGTTATATTTAATGATTTAAGTGTAGAAAATTATTACTTATTGGATAAATAACTTAAATTTTCAAACCTCTGCAGGAGTCCGATTTACCGCAGAAACACTGTAGACTGCAGCAGTAACCTCGGTCCACACCGCATTTTTCCTTGATCCTTTGATGCCTGATTTTAAGCTTCCAAATAAAACTAGCGGTTTGCCTCCACCTGAGACATGAGCGTCTCAATTTCTGCCTCAGAGAAATTCCTTTTCTTTGCCGGATGTCGCTTATCCATGTCGTAAATTCTAAGGGCGAGGCCTCTAACCCGTGAATATATGTGGGCGTGAAATTTAAATTACGATCGTTTCCAGCCGCTAAATTTATCATTGTACGACCATTCTTACGCTCTGATTGGTGTGATACGAACGTTTCATGAATCACACATGAAGCCTATTGTAAGATGATTTCTGCGTTCAAATCTGCACTGGTTTCTACGTTAGGTTGATAAATGAGGGCCATTATATGGCAACTGTGTACTGTGTTGAAATTGTTAGGCCAGTCAGGTAGACACATATTGAACTCACTGTAGAGCACTTGTGAATTGCACTTTACTGTTCACTTTCCTATTATCTGAAAACTGTGTACAGCAAAGGTTTTCTTTGTTGAAGTTTGAGGCAAGTTTATTGTAAGTTTATTGCACTTCATTTTTTATACAGTTCTGTGAAGAAAAAAAAACCAACTTCCCAGCCCTTTAACACATGACCAATTAATGTTTCCATGATGACTATCCACATTTTGGTCTTAAGAGCCCCCAGAAAATGGGTATTGTATTTGGATGTACAATTTGTTGAAAATTAGATTTTCTAGGCTATACTCTGATAAAATCCACTGAGCCCCCCCTGATTGATTGTTGGTCCCCCCCTGTGCCACCCCACTTAAAAAATCCTGGAATCGCCCCTGGTGGTTTGTTACATGGTTGTGGTTCTCTCTTTTCCCTATGTTCATCGGCCAACATCTGTTTCTGTCAGCTGTCAATTCCCACCCTTTCGGTTACTGCACTTTTTTACTTTTAGTTCCTTTTCCCACACTGTCCCTTTGTCCTTCTGTTTAGCCTTTAGCTCTGCAGCTGTGCAACAATTTTTTCAAGCAAAATAATATCCTTTATTTCCTGTTGTGAACCTTTGTTTTAATTAATCTCAACCTCTGCACACTGTATCCAAAAGCAAACCTCTCGAGTCATTTCACTGCAGCAGGGTTCATTCAGAGCATCTCAGGGGATTTGGAGTCAATAAATCTTCTCTGCAACAGGATGCCAGGTCGCACAGCTGTCAGGTGAGAGGTACACTGCCAAATGGCTCCTTCCATCCTTTAGTTACTGCTTCAAATGTACGGCCTATATCTATACTAAACTGCTCATAAAAAGCAACACAAAGTAATGAGTGCAAAAGATAGGCCCTTTCTACTTGAAAATAGCCACATAGTGATCAGGCAAGAGCTATACGAGTTATCAGTAGGAGGTTTTAATGGCTGGGAGATATCGATTGCAATGTAACAAAACCCGAGCAAGTAGAGATGACAAATTCAACATTTTGCCAAGAGAGAGAGAGATATTCCGACAAGCTGCAAATACAAAAAACACCAGCAAACTGAGTGACACAACTTCAACTGAATTGCTGCGGTGTCAACCACGATACCATTGTACCAAACTTTTGTAGCAGAGATAGATCTGAGCATTAAGGATCATTTTAACCATACCCTCTCCTTAAGGCTGGGGTAGGGTTAAAATGAACAAGCTATCTGAATAGTATGAAGTTGTTCAGTTAGTGTTTTGTTAATGTTTATATCTGTTCAGAACGGCTGTACTTAACAAGCCCCCAATCCTGACAAACACCTGAAGATTCAAGTGTTATGTTGCCTCAGCATACCCAGGTCTGTATTGAGTATTTCAAGCAAGTATTTGGTGTTGCCCCACAAGAGTGTAGGGCACATTACCACGATATGCAATTAAGTGAAAGAAAAAATATTAAGCTACAGGCTAATTAAATTTGATAACATTTAAAGGGGACATATTATGCTTTTCCGTATTTTCTGTCATATCTCAATGTTATAATGTCAGATGTTCATGTAAAACCTGGGCAATAACTTCAAACAATGAGGTAAACGCATTTTAGAGAAATTAAAACGTTCAGATTTCCAACTGTTCTGAATGCTCCAGTTTCAACAGTTTTTTCTGCTCTCAGCTAAGTATTATGCACCTCTAAACCGGCCTTCTATCTTAGGTTATCTGCTCCTGGCAGGAACTACTGAAGCGTTTTTTTAAGCTACATGCTACGGCAGTAAACATTGTCATCTTGGCTGCCAGTGTGGTTAAATTCTTCCCAATTCCGGGTCACATTACTCCTGAAAAATTTCTGGTTATGGAGTATTTGGTTTAAATGCCTTTATCTGCGATTTTTGACTGTAGAAAGTGCTGCTATATTCCATTAGTGTCCACTGCTAACTATAATAGCTACATGCTAACAGCAGTAAAAGTTGTCATCTTCACTGCTAATTTGTTAAATTCTCCCCAATTTCGGGTCACGTTACTGCCGAAACATGTCCGATTGGCTAGCGTTTGGTTCAGAAACCTTTTACTGCGATTTTTGACAGTAGAATGTGCTGCTTTGTTCCGTAATCTAGGGTCACTGTGTCCATGTTCGGACACTTTTTGGCTAACGTTCTATCAAAATATCTGTTCAAATACGAATATAAATTATCTATTAAAGTTTTTCGTTAATTTAATGGTGTAAAACTTAGCAACACATGCTAGGGATTCATGCTAACACCAACCACGAACAAACGGAATTATAATTTCATATTCTTCAATATAATATATAATATATACGGAGAATGAAATAAGGGAACTAGAAGAAGACATTATCAGTTAGAAACAGTGACTGAAACTGTAAGTCCCAGTGCAAACTGTTTTTACTCATTTACTTAATAGAAACAAAGTCATTTTGGTTACACATCAGCCAACATCTGGCACAGGTTAGCAAGACAGACTCTCTGTGTATAAAGGTCCAGCTCCTCATTAAGGCTCTGTGTGAAACCAGAGCCCAGGATCCTCCACCTGGACAGTGTCTTTTTTCACTGGTGTTTATTTCACACTCAGGGATCACATGTATCAAGGCCTGACTTTTATGGGACAGTAAAACACTATTCTCACCACCGAAAAGAGGATTTTGTTAAAGGATGTTGTTGGCCCAGAATTGTCATATAAACTGGCATGAGAAAATATACAGCAGATATATTTGTAGCGTTGTTTAACTATTATGTAAACTAAAGGGTAATTCCAGTTTGTTAAAACTTTGGATTAATTTTTGTTGTTCTGGTCATCATTTTGTTTTTATTAACTATTGTACTCGACATTGCTGATCTAGGAGAGACTATTCTCACTAGAACAACAGCATCGATTGCAAAGACTTATGAATGACACTAAAGAGGGAATTTTTCAACCCTCCTGAAAGCCAGTCATCCACCAGAGTTTTTGGTGGGTAAATGTGAACCTCCAGGTACTGGTGCCATTCACCTGCATGTAAAGAATATCACCAAATTTTACCTTGAAGGGTAACTACCGGTTTTTTTCAATCTATGTTTTTGTGTCTAAGTGGGAACAACAATCTTTGACATTGGTCCAGTATTAAGCGAGATCGCTGCAGTCGGCAGCGTCGAAACAAGCTACAATGTAAGTTAACAGGGCAATTGTCCAGCTTGTATTTACCTTCACAAAAGTGCTTGTTTTGCCGCTTTTCCAGATTGATATTCTAAGTGTCTGACAACATTATGGAAAGGTTTTCTAAGGAGGTTTAAGAGTAACATCCTTTTTTTAAACTTGAAAACATGCGCGAAATTGCGTTCGCTAAACCCAGACTAAACAGTAATTTTAGCTTAACGTTTTCGTCTATTTTAAAATAAATGGGACCATAATTTACTAAATGAACATCATGCTGTATTGAAGAAGACTTTAAATTAGCAATAGAGACCAAACATTCATAATGAAAATGTTGAGGTAATAAATCAAGTGAGAAGTAGGATTATTTTCTCAAAGACTTCCATAGAAACTGACTTATTTTTGCATTTCGTCGTCCCCTGCTGGTTATAAGTTAGAATGCAGTTTTAAGGCACTTTCGCATTGGCTTCACTTTTCAGACCCAGAAGCTTTGGTTATTACTTTTTTTACACTATATGGAAATAAATAATCCTACCCACAAAAAAGGGAGGTGAGCAATAAAATTATTACACAAACTATCCTTTGCAAACATCTATCCCAATTTAGAGATCCACTCTCTGCTTCAACTTTGACCTACTGTACTTACTGCAGTTGTGTGCACTTCCTGTGCAGTTAGCGACATAGTGGATAGTAGACTTAGGGCCCTATTTTAACGATCTGAAATGCAAGTATCAAACGCGAAATGCAAGTAGCTTTGTGGGTGGATCTCGGGTGCTGTTGCTATTATACCGGCGGGATAAATTACTCTTGCGCCTGACGCAAATCTAAAAATGGGTTGGTCTGAAGTAGCTAGGTGTGGTTTGGGCATAACGTGCAATAAACCAATCAGAGCCTCATCTCACATTTCCTTTAAGAGCAGGCGTGCTTGTTCCATGGCGGATTGCTATTATGACGGCGGATTTGCCAGGCGCACGCCAGGAGCAGTTCACAGCCGTGGAGACTGACGTTCTCAGACAGAAGTGACATTGTATGGGGATGGGAGAAACCCACCCAAATTAACTTCCGTTAAACAGGCGTGGGAGGAAATTGCAACAATTGTTTCCACGGCTGGCTTCCCCAGGACATCGCACCAGTGCCGCAAGCGCTACAACTATGTCAGAAGACGGAGGAAGTCCAACACGCAGACACGCAGTACAACTGGAGGTGGATCTGCCTCTCCTCAGGACCTGACGCCAGCAGAGGACATCGCTGCGTCCCCCCTCACCGCTGAAAGCGTTGAGGGATTTGGAGGCTTGGAAATGGGCAGCCCACCCGACACAGCTGTCCAACCCCAAGGTACACTCATAAATCTAGTTCACATACATAGAGATTTGTCATGAAAATCTTTTTAATCATTATTGAAATGAAATAAATGCAACACAGCCATACAATAAATCAAAACAATGTAACACAGGCTTCATAGGAAGAAGACCCTGGCCTCGGGAGCAGCGCAACCACCAAGGTGCAGAGGAACCAGACCCACTACACGCCGCTGCATCGTCAGACCGGAGGACCACCCGTTCCTGCAGCTCCAGCAAACCGGGTTTGACATGCTGGAGCGGGAGCTGTCCGGGATGCGGCAAAGCATAAATGCCCGGGTGGCGATGTTGCTGCGGCCTCTCGGGCGCATCTCCTCAAGTCTGGAGAGGATTGCTGTAGCCATGGAGCGTGGGCCTCCAAACACACCACCTCCTCCTGTTGTGCCCCTTCCTCCTCCTGTTGTGCCTCTTCCTCCTCCTCCCCACTCCAACTCCGTCCACCAGGAGCACATCGCGCATTGCCACTCCCAGACCCTCATGTGTCCAATCCCGCCGTGGCGCGCGTCACATGCCTATGATGAGGAGGGGAAAAATAATTAGTTCTTCTGTTTAAATCTTTTCAACTTTCCTTTTCTGGTTGTATTTATTTTTTTTGTTCAGTTACAGTTTGCTATTGATTTTTGACAAAATGTAAATAAAGAAATGTCACAAAAACATACTTTCCAATGATTTGGGCTCACTCTCACTGAATCACGAGGTTATGAATGCATGGTGATATTTTTGCAATGTAGTCTAACATTAGACCGAGATTACTTTACTTACCTCACTATAGACGATGCAGCTCTTCTGTCTCTCTTCTCCCGTGCTGCTGCTGGGGCATTTGGGTTAAGGGGCATTGGCACATGCAGTTCACATCACGTCTCCTTAAGTCCTCTAATATTTCCTCATTTATGTCAACACATCCATGATTCACATTGTGTAAAACACAAGCCACAAAGAATGCTGCGACCTTTTGAGGACTGTACTGTAAAGTGCCTCCTGACCTATCCAAACAAACAAGAAACTAGACTAGATACAACTATCAAAGGCTGGTGAATAAACATACTCATGCTACGTTTACATGTGGCCGGCTATTTTCATAAACGGACATTTCAACCTCTCGGTTTTCAGAAAAGTGTTTGTTTATATGTACCCGTGTATATATGCCGTCAATGCAGTCAAGAGCACGCCAGACCTGTAGGCGGCGGTGTAATGAGAAGCTCAAGCCCACGTTAGCCAATCAGAATCCAGACAATAGCAACAACAGCGACCAATCAAGTCCTGTTTGTCTCTCTCTCATCTGCCTAAACCTCTGTTTGTCTCAGTTTACATGCAAACAAAGATTTCAAAAATCTCCACTTTGGCCGGAGTTTTTAGAAATAATCGTTTTCTGTGATAAAACAGGGTTTTTGTGTAAATGAGAGGCCAAACCGCAGGAAAATCTGTGCGTCTTCCCTTCATGTAAACGGGCTTCAGTGGGAAGCAACAATCCAGAAGGGAAAGGAAAGTCGGGCTGGTATATGAAGGCAGTTGATAGAGCAGGATGAGTAGCAGGTGCACTGATTGGGATTGGTGCCAGGTGTGAGAGTCACACTGTGGAGCATGCAGGTGCAAAAAGACAGACAGACAGACAAAAAAAAATAAAACACACGAAGCAAGCGGCGGGCATTAGAAAATGAAGAAATAAACCAAAATTGTCACCTTGCGGAAGTCACGGCAGGCGGGGGCATGACAGTATTATGTGAATGTGGAATATGTACAGTGTTAAAGGTCCCATGGCATGAACATTCCACTGTATGAGGGTTTTTTTAACAATAATATGAGTTCCCTCAGCCTGCCTATGGTCCCCCAGTGTCTAGAAATGGTGATAGGTGTAAACCGAGCCCTGGGTATCCTGCTCTGCCTTTGAGAAAATGAAAGCTCAGATGGGCCGATCTGGAATCTTCTCCTTATGAGGTCATAAGGAGCAAGGTTACCTCCCCTTTCTCTGCTTTGCCCGCCCAGAGAATTTGGCCCACCCATGAGAAAGAGAGAGACATCATGGCTTTCAAACGAGCAAAGTGGCAGTTGGTCAAGGCCACACCCCCACCCTCCACCTTGCCCCCTCTCTCCTCCTCAATAACTACAGACAGAGAAATGGCACATCCTAAGGGAAGCTCATTGTAGGACTGGCTCTAGTGGCTGTAATTCTGCACCAAGGCTGAATTTCGGGAAAGAGACTTCAGATACAGTATTAGGGGACCACTAAGGTCTATATAAAAGAGACTTCAGATACAGTATTAGGGGACCACTAAGGCCTATATAAAAGAGACTTCAGATACAGTATTAGGGGACCACTAAGGTCTATATAAAAGAGACTTCAGATACAGTATTAGGGGACCACTAAGGTCTATATAAAAGAGACTTCAGATACAGTATTAGGGGACCACTAAGGTCTATATAAAAGAGACTTCAGATACAGTATTAGGGGACCACTAAGGTCTATATAAAAGCATCCAAAGAGCACCATGTCATGGTACCTTTAAAATTTGGTGTCTAGTCTCTGACCACATTACTCCCCACAGTAAAAAGGGGTTTGAGTATTATCTCATTCACTTTGTGATGAAATTATTCCTCGGTTGTCCCAATGCCATTGTGTTTCCGCATTGTTTCCGCATTGTGTTTCCAGATCGAAGCAATTACTTTGGTGTATAAAATGTTATTATTTAGAATAGAAATAATCATATCAAGAACTACCACTATATGACCCAAGTTATAAAAAACTGATATGGCTGCAGATCTGATAGAAGCTCTAATACACACTTTTTAGAATGTATTCTAATCTGAAGAATGTCTTTGACCGTACCCTGTGCTCCTTATGAGTCGTCGCCCCCCCACATGTTTTGAATTATGTAACACATGTTTGGGTGTGATCCAAGTTACCCTTCCCATACAAAACGACTGGGAAGATGTTTCAGATTTATGTTTACCAGTTGCTATTGGGATTATTGAGAGCTGCGTAGTGGATTACTGACACAAAGAGTAGTATTTTCTCAGACTAAGTTCATGACGTTTTTTATACGTGACACCTAAATCCATTGAAATGCTCCTGAAAGCTGTTACCACACACTAGAATAAATTGCTGTTGTTGTAAATACTTAACATTAAGCGTTCCTTAATAGATCCTCGAACAAGTGTTAAACAGGGAAGTGCTGTATTTTGCAGCTAGTATTCCTCTCTGTCTGGCTGTACACTAACACTGTTGTATCATTTGCATACACATGGTCTGTTCATTGTCCAGCGGCCAAGTTTGTATGATACTGTGTGCCCTGCCACGAAGGAGTGCTACGTGTTGTCTAGGAAAACTGAGCCAGGACAATGAAGTATCAAGGCTAAAAGCTCTCACGTGGAATGATGTGAATATGAATATGCTCAAATAAAGATGTCTGCACCATCATAAAAGGACAAAAAGTAAAAGGGAAGGCAAGCCAAGAGTGTCAATCATGTTCTAAATTGAACAAGAGCAGATCTCCTCCTCTGCTTATTCAGCCCTCTTTTTGGGTGTCCTTGTGTCTCCCCCCTCCCTCTCCTCCTCCTTCTACCCTGCTTTAGTCCCAGCTCCTCTCATCCAGGGCTTTGTCAAGAGGATGGAAAAGTACTGGAGTGTCTTGCTAGCTCTAGAGAGAGAGAGAGAGAGAGAGAGAGAGAGAGAGAGAGGCTCTCCCATTCTTGTCCGAGTGTACTGGCGGACCAGACTCAGATCTGCTGGACAGACCAGTCTGACACAGAGCGTGGGGAGGGAGGTTTGCAAACTTGCTGTTCTCACATTGTGGCACATTCTGCCTCTCTGTCCCTCGCTCAACCCACATTCGCCACTTCCCCAAACCCATTCGTTGCCATTCTTTACCTGCCCACAAGATTCCCTCTGACCTTTTCTACACCTCACTCCTACATCCACCCACTCCCTCCTGCCCTGCAATATCCACTCTCCCTATCACCTGCTCACCTGTTTCCACTTTTCTTTCTCAGCCCTGCCGCATTTAACTAGCCCTTTTCCACTTATTCCGAATATGGCAGTATTCCGAATTTGATACAGGTCACGTAAACAGCATATTATGTTTGGATATTCTGAATAAGGCCTTTTTCCGAACGTATCATTTTCCGATTGAGACATGTGGGATATGCTGGTATTATTAGGGTTTTAGAGGCATTCTTTGGAAATATACAGCGCATTCAGAATACGTGACTCAATTAGGGTTTTTAGTGCGTCTCATAAGTATTTGCAACTCGTGAAACATAATGCACAAATGATTGCAGAGTGATTTGTATCCATAAATCTGTGCCTCTCTGTACCTTGGCCTCCTTCGCGGTATGTCTGTGAATGTAGTTTTTGTGTTCCTTTTCTCCTTTTTGGTGTGCCTGCTGTGTGCTTGGTGTGTTTTGGTTTGGAGTCCGTCTCTGTGTTTTGCTCTCTCCCACATGCTCTGGAAGCCACGGGTGGGCGTGGTCACTGAGCTCCTGCCTTCACAACTGTGGCTCATCACACCACTCAGCACTCCTGTGCCTAATCAATTGTCAGCTCTCCTTTATAAGCCAGGCCAACATTCCAGTCCCTGCCGGATTGTTGAATCATCTAGTATGAGAACACGCCAGCCAATCTGACTTTTCACTATTGTGAAATACCTGTTGCTAACTAGCTTTTTTTCCCCCCTGTCACACCTCAGATCATCTCATTTCCTGAGCCTGGACCCAGATCTACCTGCCAGAACCGCAAGATCCAGAGCACTGGAGCCCAGACCCCATTCCTTCTCTCTGACTCTTCTGAGTTTCCTGCCACTCAAACCACGTTCTGTTTGTTCATTTCAATAAATTCACCTTAACTGAAACTTCACTCTGGGGCCTGTTTCACAAAAGCAGAATATCTAAATCCAGGATAACTGATAAAGCGAGGCTTGACCTAGTCTAATCTGTGAATCCTGGCTTGGTGCGTTTCACGAAGGCCAAGCCAGGCTGAGGAGGAGCGACTAGGTTGAGCCAGGCTGAACTAATTCAGATAGATGCGCGTCCACGGCTTTCCTCAAAAGACCGTAAGGTCGATCACAGATTTACTGATGCCAAAATGGAGAAGACACGTTGTGCATACTTTACACAGAGTGAGCAGCAGATTCTAATGGAGACATATGAGGAAGTCAAAGACATAATTAATAAAAAAGGCAACACGGCCGCTGTCATAAAACAGCGAGAAAAAGCGTGGCAAACCATTGCGGACCGCCTGAATGCGTAAGTAAGCCTATTGCCCCAAAAATATATATTTACTGCACTGAAACAGTTAGGCTATATTAACACCATTCATTTAGTTAATCTTTATTTGCAGAGATTAACAGTTGTACATCACATCATCCTTAAAAGTCAGCAACGGAAGTTAATTGGCTTGTCAATGTAGCATGAAGATTAAATAGAGTATAGGCCTACGCAGTAACGTTAAATTAAAATACTCAAATGATACTCTCTCTCTCTCTCTCTCTCTCTCTCTCTCTCTCTCTAAGTATACATATTAACGTGCAATGCTGTTACTTGTTATGATAGTCTGGCGGTTTTAATGTAATTTCTGTTACTCATGTTCACAGAGCAAACATGACTGGCCAAAAGAGGACCTGGCAGCAAGTCAAAATCAAATACAAGAACATCTTGCAGACTGGTAAATGTTTAATGTTAGTGAAACAATGTAGGCCTACTACAAATCAGTTGTATAGGTTACTCGTAAGGGGACTGCTCATATTTGATATTATTTTTACGGATTTTAGCGGTAAAAAAAAGGACACATAGGTCTGGCACGGGGGGTGGCCCAGCTACCCCAGAATTTACCCCAGCAGAGGAGGTTGCCCTTGACCTGAACAAAGGGAGGCCTATAATTGAAGGAATCCAGGGTGGGACCTCCACCGACTCTGTCCCACCCACAGAAAGCACCCACTTCATACAAGGTAGGCTACATTATTCCTATACTGTAGTAGCCTGAATATGAAACATAATAAACCATTTAGCCTATAAGATATCATGTGGACTGTCTGACATTGTCTTGCAGTGTCTGGCAATACTATCACTCTTCTGGAGCCCCATTATGATGACCTAGATCCGGTGAGTATTAATTCTTAATGGCCCCCAAGGCCTGGCCCCTGTCAAACCTTTGTCAATACAATTCTGTGGAATCTGGTATAGGGTGAAGGCACATCTGCTGCACAAGACGAGGAGGAAACAATTTCAGTGGATTCAAGAAGACAGGAGGTACAGTATCATGTCACTCTTGTGGAAATACTTATTTAGTACATAATGGATTATAGTGATGTGGTGCTCATAGCAAATATATTTTTAATAGGACCCAGACACTGTGCAGGCCGACACTCAGCCTGCCAACATCGTAAGTATTACCCTGAAGAACAAATTCACACCATGCACAATTCCTGCTGTATTTAAGAAAGTCTCACAGCAGCCAAGTCATAACTGATATGTGTTTTACAGAGTTCCCAAACAGTCAGGTCCCTGTACACAACACACCTACAGAAACAAATAGATTTGGCAGAGATAAAAATTCAATTAAAGAAACGAAAAATGCAGGAAATGGACCTCGATATGCAAATCAAAAGACCAACCTTGAGGAAACTGGATTTGGAAATCAAGAAACTAGAGAGAGAAGTAAATGATCATTTAAATGCATACTTTAAGAATGACAGCAACACAATGTATTAATCTTTTTTTGTTCTTTTCCCAAGCTCGCAGCAGACAAGTGAGACATCTAAAAATAAAAAGGTCAAAAACATTGTGGTGTCTTTTTCCTTGGTATATAGGCCTACTCTATACAATTATACCAAAAACAAATGTCCACTTCAAAAGCCAAATGAAACATACATAACTCAGGAATCAAAAGTAATTGGCAACGTATTGGTCTCTGACCAGCCTGCCATTGACATTGTCTGGGAATATTGCTTCATTGTCCCAGTCCATATCCAAGGCTACTCTGGGAGCCCTTTCCTTTCTCAGGCAGGCGATGTTGTGCAGGACAGTGCAGGCAACCGTGATGTCACAGGCCCTCTCTGGGGTGACTCTTAGGTGGTGAAGGCACTGGAAACGGGACTTCAAAAGGCCAAATGCCATCTCGATGCGGGCCCTTGATCTTGCATGGGCAAGATTATAGGTGTGCTGTGCTGCTGTCTGGGGGTCTGCAAATGGAGTCAGAAGAAATGGCTGACATGCATAGCCCTTGTCACCAAGCAAAACACCAGCATATTCCCCTGAGAACACAAAATGTAATAGTTAGAACAAGAAGTATAGTGAAACTGTTGACACTATCATGATGTTCAAGGTGCTTATCAATAAAATGATAGGCGTTTGCCTTGTGAAAGTCGCTGTAAAATTGTAGAGGCCCTAAAGACTCTGGAGTCATGGACCGAGCCAGGCCACTTCGCCTCTACATTGCTGAAAGTGCAGTCAGCATCACAGATCATCTGAAACAATAGGTTGTGTCAAGGTCATGTCATGCTTAGAATTAATTTAGGCCTATGCAGTTGACAGACAACATAAGTAGCCTACTTACCTGAACATTGATACTGTGGTAGGATTTTCTATTCACAAAGTCTCCCTCATGAACACCTGAGGGGTGTTTTATTCTAATGTGAGTGCAGTCCAGTGCACCTATCACATTAGGGAAACCTGTAACACAAAATAATAAGTAATGGCCTACTGTGAAAGTAACACGATTCTGTAATCTGTAATTCATCTTAGGCCCACCTGCAATTTTGTAGAATTCCTCCTTAATGAAGCATGTTCGTTTGTGTCCAGGAAAGGTGATGAAGATGTTCAGGAATCCTTTAAGCGCTAAATACATTTGTCTAATTGAACGGCAAACTGTGGCTTTGCTCAAATTTTCGGCATCTCCAACTGCATATAAAAATATGCCACTGGCAAAGAACCGTAGCCCTATACACACCGTCTGTGGGATGGTGAGGGCATGGTTCTGAGTTGTGCGGTGCTGAATTTTCGGACCCAGCAGTCTGCACAGAAAGCGTATGCCATCTCCACAAAATCTGTATCGCTCATACAGATGGCTGTCGTCAAAAGCCAAAGGGTCCGACCGGTCCCGAAAAAATCTTTCTCGTCGGAAAGCTCTTCTTAGTATTAGTGCTTCTTCGTCCATTACGTCGTCTATGAACGGGCACGCCATAGTAAATCGAGAAACACACACACAGCCAGGGATCTTTTTATATTGTTCATATAGGCCTATTAATGAGTTTATTGAAAACAGCCTTGGAACTTCAGCCGCCATTTCAACTTTATATAAACCTCAAAAAACACAGTGACGTCTTCATAAATGTAGGCTATAGTTTAACAGTAATGAATATCAATAGGCCTACCTATAAAAAGTAATAGGCTAATGGTTGTTAAAATAATAACAGGAACATTTATAAATGTCAGGACAGAAATTGCTTTATTCGCCAAATGTAGAATATAGATCTGCCAATCTGACGTGGTGATGATTGTTGAAACTAATAATTTAGGCTATAGTCCAAAAAATGAGTATTATGTTGACAAAAATGATTCTACAATTCCTATTTAACTCAAACGGTATCGAACATAATAATAATAAGACCAACAAACTTGTGGTAAACTGTGAAATTAATTAACTATTAATTTGAAAAGTGACGATAAAAACTTAGCGCGTCTCCACCCGTCCAACGTCCGTAATCAGCTATGGAAACATGGAATAACTAGGCCTATTAAAGAACACATTCGTTTCGTTGATCAGAGTGACTGCTGAGTGAACAGAAAAGGCTCCAGGATTAAATAAATCCTGGAAGTTAGCCTGGTCGGGACCAGGCTAACTGCACAGAATAAATCTCCATGGTGATTTATGTGCCTCCGCTTTCGTGAAACCGAATCAAGGCTTAATTCATCCAGGATAACCGGGAAATCCCGGCTTAATCCCTTATCTTGGTTTTGTGAAACAGGCCCCCGGTCTGCACTTGAGTTCTGGTTACCGGCCCAGACGCCTCTAATTTGTGACTCGTGAAACACAAGACACAAATGACTGCAGAGTGATTTCTACCTGTGAATGGGTATCCGTGTCCGTGCGTCTAATTTGTTACTCAGATTTCATCATTTGTAAATCAACTTAGTATTTTTCAATGGAAATACATTTGTAAACTTCCTTCTATTTGTGTGGATCCTTTTGAGACTGTTGTGTCTCAAGTGACGACCCAGCGTTCTCCAGTAGATGGCGGTAATGCAACACTTATGGATGCTAACCACAGTTAACCTACATGAAGACAATGAAGAAGCCTTGTCAGATGTGTCAGAGACGATTGACCAAGAATCTGCTTTGATGTTGCTCCGGAAAGGTTGAAATTATTAGGACTTTGTTGTTTTCAGCATCATTGTTGCAGTGTATTTTTTGCTTTGTGTTCTAATGGCAGCAGTCACAGTTTGCTACGTTTGGAGCATGCTAACGTTAACGTTTTTGTGCAGTTTAAACAGCGAGGCTAACTTAGCTATCATTAAAGTCAGCCCTGTAACATGGTGTTTGCCTGGTCTTTGCATGGAATCCGCAGAAATGTTATTTGTGAACACACGGTGTGGAAAAAGGATTCACACAAATAAATGGTTTACAGATATATTTCCATTGCAAAATACTAAGTTGATTGACAAATGATGAAATATGAGTTACTTAAACGGCCTGGCCCCGGAGTATTTGTCCGATATCTTAACACTGCGTGAGCACAACCAGTCCTTGCGGTCCTCAAATCAGCTGGTTTTAGAAGTCCCAAGGTCAAAGTATAAACGGTGGGGTGATCGGGCTTTTGCAGTTGCTTCCCCTGAGACTCTGGAACAAGTTACCCCCTGAAATTCAGACGACTACAGATGTAGCACTTTTTAGGTCTAGACTTAAAACTTATCGGTTTAGAAAGGCTTTTAATACATAGTAGTGGTGTGACAATTTCCCTCTCCTATTTTCTATGTAACCTTTTCTGATTTTATTTTTTCTATATGTCACTTTTTTGTATGATGTTATATGATGTCTGTTTTAGTCTTGGTTTCTGAGGTGAAGCACTTTGGATACCTGTTGGTGACTGTAAAGTGCTATATAAATAAATGTTGATTGAAAAATGTTGATTGAAATTAGACACACAGACATAGATACAAATTTACAGATACAAATCGCTCTGCTTTAATTTCTGAATTGTTTTTCAACAGTTGCAAATTCTTATGAGACCATTAGCACCATAGACTTGGATGTCAACAGGTTCTTGGATATGCCCAAACATCGCAATGGTGACCTTTTCAAGGTGGTTGAAGGACTGAAAGAGTGACGCCACAAGTCTGCCACCGGTGGACAACTTAGAAAAGAATGCTTTTTTGCACAGCTGCATGTAAATGGGAATATTAGTGGAATATTCACTTTTCCAACCATCACAACTCTAGTTTTGGTTGAAATAAACACATAGTTTATCGATTTAGATGTGAAAATACATTGGCTCTATACACACTAAAAGTATTGTTTTTTAAATGGAGCGGGTGGGTTTAGCGCTAGACTCTTTAGATTTGGTTAAACAGAAAGGTCTCAAAGAGGTTTTAAAGGTCTATCTCTGAAGGGATCCTTTCCATTATGTTGACAGACACTTAGAATTCATTTTGGCCGATCTGACATGTTGAATCGGAAGGCGGGCAGTTGGACTCAATGGACAATCTGATTGGCGGAGTGCTAACCCAGAAATGACGAGCGGGATGAGCAGGACGAACGCCTCTCAAAATCTGACGAAAATCTTTCAAACTGACCTTTGTCAATCTGAAATGAAGACAGATTCAGGAACTGCACGGCCTATTTCTCGCTTAAAATGTTTTCAGAAACCCGTTTCGGTGAACTATCTTCGTAAAATATAAGCTCGTATTCCGAACGATGCCGCCATTATGCCCGGTTGTAAAATCCGAGAGCAGCCAGACCCACGTGACGCATTCGTTTAATCAGCTGCCGGTTTTCATTTTTTGGCCGACAATACAGATTAGCGGCGCCTGCTGTTATGGAGGCGTATTACGTCTCGCGCACGCGCACAACATACGCTCAAGTTGGCATTGCTTCGGTGTGTTCCGAGGCACTTTTTGGACCTCGGGAGCCGATTGATCAGTCCGACTGCCTTTTCTGCCAACGGTCGGCTGTCAGGTTGGTGTCAGGGCCTTTAGGTAACAATGTAAGCTGTCAGTCTTTTGTACCTGCTTGTGTTGACTGATATACCCGGTTGCGTGTCATGAAAAACAACGTATAACGTTTTTAATGTTATATATGGCTAGCTAACGTTAGCTAATAATCTAAGCCATGCGGATTTTCAACCGGTGTTTGTGTCATTGCAGTGGTGTTTAGCCTCTCTTTATTACACTTAATATAAGCGTTAACCTACATGATAACCTTCTTAACGAAAATAAGAGGACTGCTCCATTTGCACCTTACATGTTAATTCATTAAGCTAACTGTATTTACCTTATTTTTCAGGTCAAATCAGACCTTCTTAACAAGCTGCAAGGAGAGCAGCTGCCTGCCTGCATGAGGGTATCCATTGAGCCCAAAGGAATTTAACTACAAGAGGGCATTAGAACTGCTCTTCTCTAAGCCCAGGAACATAAAATATCCAAATTCAGGGTGCAAAGTTTGTCAACAGGGAGGTAGGGAGTGTTGGAATAGAATATATCTTATTTTCCACCAGGACTAGTTGTCTGTTCAACTTCAGACAGTGAGCAGGATTACCTTCTTTATCTGTGCAGCTCATCTTGCTTTTCGGTCTAATAACATGAGAATGAAAGGCTGTCCTTCAGAATGAGATTTCCATACACACCTGTTGTGCTCTTTTCAAAGAATGAATGCTTAATGTCCTTGTTTGACAAAATGTATATTAAATGTACAGATCAGATGTTCTATATGTAATAAATATTCATAAAATGAAATGTCCAAATAGAATACATTGTTGCATTACAGTATATGCAATGGATATATACATACATAGCATATATATGCAATGTAATGTAAATGTAATTAATAATCAGACCTGTAGTCACTTATAGGGGTGGGGGGCAGGGGGATGCTAAAGGTGTATTTGCCCTGTATGTTTATGTGCTTATGTTTTTTAATATGGCAATGTTTCATTTGTGTTTTATGACTGTTTGTTTAAAAGCCCTTCTAGGGATGGGCACTGGAAATTACTAAAGCAACGGTAGCACGGCATTAGGGCTACTGACTTCACCGAGAACACTAAGTAAGCAGGTGTCAGGTTTGGGGACAGAACTCAGGCGCAGACTGGAGTTGAAAGAATCTTATTTTAATGAAATGGTGAGTGTGAGCTGGCAGTGGGGGTGCTGGGTCTGAAGAAGGATTGGGATCTGGGCTGCGTTTCTCAGTGTGGCTGCAGACTCGAATGATCCACTGCGTCGCGTGGCTATTGATAGCAGAGGATTCCGAAGGTGCGTTATTACTGAGGACAGAGATCTTCCAGTTAGTCACGTCAGGAAACAGGGAAGACAGGTAAGTACAGGGACGAGAAACTAGACTAGGTACAATAATAGAAGGCTGGCGAATGAGCATACTCAGTGGTAAGCAACAATCCAGCAAGGAGAGGAAAGTCAGGCTGGTATTTGAAGGCAGATAATGGAGCAGGATGAGTAGCAGGTGCGCTGATTGGGATTGGTGCAAATTTGTAATGTATTACAATGAATTAATCATTCAAGCATGAAAAAAATATTGACAGAAACCGTATAATTTACACCACAACATGTTGCACATGTACTAAACTGGGAATAATACAGAGAAGATTGGACCCTGTTGCAGATGACAACTCACATTACACTCCTTACAGTAAGTGCAAAAAAACCTTCCTAAGTAAAAAGCTAATATGTTATCAATTCACCTGCCTATTTAACAGGAATACACGTGTAGAAAAGCAATATATAAATCAGCTCTGCCTGTCTCTTATCTGCTGCCGCTACTCTGCAAATAGCAAATTGTTACAAACAAGCTAAAATTAACCCAACTGTGCAAGATGAAACTAAGTCCAGGGGCGATTTTAGCCCACGTGATCCCAGCACACCTAAAAAATAATTGTAAAAAAAAAAAAATCAGTGTTTGATAAGCTCCTGCGAGATCAGTTTTTGAGCCACAGCAACTAAATTATGTGTGTTTTGAAAAGTTTGCCATTTTATAAATGTCAATTATAATAGACACCAGAGGCCTGTACTACGAAGCAAGATTTGGGGTTACTGAGGTAACTTCAGGTTCAACCCAGGGTTTTGTGTATCACAACGGTCAGGGACGGATTATCATGACCACGGGCCCTGGACACAGAATCGGAATGGGCCCCCCTGCATCCCCTACCCGCACGCAGGCACGCACGCACGCACGCAGTAGCTTAAACGTCCACTATCGCAAAGAGCGCACAGTGCTTTACAGCGCATCACAGGGAAACACACAATCTAATAGGGTACAGATATGTATACAAACCAATACATTAAATGTGGTGGATAACCATTTTGAAAACGTGTGAAAACAAATATCCTACCTACAATTTATCAAGGTTGATAATGAATATAACAGCCATTCTCGTGGTACCACTTGTCTATTAGGCAATCGGCTGCACTGGATATATATATATATATATATATATATTTTCCCCACTTTGCAGGATCCGTAACACTCTCACACCTAGAGTCATCATCAGTCCCCCTCTGATACAGGCCTGTAGTCTGGTTAAATAAACTGTAACCTCATGTTGGCATGTTGTCTGAACAGACTGACTGAGGTCAGTGGAAAGCGAGGCCTGAGCCGTTTTACGTGGACAGCTCCTCGGAGCGAACAAGCTCATTAAATCAATAAGCGCTACTTTTTTTTTCACGCAATCGAGGCTGCTGCTGCAGTCCCCTGGGGACCTAGCAAGCATAGCATGAGGACTGCTTGCTAGGTTAACTAGTTAACAAAAATGTGAAAGAATAAATGCCATAAATCTAACGTTAATGCTAGCTAGCTAAAGTTATTCAAGTGTCTCCCCTATAGACTAGCTAAGGCTAAATGACAGCATTCAGACAGTTACTGTTAAACAACGTAATCTTCATTATCTGCTCTACTTACCACTGTCTTGCTTTCTTTTCTCATCATCCTCCTTTTTTCCCTTACCTTCTTCACTCCCAGAAGGATAATTCCTCTTATTTTTCGTTTGACTTAATGTTAAATCAATTCAAAAGTTTGGTTATCATGCTTCTAGGGAATGACATGGGGCCCCCTCGGAGAGGTTTCTGACTGAGATCTCATTGCAAAAAGTAATTTGTTTGTTTAAAGGGGAGGGGGGTTGCGGTCACTGTGGTTACCACATTTTGAGCCATTGTTGTGGAGTAAAGTTTGGTAGCCCTGGGGGGGGCCCCTAGCAGTTGCCTGGTCTGCCTGTTGACAGGCGGCGGCTCTGATCATACCGTGAATTAATTCTTGGCATCGCACAATGATAGTAAATTCATCAGATTGTTAGGGGCCCCTCTGGAGCGTCAGGGCCCTGGGCACATGCCCACTTTGCCCATGCTGTAATCTGTCTGACAACGGTGGGTTACTGGGTCACCGTATTACATCGCCATGGTAACTTATGCTGAACACCTAAACTGCTCGGGAGCTGGTTATGTTCCGGTTTAGAGATCAACCGGTATTAAAGCACCGCCTACTGACCAATCAATTCTCGGTTGATAATGGTGTCACCATTCTAGGATCCGGTGGAGCTCAGTGCACGGGTGGGTATCTTTATGAAAAGATAATGATTTTCAGCAGAGGGAATTGCGTATCTTTGTCATCTTCTTGAGCTGTATGTTTCCAATGCGACACATCAAAGTTGTGCGCTTACAGTTACACAGATTGTATGCATAGCATTGCGTTATTTTGCTACGGGTACTTTCATGTATGCTGTGGGTGAAGCGGAGAATCTGAGCAAGAACACGGTCTGCCACGCAATTCGCGAGGTGATCCTTGCTTTAACAGCACTACTGAATACATTTGTTGTGTTCCCAGGGCACTTGCCCACGCGGTCTATTAAAGAGGGCTTTTATGAAATAGCAGGTAAATAATAACTTAAATTGACTACTTCATCCATAAACAATGTAGGTCCCATGACGTTTACTGTTGTATATGAAATGCTTCACACTCCTTTCATAGGCTTCCCGAGAGTGACCGGTGTTATAGATTGCGCCCATATTCCCATTACTGGCTGAGAACGAAGGCGAAGCATCAATGTTCAGGTAAAGGATAAAGAAGGATACACATGTTTGGTCATACTGGTATGGGAGTTCTTCAGATGCACATTGATTTGTCCCTCACAGTAATGCTGTCATCTTGTAGATGCATTGTTAACCGTAGAAAGTCAGGCACAATCCAATTATTGATTTGTTCAATTCCAATGCAGGGAGAATGTAGTCACTTGGTGACAGAGCAATGTAAATGTGGGTGTCACCTGCATAATTACGATAGGTGATGTTATGGTTTTGCTTAATTTGGCCTGGAAGCGTGTAAATGTTAAATAGAAGAGGTCCAAGGATTAAGCTTTGGGGATCTCCACACACCATATTGGTCCGCTCAGATGCATAAACAACAATTCAAACAAAATAGTTCCTGTCCTGGAGATAGGTCTTCAACTAAAGGCTATAGCACTGTGCCTGAAAGCCAAACCCAGTTTTCCAGTCTGTCCAGTTATATCGTAGGGTCAACAGTGTCAAAGGAAGCACTTTGAATTAGTAAGACTAGAACTGATATCTTGCCTGAAATAGTTTCTGAACAAATGTCTTTCAGAAACTTGATGAGAGCTGTCTCAGTCTTGACGTGGAGTCAACACCCAGATTGAATCTAATCAAAGAAACCATTTAAGGTTAAAATGTTACTTGGTTGCTGGAAGACAGCTTTTTCAGTATGTAGGTCAGGTAAGTAATTATGAGAAGGTCCCTACACAGTTGACAAAGGAGCCTGCGATTGAACCGCCAATACTGTCATACAGTGAAATGTAAGTGTTTGAAAAATAAAAGATAGATAGATAGATAGATAGGTAGATAGATACAGTAGATAGATACACAAAACACAGAAACAGTCAGAACTCACTAATACAAAAAGTATTTTCTTAGTTGAACAGAATGGCATTAATGTAATTCCCTCCAATTTAGAGGGGATATGGTTACCGCAGTAAGCTGTCACTAAAGACGGGGGCAGTGTTGTTCTGCTGGCAGTGAGGAGTGTGTCAGAGGACATATTTCTCCACTGCGACTGAGCAGCAGGACTAATTTCTGCCTGATGGGAACATTAGCTTTATGGTCAGCATCCCTGTATGAACAGGAGGAATGTAATGAAACTTAAGAGACTAAATTACCTGCTGCCTCCCAGAAACTGAAGCCCCTCAAAAGTGTGTGTGTGTGTGTGTGTGTGTGCCTCACTAGTGAATATATTACCTTCCAGGCATGGCTCAAATTTGCTTCTGTCTTGTTTTAGCCTCGGATATTGGTCTTAAATATCCTGTTCTGGACAAATTGGCTGAGACTGAGCTGCATCTCAGTGTAAGGCTGACCTATCAGGGACCCCCGGACAAGAGCAGTCTCTCTGTGTGCTCGTGTTGAACAATAAAGGGAGCAGTTACAGTTTCACAGTACACCAGTCTTTCATTGTTTCAGCAGGATAAGCTGCTTAGCCTTGGGCCACTAGAACTGCTGCCCAGCCATACACTCTGGCTCTGGTCCATTTGAGGAAAAGAAGTGGCTTCATGCCCAGTCAGGTCTATTGTATCCTCTCAAGACCTTGGCCACACATTCCCTGCTACCCATGGTTCACTGAGGAGAAGTCAGCAAGGACTAGACCCACAAATAAGTCTGCCACTGTAAAGTATCAGCCAGTCAATGGTAGCCTTTTCACATTCAAATTAGATTTTAACAAACATAGAGTGAACAGTGATGCTAGTGCCCTTTGAGGCTGTACTTTGATACAACGATGCTTTGAGGTAAATGCTAATGTCATAGCAAGTCTTGCTAACAGGCCGCAATATTCATCACATGAAAGAAAAATTCAGTAGAAAAATGTGTCTTTGGCGCCTCCTAGGTTGAGCTTGAAATCGTTGCGTAGGCCTATTCCTCAAAGCGCAAGCACCATAGAACGGGTTTTATCACTATAATAAATACAGCATTACAATAAGTTCCGCCATTTTGTCCTTCTTAATGGGATTTTAACGAAACTTGGTAGGTATATTAAGGTCGTTGTGCCAGATGTCTCCGTTGATTTTAAAGCAGGATGCTCAAGAAGAACTTGAATTATAGGCAAGTCCCTGTATGCCCCGCCCTTTACGAAGTAATTTGATTAATGGAGGCCATGTTTTATGACCAGTCTTGCTCATTTGTTGTGGAAATGTGTGTCTCAATCCCACAAGGCTGCATACCAATTTTGGTGTTGATAGGATCATAATAATATCATCATCATGATAAATATCATCATGGCAGACGTCTTTGGTCCAACAGGCTTTTCTGTAGATCACATTGAGCTGGATCTGTGTGAGAAATTTCGAGTCAATCGGATGTACGGCATGAGGGGCATTTTTTTTCAAAAATCGCATTGTCGAAAATTGATCGTCAATTGTAGTGCCACCATTTGGCCGATTGGGCTTATTTTCTTGGGAACCAAATGCACATCATTTCCAGTCATTGGGCCAGGTTTTCTGTTTCTAACTCATTCCAGCTCACAGCAATTTGAGACGCGGCATAAGACGACGAATAATAATAATAACAAATTGGAGCAAAAATCCTAATAAAAAAGGGTTTACACTCTAGGGAGCATTCATTGTTATCTGTTGTTTGATTTTGTTATTTCTTGTTAATTTAAGTGCACATTTTGGCCTGAAGGTGGGACTATAGAAATGGCGAAGAACTAAAAAAACCCATTTAAGATTAATTCTATAAAGGACCATGAATAACCACACCAAATAGCATATTAATCTAGCCATTGGTGGAACAGCCAGGGGACATCAGAATCATCCTCTCATGTCAATGATCCAAATCTGACTTTTTTACCATGTAAATGTAAATCCACTGCATTTATGTAGCGCTTTTCTAGTCTTAACAACTACTTAAAGCAATTTTACATAGTACAGGCACCATTCACACACACAATCCATACACTGGTGGCTGCCATACAAGGTGCCACCTGCTCATCAGAGAAACCTTCATACAGTTTCCCATACTGATGGTGTAGCATCTGGATCAATTTCAGTGTCTTGCCCAAGGA
The DNA here is from genome assembly GCF_004354835.1 of Perca flavescens. Lineage (NCBI taxonomy): Eukaryota > Metazoa > Chordata > Actinopteri > Perciformes > Percidae > Perca > Perca flavescens. The sequence goes on from NC_041336.1 coordinate 31,820,835, forward strand.
CACTTCAAAATGGGACCACAGGGATCAAACCACCGACCTTCTGATTGGTGGAGCCACCTGAGTCGCAGTATATTTTGCGATGTTTTGCTCTGGACATCCTAAGGTCGCATTCACACTAGATCAGACGGTTTGGCAAAAACTGCAGTCCAAAAATTCATTTAAAAAAGGAGTAGTGGGTTCTCTCCGTGAACCATCACCTTATCGTGGTGGAGAGGTTTGTGTGTCTCTTTGAACCTGAGGGCTGTGTTGTCTGGAGCTTTGTGCTCCTGGTAGGGTCTCCCAAGGCAAAGTGGTCTCAGGTGAGGGGCCAGACAAAGAATGGTTCAAAAACCCCAATGAAAAAGCTAAGCAGAGATGGAGTGACCCGGCCCGGAGGAAGCCCGGGGCCCCCGTCTGGAGCCAGGCCCAGACGGCGGGCTCGTCGGCGAGCGCCTGGTGGCCGGGTTTGCCACGGAGCCCGGCCGGGCACAGCCCGAACAAGCTACGTGGCTCCCATCTCTCCAGCCCATGGGCCCACCACCTGTGGGAGGAACCGTTGGGGTCGGGTGCGATGCCACATGGGTGGCAATGAAGGTCAGGGGCCTCGACGGACCAGACCCGGGCGGCAGACGCTGGCTCTGGGGGCGTGGAACGTCACCTCTGTGGGGGGAAGGAGCTGGAACTGGTGCGGGAGGTGGAGCGCTACCGGTTAGATCTGGTGGGGCTTACCTCTACGCACAGTCTTGGTTCTGGAACCATACTCCTGGATAGGGGTTGGACTCTTTTCTTCTCCGGAGTTGCCCAGGGTGTGAGGCGCCGGGCGGGTGTGGGGATACTCACAAGCCCCGGCTGGCGCCCGTTGTGTTGGAGTTTACCCCGTGGACGAAAGGGTCGCCTCCCTCGCCTGCGGGTTGTGGGGGAAAACTCTGACTGTTGTTTGTGCATATGCACCAAACAGGAGTTCGGAGTATTCGGCCTTCTTGGAGGCCTTGACTGGAGTCCTGCATGGGGCTCCAGTGGGGGACTCCATTGTTCTGCTGGGGGACTTCAACGCACACGTGGGCAATGATGGAGACACCTGGAGAGGCGTGATTGGGAGGAACGGCCTCCCTGATCTAAACCAGAGTGGTTGTTTGTTGTTGGACTTCTGTGCTAGTCATGGATTGTCTATAACGAACACCATGTTCGAACATAGGGATGCTCATAAGTGTACCTGGTACAAGAGCACCCTAGGCCAAGGTCAATGATCGATTTCATAATCGTTTCATCTGATCTGAGGCCGTATGTTTTGGACACTCGGGTGAAGAGAGGGGCAGAGCTGTCAACCCATCACCATCTGGTGGTGAGTTGGGTCAGAGGGTGGGGAAGACTCTGGACAGACCTGGTAAGCCCAAACGTGTAGTGCGGGTAAATTGGGAACGTCTGGAGGAGGCCCCTGTCCAACAGACTTTCAACTCACACCTCCGGCGGAGCTTTTCGTGCATCTCTGTGGAGGCTGGGGGCATTGAACCCGAGTGGACAATGTTCAAAGTTTCCATTGCTGAAGCTGCGGCGAGGAGCTGTGGTCTTAGGGTCTTAGGTGCCTCAAGGGGCGGTAACCCACGAACACCGTGGTGGACACCGGTGGTCAGGGAAGCCGTCCGACTGAAGAAGGAGTCTTTCCGGGATATGTTATCCCGGAGGACCCGGAGGCAGTGCAGGGTACCCCGAAGGGCCCGAAGGGCTGCAGCCTCTGCCATGAAAGAGGCAAAGCAGCGGGTGTGGGAGAAGTTTGGAGAAGACATGGAGAAGGACTTTCGGTCGGCACCAAAGTGCTTCTGGAAAACTGTTCGCCACCTCAGGAGGGGGAAGCGGGGAACCATCCAAGCTGTGTACAGTAAGGATGGGACACTGTTGACCTCAACTCAGGAGGTAATAGGGCGGTGGAAGGAGCACTTTGAGGAACTCCTAAATCCGACTAATACGCCCTCTATGTTAGAGGCAGAGCTGGAGGATAATGGGGGATTGTCGTCGATTTCCCAGGCGGAAGTCACTGATGTAGTCAAACAACTACACAGTGGCAAAGCCCCGGGGATTGATGAGATCCGTCCAGAAATGCTCAAGGCTCTGGGTGTGGAGGGGCTGTCCTGGTTGACACGCCTCTTCAACATTGCGTGGAAGTCTGGGACGGTGCCAAAGGAGTGGCAGACTGGGTGGTGGTTCCCCTTTTTAAAAAGGGGGACCAGAGGGTGTGTGCCAATTATAGGGGTATCACACTTCTCAGCCTCCCTGGTAAAGTCTACTCCAAGGTGCTGGAAAGGAGGGTTCGGCCGATAGTTGAACCTCGGGTTGAGGAGGAACAATGTGGATTCCGTCCTGGTCGTGGAACAACGGACCAGCTCTTCACTCTCGCAAGGATCCTGGAGGGAGCCTGGGAGTATGCCCAACCGGTCTACATGTGTTTTGTGGATTTGGAGAAGGCGTATGACCGGGTCCCCCGGGAGATACTGTGGGAGGTGCTGCGGGAGTATGGGGTGAGGGGGTCTCTACTCAGGGCCATCCAGTCTCTGTATGACCAACGTGAGAGCTGTGTCCGGGTTCTCGGTAGTAAGTCGGACTCGTTTCAGGTGAGGGTTGGCCTCCGCCAGGGCTGTGCTTTGTCACCAATCCTGTTTGTAATATTTATGGACAGGATATCGAGGCGTAGTCGGGGTGGGGAGGGGTTGCAGTTTGGTGGGCTGGGGATCTCATCGCTGCTCTTTGCAGATGATGTGGTCCTGATGGCATCATCGGCCTGCGACCTTCAGCACTCACTGGATCGGTTCGCAACCGAGTGTGAAGCGGTTGGGATGAGGATCAGCACCTCTAAATCTGAGGCCATGGTTCTCAGCAGGAAACCGATGGAATGCCTTCTCCAGGTAGGGAATGAGTCCTTACCCCAAGTGAAGGAGTTCAAGTACCTTGGGGTTTTGTTCGCGAGTGAGGGGACAATGGAGCGGGAGATTGGTCGGAGAATCGGGCGCAGCGGGTGCGGTATTGCATTCAATCTATCGCACCGTTGTGACGAAAAAGAGAGCTTAGCCAGAAGGCAAAGCTCTCGATCTACCGGTCAGTTTTCGTTCCTACCCTCACCTATGGTCATGAAGGCTGGGTCATGACCGAAAGAACGAGATCCAGGGTACAAGCGGCTGAAATGGGTTTCCTCAGGAGGGTGGCTGGCGTCTCCCTTAGAGACAGGGTGAGAGGCTCAGTCATCCGTGAGGAGCTCGGAGAGAGCCGCTGCTCCTGCGTCGAAAGGAGCCAGTTGAGGTGGTTCGGGCATCTGGTAAGGATGCCCCCTGGGCGCCTCCCTAGGGAGGTGTTCCAGGCACGTCCAGCTGGGAGGAGGCCTCGGGGAAGACCCAGGACTAGGTGGAGGGATTATATCTCCAACCTGGCCTGGGAACGCCTCGGGATCCCCCTGTCGGAGCTGGTTAATGTTGCTCGGGAAAGGGAAGTTTGGGGTCCCCTGCTGGAGCTGCTCCCCCCGCGACCCGACACCGGATAAGCGGACGAAGATGGATGGATGGTAGTGGGTTTAGTCCGCGGCGTTGGGGTGCCAAAAAACCCTGCAGTAGCCTACAGCGAACAAAGCTCAAGCACTTAACAAGGAGTTTGTGTAACGACTGATTGTTTCCTGCAACAAGCTCCAGCAACTCCAGTCACTTCACCTATTTTCTCTATAAAATGAAGCTGTCTTTAAGTGGGGTCGAAATGTCAAGATCATAAAAATGCAATATAAAGTGAAATATAAATTCTACTTGTGCTACATTGGGGGGGGGGGGTTAAAGTACACAACAGGACGTCACACAAATGGGCCATTTAAGTGACACTTAAATGTGCCTGAGTCTATGTGAATGCAGCCTACACTGCCTTCACTACTGGGGAAAATACCCTGTTTACACTTGTTGACCAAGAAGCAAAAATATGAATACTTGCTTGCTAAAGGCCAAATTAAGAATACATTTAAAAACTAGTCAGACACTTGCTAACTGTTGCTTGTTGTTTGTTCTCTGGGTGTTTCTCCTGTCATGCAATAATTCAACTAACTTACAGTGTCAAATAGAAACCTGAGCTGCTTCAAGTTTTTAGCAAAAAGGTAGACAGCAATTGGAGTTGAAAAAATTCACCAAAGTCAGACAGAGATTGGTGAGGCTAAGAGTTGTTTTATTCAGTTTATGAAACAAGAACAGTGAGTTCACACTGGCTGCAATGTGTCAAACTAAAAAAACAAGGTTCAGTTTTTAGACCTTTTGTGTCATCTTTACCAGGCTACACCTGGCTTTTTTTGTGATGTGATTATGTCTTCTGATTCAGTTTGCTACTTGGTTAATAATACATAAAAGCTGTTGTTAGGACACACCTGAAAGTCCGGACCAAGGTCCGGACCAAGGTTCATGTTTTTGTTATATTGTCTACATTTGATCCGGAAAGTTTTGGTTTCACACTGCAGTTATGCAATTGCACTAAAGATCTACACGTGACAAAACTACATCCTACCGTCATCACATACGTGAGCTGCGTCTCCAGATACTTATAACTGATTGGTTTGTAGACGGGCTTCCCCGTCCTCTCGTATCCTCTCTCTGTGTCGGAGTTTTTTCTACTGACCACTGCTCTCCCCTACTGCCATGCCTATTTTTGTTTTGTTGTCATGTTGAGAAGCAAGATCACGGGAACTTTCTTTCTGGAGCATTTATTCAGAGACAAACGAAACCCTACATTGTACATTTACTACCACTTAACAAATTAACTGCTGATGTATTCTCAGCTCTGATAGCCGACAGCTGTCTGCTCTGAGCACATCAACCGTCACACACTCTCTCATGTAGCCTACACACTAAGCACCGAGCTATTCCTTAATGGAGCTTCCCCAGGTCTTATAACACAAGGAGAGCCTGCCAGAGCTTCTTGTATTTGGTCCAAAAGTCCGAACCATCCAAAAAATGCTTTCACACTATAAACAAACCGGACCATGGTTCAGTTTGGTCCAGACCGAGACCACCTCTTTTTATTGGACCAAAATTTGGTCTTTTGATCCGAACCGTGGTCCAGGGGAGGTTTCACACCTGTAATTTTGGTTTGGATCAAACTGAAAAGTCTGAAAGTCCGGACCAAATAAGGTAGGTGTGAAAACGTCCTTTAGAGCCTGACAGAGAATAGATGACATTAATAAAATTTCAGGTCAGGTACTCACTGTGACTGCGGCTGTGGCATATTGAAATCTGTATCAACATATAGAGCAAAGTGTTCCTTTATTGCAAACATTCCCTTAGGCATGAGACTGCAGCACTTGTCACATAATCTATTTTGAGTGATCATGCAGTGAAAGTTCAAGATCTTCTCAGACTACAGACTCGTGCTCTCTGACAGCAGCTTGAATTACTTATTGATTGCCCACACACTACAGTGTGTGGCCTGGGTTTTAAACATGTCACTCTGTTTCCCAGCCCCGGCAACATAACAACAACAAACAGTCTTTATTTATCTTTTCATTGATGAATATGTTAAGTACCTTTAAACAGGATCTCTTATCCGAAGACTCAAATTTACACCTCAGAACGCACTCACAAGATACAAACAGGAGCATCCTATCAAAAGAAATTTAACTGTGTGGGCTTCCTAAAAAAGAGAGCATTAGTAAAAGCTTCCCTTAAGTTACAAGGTAATAAAGGTTAAACAAGAGATATGTTCATGTATAAACATTGTCTCCATTACATAGTTTGTCCATCAGAGAGCACCGACAAGTTGATTTTGACACTGTCAAATATCCTGCTTACTGCAAATTTTGGTTAGCCTGTTCACTATTCAATTTTATTTATAGTGTCATATGACAGGAGTTATCGCAGGACACTTTACAGATAGAGTATGTCTAGACCAAACTATAATTTATGAAGACCCAACAATTCCCCCCGAGAGCAAGCATTTGGTGCAACAGTGGCGAGGCAAATCTTCCTTTAAACAGGCAGAAACCTCGGACAGACCGGCCATCTCCCGCTGCTGGTTGGGACCCAAAGACATTGATACAGATATACAGGAACATGATTTATAATAATTATCGCAGTTGGTATGATGAACAGTTAGTCTGGCTATCACCAGACCAAGCTCAATCTTTTAAGATTGAACATTGGGGAGTCTGCTCTGTATTTTCTACCGCACAAGAAGTGTGATCAACGGGCATAGTTCAAATGACTCTGTACGCAATTGGATAGTCCTTCAACCAATCAGAGCAACGATCCGGGTGACGTACTTTGAAAAACAGCAGCGACAGCGGCATAGACGGGTTACTGCGCTTCGGTGGCCGCCATGTTGAATGTAAACAAAAAGCTGCTTGCTGTCGCTTCTCTATCGTCATCGTGTTAATCCTGCCAATAGCGCGCTAGGTGGATAAGCCAGTTTGTGATTGGTCCCCGCAGATTTGTAACGGAAGCAGGATAGATAAACGTAGAGGTTTCCAGCCTGAGCTGCAGGGCAAAATCAAATCGGCGGTAGAGCGGGCTGGGTTTACCCAGTCTAATGAACAGTGGCAATTATAGTAACTTTTTAAATGTAAAATTTTAAATTAGAATAATAGAACTATGACTAGAAATGAGAGTCTGGAACCTATATCAATGGTTGTAGACCAAAATGCCTTTGGATACAAATGGATCGACCTACAACCAATCAGAGCAACAAAACATGTGGCGTAGCGCTGTGTGATGGAAAAAATCTAATCAGACTCCACATTGTGGAGATATGTGCTGTCATTGTGTAGCATCAGAATTTCAGTGAAAGAGTGTCGTCATTTCCCCATTAGAATTTGAAAAAAGTACTTCAACAGAAAGGTCCACATCAGCTGCAGCCATCTTGGTTGTTTTAAAAAAATGTCTCAACGGCGCTCCTCTTTACTAAGCTACAGTATGTTTATGCTCGCTGTAGTGTCCCTAGTGAAAAATGACATCACCTATTTTGCGTTTGACATTGTCTCAAATCCGCCCTAAATGAGAAAATGGTAGTGATTGGCCCGGCCAGGATATGGCCGGCAGGAAATCTGAACGTGACGGGGTCCAGAAGCATCTGCTAGATCAAATAAAACATTAGCTTGCAGATTTGGATCCCAGGCCTTATTCTGGTCATAATTGTCAAATTTCAGGGATCTTTATCAAAAACAATTCTAAAAGATAACAAATGGCTGATATATCATTACCGTTTCTTCAACTCTGAAAACAAGTTTCTCCCAGAGCTTCCAGACATAATCCATGACCTTACAGCGAATGGGACTTGCTCAGGTGTCAACACATTACTTAAAGGTGCACTATGAGTTCCTGCATGGTTTCAGCGCAATTTCATTTTTGTCTCAAATCGTAGGCTGTGCACCAAAATACAACAAACCACGGCCTGTGCCTTTAGTGTTTGTTTGACGTTTACGACCCGTGTTGTCTCGCGAGACCGGGCTTTTTCACACTTTATTCAGGGGGCAGGCAACTAGCGGATCAAGGAGAGATGCCTACGATTTTGAGACAAAAATTAAATTGCGCTGAAACCATGCAGGAACTCATAGTGCACCTTAAGTACTAACATTTGTTGAAGAAGGCAGTGGGATATGGTTGGAAGGTCAAGAAAAACTTCCAAGTGAAACTTAAAGTTTAAGTGTAATCTAAATAACTGACCAATTGTTTAACATGACGTGACGAGTAGGTGTAAAGGTAACGTGCATCTCTATGTATTTTATGCTCTCAGATGAAATCTATTTACAGAACAGAATCTTCACATTATTTCAGTCCACAACACACAATGTGTTGCAACGTTTTGGCTTCTTTCACAAAATTCTGTCAAAAGTCTAATTGTGCTCACTCCTCCCTCCTTGTCCTCAAAAGTTAAATGGGGACAAAATCAAGTAAAGAGGAAGAATGAGGAGAAAGCCCCCTTTTCTCTCTGTGGCACCTAAGTAGCTTAAGCACCCGTAATCTTTCCTCCCCCATTCCCTGCAGTAGATCAAAGAGCGCCTCTACCTTCGGATCTGGCACAGGGAAAAAAGAGGGCCCACATCACTGGGGGGCCCCGGAAACATGTCTTAATGGGTCCTCAGAGGCATTCTTCAGCAACTATAGGCAGTGGCTCTTTCCCTGTCCCTTTGCTTTTCTCTGCTCTTTGAACTGTTGCAGAAGTGGGTAAGGGATGATTGCCAAATGACTTCATAACAAAAACGTCCAACTGTGATTAAATGAAGTTAATGAATTAACTTAGGGCCCACCAACCCTCTCCCTTCGATACCTCAACCTTCTCCTTACCTCATTCTTTCATCCCCTCTTCCCTCATTCCTTACGACTTAACCCGGTGCATAAAGTACCTCTCTCATTTCTCATTCTAGGTACCATTTCGGGGGGTCTAAAATCTGCTCGGGTGAAAGCTCCTGAGACGTCTCGCTCCACCCGGTCTCTAGTTCGTCCCCCCGGACCAACCTACCAGATGACTTCTCTTCTTCAATCTCACCCCCATCCAAATCCATTCCTATGTTCTCAACATTCTATTCAATTCAATTTTATTTATAGTATCAAATCGTAACAAAAGTTACCTTGAGACACTTTACAGATAAAGTCTAGACCACACTCTATAATTTACAAAGCCCCAACAATTCTAATAATTCCCCCAAGAGCAAGCAATGCGACAGTGGCAAGGAAAAACTCCCTATTAGGAAGAAACCTGGGACAGACCCTTGCTCTTGGTAGGCGGTGTCTGACGGTGCCGGTTTGGGATGTGATGAACAGTGGCAATAATAGTCACTTTACTACATTCTACTGTATAATCAAGCATTCATTAAACCTTTAAACGACATATTGTTGTGGCGTGGTCCTTGCTAGTGAATGGAGGACTCATTGGCGGCAGAAGTCTCAGGGTGGTTGTCCACGTGCAAGTGCAGCAGGTGTTTTGACTGCTTTTGTGTGCTCATGTGTATGCAGCCCAAACAGCTTTTACTACATTTGACATGGCGGCACACAATGAAAGTTTGTTTGTCTGTGAATAAATTAAAGCTGCAGTAAGGTCCTTCAGTCCAAAGCCTTCAGGAATGCTGATTTGTTCATTGTGCGCTTGTATTTCTTCTATTTGTTTTGTCTTCTTTCCTATGATGTGAAACTTTGTGCAAACTGAACAAAACTTGGGCTAACCTTGCCAAAATAAATGCAGGAATTACGGTTGCTTAATTGATCACATAATTAAATGTTAAATGTTTGCTCCGCACTGTAAAAATGAAAAAGTTGAGAAAATTCAATATTTCAAAGCAACAAACCTTTTTGTTGGTAAAACATTGTCAAGTCTGATCAATTATGAGCCACAGCATCTAATTGTTATGGCATTTGCTGTCTTGCCATCAGCCATTCACACCAGTTCTGACTACCTATCTTTTACAACCAAGAAAGCACTACACGTAAGGAAAGCAACATATAACTAGTGTAATCACTTAGTTATAGACATTGATCGTTTAGAAGACAGGGATTAGATTTACGAATTTAGATGAAAAATACAAAATGAGACGATTTAGAGAAGTGAGGCGAGCTAACAAAGGAAAAGGGCTGCGGGTGCCAAATGAATGAAACATGCAGTATATCACAAAAGTTAACTTCCGACTAACTCAGGATCACGCCTACCTTGCTGGCTAATCAAAACTAGAATAAAATAAAACCTCTCTGACTTTCCTAATCTTACCTGTTGAAAATAAAACACAGAAGAGGCAACCATCCCAATGGCTAATGTGCTAGACAGGATAGTTCTTACATGTAATACTGCTCATTATGTAACGTGTATGTACGTGTAAAAAATAATATAATAATCTAAAAACCAAAGGGTGGAGTGGTCAAAGTGGATAATTATCAGTAACTTACTTTTTTTTTATCATTATTTCATTATCAGAGAGATAAGTTATCATGTGGCTTTCTTCAAATTAGAAGAAGTTATGGAGAATGTTGAACCTAAATGCAATGCATGTTAGTAGCACAGATCGTAGGGCTGTAAACATTCACTGATACGATTCGGTGTCCCGTTGTATTATCATAGATCTGACTACATCGATATACGGACCCCTGGTACGATCTAAATGGACCAAGATTTGGCCGATGGCCCGGTTCTAACGTTACGAATTGATTGACTGAAGCTTTACTGGCAACTCAACAAAGCTGCTGCAGTGTGTGCAATGCCATTGAAAGAGACGGTTGTATGTTTACGCTCGAGGGAGACAAAAGCATTGCCATTTGTGTGATGAAGGTCTTGGTCATTCATGTTCGGGGTGGCAGGGATCAGCCAATAAATGCCTTTTTTTTGGTTTGCAGAAAATGTGCCGACTGCTAGGTTTCGTGTTGGAGTTAATGGTGAGAGGAATAAATCGTGGATAATCGTCAATAATTTCTTTTTCATCAGTTCCCTTAACAAACATAGATTCATTAAAAGTGCAATATGTAATATATTTACTGTATTTAATCAAAAAATGACCACAATGTGTCATCAGATATTAAAGGTCCCATGACATGGTGCTCTTTGGATGCTTTTATATAGACCTTAGAGGTCCCCTAATACTGTATCTGAAGTCTCTTTTATATAGACCTTAGTGGTCCCCTAATACTGTATCTGAAGTCTCTTTTATATAGATCTTAGTGGTCCCCTAATACTGTATCTGAAGTCTCTTTTATATAGACCTTAGTGGTCCCCTAATACTGTATCTGAAGTCTCTTTTATATAGACCTTAGTGGTCCCCTAATACTGTATCTGAAGTCTCTTTCCCGAAATTCCGCCTTGGTGCAGAATTACAGCCACTAGAGCCAGTCCCACAATGAGCTTTCCTTAGTATGTGCCATTTCTGTGTCTGAAGCTATTGAGGAGGAGAGTGGGAGGGGCAAGGTGGAGGGTGGGGGCGTGGCCTTGACCAACTGCCACTTTTCTCGTTTGAAAGCCATGATGTCTCTCTCTCATGGGTTGGCCAAATTCTCTGGGCGGGCAAAGCAGAGAAAGGGGAGGTAACCTTGCTTGTTATGACCTCATAACAAGCAGATTCCAAAACGGCTCATCTGAGCTTTCCTTTTCTCAAAGGCAGAGCAGGATACCCAGGGCTCGGTTTACACCTATCGCCATTTCTAGCCAGTGGGGGACCATAGACAGGCTGGGGGAACTCATATTAATGTTAAAAAACCTCATAAAGTGAAATTGTCATGCCATGGGACCTTTAAGGAAACATGCTAAGTTGAAATACTATCTTTTCTGACAACAATGCTGAAGCCAGTATTTTCTCCTTTTGAAATTTCCGTTCCGTGACGGAATTTCTGTTTGTGTTTTGGCCTGTGTGTTGCCTATTTTGACAGCCAGGCTGGGTTGCCAGATATTCCTGTAAAAACACAAACCCATCGCGCTACAGCTGTATTAGAGCCATGGAAGCTGCAAACAAACGGACGGGATCAATGGAGATGGATTAATTCTACCTGCCCTAAAAAAAAAAACTCGCCATCTTTCTGAACGGTTGCATAACCAGAGACAAGGTAAAACACGGGTAAATATTGGGGATGCATTTAAAAGACGGAGACAGCTTAAAGTCTAAAAGGCACACTGAGTTGACTAATTTCCTCCTTAACAGCTAAGCTTAGGGATAGTAATTTTCATGTGTTCGCATTAAATGATATAGAGTACTCACAAAAAATGTTTAGACACAGCTGGTGAAGTGTCACGGTCTTCTGTGTGTGTGGAGTGTGTGGGTAGGCGTGGCTTTCTTCAGGGCACCTGAAATCTGCGCAGCTGCAGATTATCTACTAATCAAGCTCCAGCACTAGTACTCCTGAGATCCAGGCAGCCAGCGCCAGTTCGTTTAAGTCTACCAAGTTTTTTTCTTTGTATTAACACTGTGTCGTCTATCTGTGTGCAGGCGTTGGAGGTCTACCTCATCTTCGCTTCCAGCCACGCCACCAGCCCTGTGTGTTTTCGAGCGTTCCTGTGTGTCTTGCCTACCTCCACTCACCACCCTCCTAAGTTGGATTGCAAGATTTCTGTTCGGCTGAACTTACATTAAAGAACTGTTTTCAAATTCCAACCATCTAGTCTGTGTTCGCTCTTGGGTCCAAACCTCACCCTAACAATATTAATGTTAAAAAACCTCAAAGTGAAATTGTCATGCCATGGGACCTTTAAAACAGATCGGTGATGGTGTTTTGCCCTCATTGTTCTCCGTGAAGTTTGCTGGAAGTGATGTGTGAATGTAGCGTGTGGAGTGAACCCTGCGCCGGACTACGTTAAAAAAAATAGCCTTTGAAATGCTACGCTTGTAGGGAACTAACAGGAGTAACAGGCGAACCAGCTTTAAAGTGCCATATTTTCTCTGTTCTCTTTTAACAAAAACTTGTTGTGTGCAATTTTTATATGCAGGTCGTAAATTAAGCAAATGGTTCACAACTGATTTTCAGTTGCAAATTGCAGATACATTTGCGAGTCCTACTGGGCTCATGCATGCTCATGCAAGCTAAAAATGTGTGAATGTGTGAAAGAGGAAATGATCTGAATTGCAAGTCACAGCTTGCATGCTACAATTTAGATGGAATAGGCCCCTTATTGTGAGAGTGTACTGTGAGAGAGCAGAGAGAAAGATCAACAGATGACACAAAGCTAGAGAGAGTGAGTGATTGAGTGAGTGTGTGTGTGTGTGCGTTAAACATGTTTTAGCTGTTCGTTTCCTGTGAATGCACGTAATACAGTCTGTGAGTGATGCAATAAACCAGTCAGTCTGTAGTATTTGTGGTTGTGACGACCGGTGACTCCGGTGATGTAAACAATGATGACGCATCATTGACTGTCTGTGTTCAAATAGCTAATGTGTGTGCATTGCTGTGACATTATGTATGAGTGTGTGCCTACTAAGAGTTTATAGGCCTGGGGGCGGTGTTGCTTTGTTTATACTGAGCCCTTTTAGTAACTGCTGCAATCACTCCTTTATAACAACACATAAAACCTGATTCATGTCTGTGTCTGACACCTGAGCCCTGTTAGAACTAAAGTTGAACTTTTACAGCTTCCACAGCTTTTGAAGGCCAAGGCTGATAACTGTATTGTATTGAGTGTGGAACGCTGGACACTACTCGCCCTGAACGGTCGCCATCTTTGCTACGGAGCGGAAGCTACAGGACCACCAACGTATTTTTTGAAACTTGTGAACATGGCGGGTTAGAAAGCTGCAGTGGTTGTGATTAAAAACGCCGTAGAACAAACCATACAAATGGGATTCATGCACGTTTTGAATTATCACTATACTGTAGTCAGAAAGTGAGAAAACAAGGGCGCGCCTGGTTAGCTCAGCAGGTTGTGCAAAGGTTCAGTCCTTGTCGCAGCGGCCGTAGGTTCGTTTCCGACCTGAGGCCCTTTGCTGCATGTCATGCCCCTCTCTCTCCCACTCTCCTGATTTAATCTGTCCTATCAATTATGGCAATAAAAGCCCAAAAAATAAAGAAAAAGACTGAAAAAACAAGGCGGTATATATTTTGTTGGGCGACAATAGGTGGCGTTAATGCTGCACCCTGCTGCAATTTAACATTAAACAGAAGAAGAAGAGTAATTTCCATCCGTACGTGATATGAGACACAGGTTACTACATGTAAGTGTACTCAGGGAAATATCCAAATTGAGACACGTGGATAATGGGGTGAAGAAGCCATTAACAAACTGAAAACACAAGTCTTTGTACTTAAGAAAATGTATAACTCATTTCATTGCATGCTCATTTTACTGTGTTGGAGCTGTTAAAGCTATCTTTTGTCCAATTTCCATGAAAGCTGGTGAATCCCTCAGGTTGAGAAGCTGAGTATGGATTTCATGCCCAATTGCTCTTACATCCAAGGTGCATGGAAAAGGGAAAAAAAATCTGATAAGGTAAACTATAGCAACACTTGCAAAACAACTTAATTATTGGCCTTCATCAGAGAGGCCACCTCCTACAGGCCTGAATATACTATATATTTGGCACACTTGGCTAAACCCTTATTGCTGGGTAGTTACGCCCACACATAGACATATTTCCTGTATTAATCATCACTTCCATAGCACTTATAAGTGAATCTGTGTCTAACTGAACGTAGTCCAAGTTTAACAGACATTTTTATTTCATGGAAATTCTTCTTACACAAGGCCACGTGGGAGCCAGCGTTTGTAAAAAGAGACGTGTCTCACGCAAACATGAGCACAGTCATAGGTTCTACCTAGTTATTTCCTTATAAATGAAAGGGTATTTCTAGACTCAGAGTTAAAAGGAAATTTTGACCTCAAATCAGAAAACTTGTGGCGCATCTCCGAAAACCCCCCAGGAAACTCTAATATGGATTGGATACTTTATTGATACTTTAAATAAAATGTATAAAGATGTAAGTAAAACCTGTGTTTGTGCAAGTTGTACTTAGTGCAGTATTGTGATGTATATGAGTCTTATCTCAACACTCAGGGATGAAGTGTTAAAAAGTTGTATTGTCTTTGGTAGGAAGGATTTCTTGTAGTTGTCAGTGCGACACCGAAGCTGTCAGAGCCTCTGGGAGAAGGTGCTCCGCTGTTGGACCAGTGTGGGGTGGAGAGGGTGGTCAGGGGTCATCCATGATTGTTCAGTGACCTCCTCTCCACAACAGCTTCAAATGTCTCCAGACCAGTTTGTAGCCAAAAATGGAGCCAGCCTTCCTGATCAATTTGTTCAGTCTGTTTGTGTCGCTGGCTCCGCTCTCGCTGCCCCGGCAGGTGGCGGAGGAGAACAGAGCGCTGGCCACAACAGGCTGGTAGAACATCTCCAACATTCTGCTGCACACACGTTCTCAGCTTCCTCAGGAAATAGAGTCTGCTCATCCCCTTCTTGTAACAGCAGTGCTGTTGATTTTCCTGCTCAGGAAAAGAGAAAGAAAGCGCAGTAGTGAGAGGTTATTTAATGATTGAAGAGAAGGGATACAACCTTCCGTATTCCTTCTCATCAATGTGTCCTTATTTTCTTGGCTTACAGATTGGTTAGTATGTTTCATTTAAATCCCTTTGAACTTTGGGAATTGTGGTCACCTTAGGAATCCAGGTTAGCTAAAAGTAACAGTTAAGCCATCAACTTTCAAAGGTCTAAGCCCCTTAAAAACATCACTCACCACTCAGGACCCACACTGGGATCATCTTAGCTGGGAGAATTTAGAGCCAGGTTAAGAAGGGACATCATGCTAAGTAGGAAATTAATTTTGGGTTGTTATCAACATGGTGCATGGTTTGGGGTTGCATCACAAGGAGGCCGCTGGTCAGTGGTTTGGGGGCCAGCATGTGGCTTGGTGTAAGTATGAGAGGCCTAGTGTTGGTCCATGTAGAGGGGTCAGTGGCTCCGGGGCTTCCATCAATCAGCAAGCAGTGGCTCATGATGTTCAGAGAATGGCTTCATTGCCCTGTTTATCTCACAAAAAAAACTTCTGATGTGTCTGTATATAATTATTTTTGTTGTATTTGGTATTTGCAGGAAAGAAAGGTAGTGCCTTAATATTTAAAGTTAAAGTTATTTTGATCGTCCAGGGCTTTGGAAGTAGGTAAAATTCCTGTTCATTTTCTGATCAAAACATGTTAGGTGGAGTATTTCAGGATTTGGATGGACCCAATCATCAATACAAAAGATGAACAACAAGATACCATCTTGTCATAGGATCACACCATACTCAATGCCAAATCTGGCCAGGGGCGTAAAGTGTCGGGTAGGGGGCAATGGCCGCTTCTCTACTTTCTACCCACCAAATTCCGGTGCTTTTGCTCGGACCACACCCGTCTTCGAACTCAGCCTTCATTTTGATCTCAACTACACACCTGTAAAGTTTTGTGACTGTATCTTGCAACTGTATCTTGCTCGGTTTTTGGGCCAGGTTGGGGGCCCAAAGCCCCTTCCTTACTTTCTACCCCCCTACATCCGGCACCCTTGCTCAAACCACCACACCGATCTTCAAACACAGCCTTCCTTTTTTTCAGCAGATAGAGTTGGCTCTGTCTTTTCTGATGTAGTGCATTTGTGTTGTACGTCCAGTCCAGTTTATTGTTCAGGTAAACACCCAGGTACTTACAGCTTACTTACATACAGCCCGTAGCAAGTAAAATATATAGTTGTAAGTAATAATCTAATTTTGTCTCTGTTAGTATGGGCAAAGTTTAAATAACTACTATAAAGAGTTGGCAGTAGCACTGGCTTCCCTCAAGTTGTTTCTTTTTGAGCAGACAGTAACCTGGCCTCTGCTACAGCCAAAACAGTGGCCAAGAGCATGAAATAAATGTTATATTGAGGTATATTTTAGGCAAAAAAACTTTCCTTAGCCATCATAGAAAAGAATCGCCAAAAAAAGATCGCAAAAGCAACCAAAACAACGGGGAAAAAGGCATTGAAAGAAACAACCAAAAAAAGTCTGAAAAAGTGGCAAAAAAGGTTGAAGAAAGCGTCTGCATCTGCGGGCCGGATCAAAATCTACAAGGGGCCACGTTTGGCTCGCGGGCTTTAAGTTTGACACATGTGCTCTAGACCATCAACGTGAGAGTGAATGACAGCCTCACCTGTAGAATTTCTGTAAAAGACGAAAATGAAGACCCTGCTGGGCTGAGCTAATATTAGATCATGGCAAGAAATTCACATTGATAATTTGTGAAATTAAAAGACAAATTAGATGAAGTTGTTGGAAATGTTCTTGTCCTGGCAGCTGGTCAATGCGAACAATGATGCACAAACATAGAGATTATACTGTAAAAAGGGGAGTAAGTTGTTGTGTAGGTGTCTCGGTGCAAAGCATAGCCAAAAATGTGCTCACACAGGGAAGAAAATAAAAAAACCTGTAACCAAGTTGAGCCAGTTGTTGCTGAGGTAAGAGTGAGTAATCTGAGGTAAAGTGGCTGTGTGACTGTGTGTGCGTCAACTGACACAACTTTCACTGTGAGCGTGTCTGCAGGCATGACTTTCACTGTGAGCAAGCCCCTGTCTGAGCATCCATACACAGACATTCTGGAAAATCCCACTCTCACATCCTTTCGGTCGCGTGCCTCAGACAGGAAGTAGTATCAGTGTCATCCCTGGAGAGCAATAACCCTTTTTTTTTTGGGTCTGCAGGGATATGCAGGAGGTCAGTTTGTTCTCCATCATTCTCTCAACCTCCACTGTAAACTTATACCATGTGGGGACTGAAGGAGGGAAGTTTAGCGTCATTGAATATGAGATAATTTGTCTGTTGTGTAGCCATGTAACTTAGGAAGAATACATACCTAAGACGTAAACAGATAATGCGCTCTGAACAGATGAGAAGAACAACATCCAAATGTGTGTGGTAATATTGCATAGTCACTTGATTGTCACAATTAGCCCCACACACCAGGGGCGGATCTAGAAAAATATTTATGGGGTGGCGAGAGGGGGGGCAGGATTTTTTGAGGGGTGGCAACATATGGCAGACGTATATATACTGAATTCAATCACAGTTTGATGAGAAATAGTATGTACACACTACAAAAGGGCAAAGGCTGCCATTTACAAACTCATACAGACAAACTTAATCTCATGCAATCAATGCCTTGCATTTGAGGTGACCATACAATGTGATCTCTCTTAATCGGAGATAGAAGTATGATAGAAGTAAGGGACATTATCACAGGACAGGCATTAAGGTAAGACACAGGTGATGAGTGGCAGATGTGTGAGAGGGGAAGCAAACAGTTTTTGACTGACTGCAGTCAGCCATTGGGGATTCACGCTCGTAAATTGTCGTTACTTTGGCCGTATTTTTAATTCGTTGCTGCCAACTGGGGTGGCAGCAGGGGTAGCAAGGCTTTCTTTTAGGATGGCATTTGCCACCCTATGCCACCCCGGTAGATCCGCCACTGCCAACAACAAGTTATAACTCACTCCAACCTGAACACACTGCTAAACTCTGCTCTTCCGTCAGCAGAACTTAATCTTTCCACTGATATTAGTATCTTTGCTCAGATTTTGACTTGTAATAATCAGAATCAGACTTCAGTATAAAACATATTCCATAAAATTGCTGTCTGTTCATAATAATAATAATAATATTAATTAATCCTATGACCATGCTGCAGATTCACCTACATGGAAACAAATAGGGGCTGAATAAAAACACAGAGATGTAGAGGTCAATATAAAGTTCAATATTCAAACCAGGTATGGACTTATCATGTGTGCTAGTGGTCACCTGGGCACAGACAAAATAAAAAAGCCACCCTTATAACTACCAAAGCACACTCTCCCAAACATATGCATTTCTCATGGTTTTTCGGGATCTTTTTGGATGTAGGCTGTAACTTTGTTTACACTGGAGATGAAGACTGGCTGTCTAAATCCTCTCGTAGTAGCTAAGTCACTGGAGTTACATTTCAGAAATTCAGACTTTAGGGTATTTTTGTGAAACACAGAAACAGATAGTAGCTTTGCATTGCATGCTTACTGTTTTGGTGAGCGTATGAGGCTCTGTCTGAGGAAACCCAGGCCTCATCTTGAAGTTATTAAGAGTATAGAAACATTTAAGTCCGGCTGATATTTCCTGCATGGTGAAATGATTATATGTGTGGAAATTGTGAATGTTTGGATTGCAGCAGCACAATTCCCCCTGTAAAGCAGATCAGGTGAAGATGTTTGTTCAGTCATTCTAGTTGCTGGACTATGGTTTCTCTTGTTCTCCTGTGTCATTAAAAGCCATGATTACCCTCTCAGAAGGTTAGGACCTTTCACCCCATCCAATGGAAGCACCCACTCTACCAAATGCCAAATTATCCTTTAGAAGTGAGACATTTGTTAGGTTCTACAAAAATTGTACCAGAGCTTTGTGTTAGATCTGACCAATTACTGCGCAGGATAGGTAAAGAGTTTCCAATACTGGCCAATTAGAGACCCCTTACGAAAGTCTGTCACTCCACTGGTTTCCCTTGATTTGTGGAATACTTAGGTGTACGTTTTTTGGCGGGGGCTTGACAGGTCCTACCTCTAGAAAGTTATTTTTAGTAAATAAAAATGCAATTTAACATCATTTTGGACCACTATTATTACCATATCTGCATCTAAAATGCTGGAAAAGTTAGAGCAGATAAATAACACTCAAAAAGCTTAAAGACAAAACTTGATAAAGAAGTCTACTGGGGACAAACTACAATCATTAGATCAGAGAAAAGTAATTTAGTTTCATTCATTACGCTTAGATGGTACCCAAAACAGCTCGGGAGCTGCACCTAAGCCTAATAATAGGGGAAACCCTGCACTCACTGTTGAATTGGACGTGACCTCAGAAGTCAGTTGTATTGCCTGAAGGCATAACTTCTAATTGGGCTCTTCCAACTGGACTGCTTAATTTTTTAGTTTTAGCACCAGGCCCAGTCAGTCTGTGACTGTGTCATTAAAGCCCCTGACACCAACCCGATGGCTGAACGTTTGCAGAAAAGGCAGTCTGACTGATCAGTCGGCTCCCCGAGGTCCAAAAAGTGCCTTGGAACACACCGAAGCGACGCCGACTTGAGCGTACGTTCTGCACGTGTGCGAGACGTAACAAAAAAAAAAAAAAAAAACGGAAATGGCGAACGCATCACGTGGGTCTGACTTCTCCAGCTGACCGATAATGGTGTCTTGTTTTCGAAATACGATCTCATATTTTACGAAAATAGTTCACCGAAACGTGTTTTTGAAAACATTTTTAGCAAGAAATAGGCCGTGCAGTTGCTGAATCTGTCTATGTTTCAGATCGACAAAGGTCAGTTTAAAAGATTTTCGGCAGATTTTGAGAGGAGTTCCTCACTAATCCTGCTTGCCATTTCCGGGTTAGCACTCGACCAATCAGATTGGTCATTGAGTCCGACTGCCCGCCCTCCGACCCAGCAAGTCAGGTCGGGCAAAATGAAGGCTGACGGCCCCTCCGATGGACGACGGCACGGAACACACCAAACAGACTTGAGTCACCGACCTCGCCAGACTGTCTGACGGCTGATTATCGGGTTGGTGTGTCAGGGCCTTAAGGGGTTTACTGGGATATATTCTTGGTTCTGGTATTAGCAGATATACTTATTATTTCTGTAAATTGAGGTAGTAGGGGAGACACATGAACTACTTAAACTTTTTATTTAGTACTGTATATAATGTTAAATGATTCGATTTAAACCTTCAACCAAAGCCTCTTTCAGACATAGGCTACCAGAAATAAATCCCTATTATGTACATGTCCCAAAACAGCTCTATTTAAAGCTGCATAGTTCATTTTAATTGATATTGACAATACAGAAAATGACCCTGTAATGTAAGAGATGTCACTCTTATACCCCTTTCCCACTGGCCCAAAAACCCACTTACACCCAGGGGTAAAAGTGGGCCGGAACAATCCAAAACTGTGTTCCTGCACTTTTGATTAATACATAAATTTATCTGATTTGCAGTTGAATTCAGTGTTTCAGTCTGCAACAGCGGAGAACTGCAGCGATGCACAGCCGTAAGTCCAGCGTCAGTGGTTAGTTCACATTAGAATACTGTTTACTAACCCTATGTTGTAAGAGTAGAGATGTCTGGGAGTGTGTGGTGGAGTGAGTGAGAGAGAGAGTGATGTTGAAAGCAGAGTGATCGGTCTGAGAAGAGGCTAGTTTAGCAAAGATATCAAGTGAATGTACAGCAGAGTTTGCAGTTTTGTGCACTGTATCTGAGAGGTGTAGCAGGAGGTGTTAACACTTTCTGGCGCGTTTGTGACATGTAACGTGACACAACGAAAAAAACGTCAGACATAATTGTCTACTGGAACTAGGAAAGGAGTTTATCAGCTAGTTTCAGCAGGTTTTGTTTAAAAAACCTGCATATACACGCTCATTTTGATTGAAAAAGGGTATTAGTGATAAACGCACAGTGAATTCTCACCAACTCCGGAGTTCCCCTATGCTCTACTGAAATTTTAAATGTCTTTAGTTCATTGTTACGGTTTTCCAGCCCACAGTTGTCTTTGATTCAGTCTTACAGCTCTCTTCAACCTAGTTTTTGGCAGCATCGGACAGCTGCTTTCAGACAAAAAGCTGTAAAACTCACTGTACATTCCCTGCTCAGCAGCAAACAGCACACAGACACAGAGACTAGCTGGTGGAGCATAGGTGGACAACAAATCAAAGCTAAAAGAGAGCAAATATTGGACTTAAGATTCGTCAAGTGGTCACAAACACGACTCCAAATGAATGTTAATGTTGCTGTGTGGCTACTCTATATGTAAATAGATACCTGTTTGCCTCGCACCATTCCAACTTTATAAGGTTATAATTAGTTTACACCATTTTCACTGTCCCTAAGTGGCCAAAACATTTGAGCCTGTAAATAATGACCATCATAAGAGTGAAGGACACTTGCCCATGTTCACTCTGAATACTATGTTCACTACATATTATTAAATGTGTAAAATAAATAATGTTTTTTATTATTATTATTATTATTACAGGGATAATAACTTACAAGGTCCAGAAAAGGGACTCTTATTAAAGGGGAACTATTATATAGCATTTTCAGGTTCATAGTTGTATTTTGTGTTTGTACTAGGACATGTTTACATGCTTTAATGGTCAAAAAACACTTTCTTTTTCATACTGCCCATGGCTACTTCACCTGTATTCACCCTCTGCTGGAGCACCTGTCTCTTAAGCCCCCCTCCCTGGAAAGCCCTGTCTGCTCTGATTGGCCAACGTGTTTCCTGGAATCTGCGCTGCGCTCCAGTTTTGTTTTACTAGTAGCAGCTGGTGCTACTGCAACAGAGTTTATAGCAGGACTTTTTACCGTGAAAAATCACAAATAAAGGCTTCTGAACCAAATACTACACAACCGGTCATGTCCCAGCAGTAATGTGACCCCAAATTGGGGGGAAATGACCAGATTACAGCTATCCGGCGTTAGCATGCAGCTACTTAATAGTTAGCAGTATGCTAACGTTAGATTGTAATGGAACGAAGCAGCACTTTCCACCATCAAAAATTGCAGTAAAAGGCTTCTGAACCAAATACTACCTAATCAAACATGTTTCAGCAGTAATGCGACCTGAAACTTTAAGAATATTGTCAGCTGAGACATTTTACTGCCGTTAGCATGTAGCTACCATAGTTAAAAGTGGACACTAATAGAGTATAGCAGAACTTTCTACAGTCAGTTAGCATGTAGCTACTACATGTTAACACTGCAGTATCTTAAAAAAAATGAAGCAGATGACCAATCTTAGAAGACCAGAGAAGGCTGGCTAAATGTTGCGTAACATGTAGCGTTCAGAACAGTTGGAAATCTGAACGTTTTAGCTCATGGTGATTTCTCTAAAATACGTTTACCTCATTATTTTTGGCCACGTTAACATTAAAACATTGTAGATGTGACAGAAAGTAGCATAATATGTCCACTTTTAAAAATTAGACCAATATGTAACAATACTGTCACCTTCACAGAGGGGCTTTTGATTATTGACTCACAAGTGTGTGTTGCAAGTCTCTGGTACAGGTTCATGTGAGGATGGGGCAATGGGCAGACCATCTGTAGCATGGCTTTAGGGTGTAGGTAAAGGGGAAAGAGGGGGTTGTCTTGGTGCATTCATCTGTGCTGCATGGCCCCATGTCCCCTGGGACAGCAGGCGCTGAAACTCTCGGAATCAGGATGGGAAATGTTTTCACACCTGGGGAATTTATGGAGCCTGCTAAGGAAATTACAAGCGGCATTTTCATGTATCTGTGTGTGTGTGTGTGTGTGTGTGTGTGTGTGTGTGTGTGTGTGTGTGTGTGTGTGTGTATTTGAGCAGATGTGTACATACATATGTATGTACTTACCTCAATGTGTTCATGAGTGTATGTATTATCAGGTGAAGGAATGGTGGAAAAACAGAATCGGACAACGCCAAAAAAAGACCAGCTACACCATTCCACAAACTAAACTACAAAAGATTTATAATCGATGATAACATAAATGATAATTTCATGAACAGCTCAACACCACAAGTAAAGCCAATATGGGTGTAAAGTAGCCAGGCCTTGGCAAGAGGAAACCCACATACATTCATATGTCTTTGATTAGTAGTGTGGGAATTACACACACAGTAGCATGTCCCTGTTTAACATACCAGACTGAAATACTTTAGACGCACTGAAGCTGATTGGTAGGACAAATTACACTGGCATGAAAGACAGGGATGTTCATTATTATGACACTGTATTGGTGAGCAGTCAAATCAGCAGATTTCCGGTTTGGTGATGTAAGAGAGAGACGTGAGCAGCAAGAACTAACGACACTAACCTTGGGTACCACTTTTAAAGGAAAATGAGAAACTCCAGACAAAAGAAAACACCAGCGTACAACAGCAACCACCTACAAGGGCTAAGACCACGAGTAGCAAGCTAGCAGCAATCACTGTGGCACCTTTTTTTTAGCTATAAACTAACTAACTTTCTGTAGCCCTTCAAAAAAACTAAAATGATTTATCCTTCCATATATCCAGGTTTGGATTTAGGTATTTAGGATAAATATTGCTATTACTATTATTATTAAGTCTGTATGAAAAGAACTTTGTACCACTGATAGACAAACTCAAGCTCAACATAAAGAGATGGTGTATCCTTCATATGTCCTTGGTTGGTAGAATCAACTATATTAAGATGAATGTTCTACCCAGATTTTTGTATTGTGCCTTTCTGTTTTTTTTTGTCAAAGGCTTTTTTTCCCCAGACAGTGGACAAAGTCATATTATCCTTTATCTGGGTTGGTACAAATGCTACAGTACGTAAACAATACTTCCAAATCAATGATCAGTGATGATCAACCAATGACGAGAACGCAACACGACGTTATAGCTTTTATGCCTTTGCTGGCCCATAAGATGATTTGTCTGCCGCACTTTGGGAAGCACTGATCTAGAGGATTGGGACACTAAACAAACTGTTATGGAATGGCACTGGAGGTTGGACCCAAAAGCAGACGTGACATAGGACATACTTTTAAGTGATTTAATAAAGATAAATATATACAGTGAATAGTGCAAGGGGTAAGGGGGTGTCGTGTCCAGGGGATCAAGTGGTGAGTGGTGGGTGCAGTGCGCTCTCCAGAGCGTGCCCTGTGAATCAGTGTCTCTTGTTTGTGGCGTCGACCATGTGGTGATGGCATCCTCCAACAAACAATTCCAACATGTGGCAAACTTCCTTGAATCCAGAGAGAAACAGGCAGGCAGGCAGGCAAGCAGACAGGCAGAGGTTACAGCACAAGCAAGCAAGGCAGACTGGAACAGGAGAAAACACAGATCACATTAGCTAAACAAGCTAGAAAAACAGGAAACAAAATTACAAAGGGAGCCAGGCTCTACAACTGTACCACACTAGTGCACTGAACAACCTGGCAACAAGTGGATCGCAGGCCTTAAGTACTGCAGGGGATGATTAGGGCATGAGCTTCACCTGGCCCACAACTCACAGACAGAGCAGGAGGGAGGAACATGAGGGATAACAACCAGGGAAACAAACAACGCACACAAACAGGGAGAGGGAAGGGCTGCCATGATGGCATCATGACACAAACCTTCAATTTAGAGACAACAACAGTTACCAGGATGTTGGCCACTGATAGCATCATGACTAGCACATCCCTTGCAACCGCTACATTACAGAGCAAAGACGCCCATAAAGTTTTGCAGCAGAGTGCAATTTGCCCTTTTCTGCATCTGATTGCAATTATTCATTTGGCAAAGTATAAATGTTTGCTTTTACGCCAAGAACACAGTAGGCAGATTAATGGCAGAGTGAAAAAGAAAAATGAAATGATCAGACCGCGAGCTACAGGTCCTGACTGACGAGGTGTAGAGGCATCCTCAAAACTTCAGGCAAGGAATTTAAAAGTAATATTGTCTTTTAAATTATCCGCTCACAAGCGCGCCTTCGCCTGGCTACAATCACTGCTGCTATGATTACTGGAAAGTCCGGGCGTGACACCCCTTATTAATGCAAATCAGTTACCACCAAAATGCTAATAAATCCACCGTAACTGTGTGTGGCTATAGAGAGCCGAAGTCACGCCCCTTCCGTTGGACCTCATGGGACCTTAATTTGGAAAAAATATGAACGGTAGTGAACGGGGAGAGGCAAATTACATTTTTGATCCTGTTTAAATTGAGCCATGGATTACAAATATAATGTTTGTCAATTTAAAAGATAATTTTTCAACCGAAGTTAGTCGTAGGTTTATCGTAGTACCACTTAGTTTTGTGTGAAACCGCTCAGCGAACTACATTTCTCGTCTCACACAACTTCCGTCAACTAGGTTGATGCTCAACTTGCTCGCTAGCTAGCTAGCTAGCTTAGCTCTGTTCCACAACACATGTAACATTATCTTACCTGATGTGTTTTATCCAGTGAAGTGTTTTCAGCAGATAAGCAAAAGAACAAGCGATAGAGTAACGTAACACCCCGGTACGATACACACAGACATCGTAGCTTCAGCTAGACGTCATCCATGAGACAGTGAAGTGTGTAGTCTTTGTAATTTGGTATTTTCACAATCTTATACTTCAACAGTTTAACAATAATCTGAGACGTTCGGTTGAAAAATTATGTTTTAAATTGATAGTAGATTTAAATTCATATTTGTAATCCATGGCTCAATTTAAACGGGATAAAAAAATAATATGCCTCTCCCCGTTCACTCCCGTTCATATTTCTTTTCGAAATGACAGGTCCCATGGACCGGAAGTAGATGGGTGTGACTTTGGCTCTCTATTAAGGACGATCTTTTTAATTTGGCTAATTTGCATAGAAAGGAGCCATTTTTGCGCCAAATGTATACATATTACCAAATTTAAATACGTGCAAATAGCACAGGAGCACCAAGACGCTATATGCTTGGCGGGGCAGCTAGGGTTGCATTTCACCCGTTGTAGGTCCTTTGAGAATTAGAGGGTTTCTTTATGTCTTATTTGTGCAGGTTTAGCAACTGCAAGCTAAATAAGCTAATATAAGCTAAATACAATCCTAAATAAATACCTAAAAGCTAAATAAAATCATGAATTTGCCTGTGTATGCTAGTTGACAGGAACTGCAAGGACTTTTTTTCCTCCTGTCAGATTGAGCAAGCCTCTCATCAGGATTCCCCCTGTGATTGTCAGGATGGAAAAACTTTGCCTTAATTACACAACACAATAAAATCCTGAAATATGTTGTGTCAGACTCTGGCAGACTGCTAGGTCCTGTTCCCCTTCAATCCAGGTCAGTGTGTTAAATTAAACAATGTACACCTCAAGATCTCCCTTACAATGAGAGAGATGAAACAGCTCATTTAGGTAGGCCTAATTACAGTTGGCCTCACAGAACCAGAGGTGTATAAAGTACTAGAGACCCATACTTGAGTAAAAGTACAAGTGCTCTATCAAAAAAGTGACTTGAGTAGCGTGAGGAATTCACAACAGTAACGAGTAACGATGCAGCACATAAAAAATTTATTGGAGTAAAAGCATTGAACTCATCGAAAATATGTACTCAAGTAAAAGTGGAAGTAGGAGAAAAAAATAATACTCCAGTAGAGTACAGATACAGCTTTTTATTACTAGTAGAGTAGTGAAGTAGTTCTACTTCGTTACTATACAGCTCTGTACAGAACACACACACACACACACACACACACACACACACACACACACACACACACACACACACACACACACACACAAACGCTGCAAGTACCTTTTATTCTTGCTCTAAAAGAAATGTGATATTTGATGTTCATTGTTTTTTTACAGCAGTATGTCGGAGAAAAGTTGTATTTTCGACCTTTGACATTGTTGATTGCAGTTTAAAGGAGACATACTTGAATGTGGGGTTTCTTTTTCTCACACTGTCTGTGCTGGAACACCCTCAGTCTGTTTTAGTGCCTCTCTTATACAAATATGACAGAATGTTAGTTTTATAAGTCTTACCTACTGCACCTTTAAGGACCACCGTGAGTAGGAGCCACACGATCAGCGTGACTTTCTGTGTTTCTCGCTCCTTAACAGTTTGCCCACTGGCAACTTTGGTCAACTACTTTCATTATGAGTTATTGCTTGTTGTGAGGAGGCACCATTTCAGGCTGATGTTGTTCCCTGTTTTAGCAGCTGGCCCACATGAAGAGGGGATCCTTACCACAGCTGCTGGCCAGAGAAAGTTTCACAACATTTCCCCTACTTCCTTCCTACGTAAGCTTGGTATGATCAAGAAATGCTGTGCATTAGTGAGCGGCTGAGTGTGTGTGTGTTATTCTTTTTGACAGAGTAAAAGGGATTAGACAGAGTTACGCAACATCTCTGAGGAGATGAGTAACAGAAAGAGGGAGAGCGTGCAAGTGGACCACACTGTCAAGTAAAAAAACACTATGAGTATGTAGTAGGGGGAGAACATATTACTGTGAAATGACTGAACTTGGAATTTTCTTGACTATTCTTATTTAATTCTATACTTCTATTCCACTACATGTTAGGGGGGAAATATAGTCATTTTACCTCCATGACATTAATCCTACTGCTTTAGTTACTAGTTACCTTTCAAATTATGATTTTACAAATAAAACATACAGTAAGCGTATGAAATACAATACATGTGATAAGGTCCAGGAGTTTTTGACCTGATCATGATGTCCTATGTCGGATCGCAGGGACCCAGGTTCCATTCAGCCCAAGATTATTTGTTCTTATTTGGAGATGGGTCAATCCTAGGTGGGATGGATAAGCACATAAGAAGCTGGGTCCAGCATCCCATAAGCTGTAGCCTCATCACAGGATCTGTACACCCCAGCAAGAAGCAACAGCCCCATGTAAGCATCCAAGTGTGTTTTGTTGATCTCCATCCAGCAAACACCCTTCCATATTTGTGATGATGTTAGTTGGTGCTATGCCTTGGGTTTCATAAGGGATGGACGACCATTTAATGTCACTTATTTTTTATTTGAAGACCTCTTTTTGAGCGTCTGTGTCATTTGGACTCTCCTCTTCCTTAGATGTATATTCTTGTTCAAAGACTTACCTTTTTCCTAACTTAAATCTATACGGGTCAATTTTGACCTGTAACACCACAGATTTCACTATGGTTAATAATATTAAGTTAAAAAAAACCCACAAGCTAATTTTGGAGTTGTGTTCTAATATTAGTCTATTATAGTCAGATAACAATTACCCATTGTTTTTAACCCATTTTTTAAGTTAAAAACAAGTGGTATATTTATGCAAATTAATACATATATATATATATATATATATATATATATATATATATATACAGTGTTGGGGAGTAACGGAATACATGTAACGGCGTTACGTATTCAGAATATAAATTATGAGTAACTGTATTCCGTTACAGTTACAATTTAAATAGTTGGTATTTAGAATAGTTACATTGTTAAAATCAATGGATTACATGACGATATTTCTCTGTTTCACAAGTTTATTCACTCTGAATAAATTAAGGCAACTTAATGCATTTTCCAGAAGCCCCGATATGAAATAGAAAAAATAGCTATTTGCGTGATCAGTCATGATCACCGAATGGAGTCGGAACCGGCACGACAGAGTTAGGGCAGCAATACATTTCTATCTTGGAAATTCAAACAGCATTTCACATTAAAGAACAAACAGGAAGAATGAAATATAGCTAGCTAACTGTGCTGTGCAGCCTCTGCTTGCCAGCAACCAACCTTCTTTCAGCATCCAAATTATTCCACTTCCAACCTGAAGAAGCATCTTAAAGTAAGTTATATTTTTAATTAGCCAAGGGTAGTCATCTGCTGTAGTTTTACTGGTCACCTTGCTATTTTAACATTGACGTGCAACTTTACATTCTCCTAGGTGCTGATTTACTTGCTCCAGAGACTATAGCCCCGTTTGACATGCTAACTAACGTCAGCTAAAATTAGCTTGTGGTAGCTTAGACCGCGGTTAGATTTTTGTAGTATGCAGTTCGGGACTACCAATACAATAATCTATCTGCTTGTTCAGGTACACATTCAGCTAGTTGGAATAAAAAGAAAACCCCATTATAGGCCTGTTTAGTAAGCTGGATGTGATAGTCACATTCCTACACTTATAAAACGCAATTCAATGTGGAAGTAATCCTGAAGTAATCCAAGTATTCAGAATACGTTACTCAGATTTAGTAACGTAACGGAATACGTTACAAATTACATTTGTGGGCATGTATTCTGTATTCTGTAACAAAATACGTTTTGAAAGTATCCTTCCCAACACTATATATATATATATATATATATATATATATATATATATATATATATATAAGTCACTCCTACCAGCTGCTGTTACCTTCAGTGTTTATGTTGTTACTAGGGGGAGTCTGTCAGTTCAGATATCTGTGTGATGTCTTACACCCTTTTTACCCATGAGGAATGGAACACTGCTGGCTTCAACTAGCGTGTTAGGCTGTGGTTTCTGGCATTCACACTTACATATCCTGTATGGAACAATTCAATCTAAACTCTTTCTCACATGAATATTAAAAACATTGTTACAAATTAAAAAGATAGTTTAGAAAGACCTTCACGAATACAGGCGGGCGTCATCTTGGGAAAACAGTCACAACCAGTCGAACAACGAATGCCGTGCAACCAGTAACCAGTAAAATAGCTCAAGCACGGTGTTTGTCGTTCGACTGGTCGTGACTGTTTTCCCAAGATGGTGTATACGTGAATGGTACTGTCTTTATAAACCATCTTTTTAATAAACTGACTGTACAAAGTACTCAATGCTTTGGTTTACATGTAGGGACCCTCATTATGCTACCGTGGAAGTGTGGTGCTATTTTTGAGCCTTGTTAGAGGTATAGAAATAGTGATTTCTTTTTACTTTACCCGTGCCCCGACGACTAGCGTTAGAAAGTAATTACCGGTTTGCACTAAAACTGGTCACATTTGATTAGCATGAAAACAAATCCCAGAGAACGGTCGACTCGGTACACATGTGTTATTAACCCCTAGGTTCATTTTGCCCCGGATTTGTCCTTTAAGGGAATGTTTGCCAATTTTCTGTTGTGCCGTACATGAAGATAAATGGTGGCAGTACCCAGAGGTCCGTATTTACCAGCAGGTAAATCTCCAATGAGGGTGCCTGGGTAGCTCACCTGGTAGAGCACGTGCCCATATACAGACGTTTACTCCTCGACGCAGCGGCCGTGGGTTGCCCCTTTACTGCATATCATTCCCCATCTCTCTCCCCTTTCATGTGTTCAGCTGTCCTATAAAAATAAAGGCTTAAAATGCCCAAAAAATTATCTTGGAAAAAAAAAAATCTCCAATGGATAAAAATTGGCACCTTTCCCTCTTTAGTGTTTACTTTAGCACAGTGCCATTGCAACCATAAACAACACTGGCTTGACCGCGTCATCCTCCCCAGCTCCAACCTCTTGTCAAAAATTGTCAGTCCACAAACCAATGGGTGACGACGACGTCACGGATGCTACGTCCACTAATTTTACAGTCTATGAGCTAAGCTGACCAGAGTTCCATGATAGAGCCCAAGAGGTTTCACTGGAACATTATATTCCTTAACACTCGGGTCCACCCAGGTCCTCCTATGTCAGAGACACAGGGTGGCCTTTATCTGCTGGGAGCATAATGCAGCTGGAACCTGCACAGGCCCAGTCCAACATGCGTAAGCAACCGCGACAACACATATTCTAGCACAACTACTCAGACCTATAAAGAACTTGAACATTAACACATATGCAACCCAAGTGTTTTGCTCACACATTGAGACACACCTCATCTTTTCACAGCCAAACACAACTGGACCAACCTCTGATTTTAATTCCCCCTGTGGAACATTTAAAATCACAACTGTACATTTTCCTTATTTTTTTTTTTGTTACTTTTAATTTGATCATAAATTATATTGTTCATCTATTCTTGCATTGCCAGACCTTACTCCAATGTGCTGTGGACTCCTCACTGACTCCTCCACACATACATTCCAGGATAGGAAAATTAGGAAAACATCTAACATTTTCTAGTTGCCAGTTTAGGCTATCAACAAAAGAATTTGGTAAAAGGTTTTTAATTACCAACATTTTCTGGAGGTTTAAAATCCTGGGGTCAAATTGACCCCAAGGATAACGGATGTTAGTAAATTTGAGGATAACAGGAGGGTTAAATAGCTGGATACATTGTTAAACGTCATTTGCTCTTACCAGTGTATTGCCATGTATGTTTTGTCCATTACAAATCCCCGCAAATCAGTCCCAAAACGTCCCAGTTAGACAGTAAATGCAGTAAATGTATTCTTTGTAAATCTTTCCAATTAGTCCCTGAAAGAACCTGCCTTGCTGCTTGATCTGAATTTTCTGTAAAACTTGTAATTTTCAGCGTGTAGCTTGATAGATCGGAGGTGATGTTTCCAGTGGCTGTGGTGTGCCGGTCTGTTTTTTTTTTTGGTTGCGAGGGCCAGCAGATTTCAATCATGGTGCTGGGTTGAAATCATAGTTAAAATATATTATGGATGTTGTCCCTAGGCTGCCTACATTCATGCAGCCCCCTCGCAGAGTGCAGTCTGGTTATTATGACATAACACGTAATTATGTTTTGACGCCTCCGACAGCAGCGCAAAAAGTCACCTTGTCCACTTCAGTCAGTGGTGCTTGTTAGAGGCGACCGCAAGCAAAAAGAAGCTATACAAAGGAAATAATAAGCTAAAACGTTGTGCAAAACATAATACAATGTTGCCTGCAAACCACCATTCATGTTTATGAATCAAACTTTTTCATGTAGCTCCTCAGCAGCGGTCACTAGTCCAGTTTGCTGCTAACAGTGAAGAAGAGCCATGCACCACTAAAAAGCCCGTAATTCCAGAGTGGGCAGGTAGGATTGCTCATTGAGTGAATATTATAAGAACTAGAATTAATATTAATGAATATGGTGTAGAGTAGACCTGTTTTATATGTCAAATGCCCTGAGATAATTAATGATGCCAGATGATTTGGCACTACATTAATGAAACTGATTTGACTTTATCAGAAAGCTTTGTAAAAAGGGGAGATTTGTGTTGAGAATTATGACAATTACTAAAATTTGATTTAGTGTCAGAAGCAGAGCCAGTGCAAGGGATAGCTGCTGTCAGTGTGGAAGGCACATCCACTGTAAGCTGTTGTACCACAGTGTGTAAACAAGCAAACATGATCAGATTAGTTACACTATAACCACTTTCTATGCCCAAATGTTACTAGTGACTAGGGTTGGGTACTGAAATCAGTACTTTTTTGGGTACTGTGAGGGGAATTCTGGACTGGAAGGCCATCGGGCCAAAGATCTGACTCCAATTACTAATTCCCGCGCCTTTTTTTTAATGTTGGAGTTGTTAACCTGAAACAAGGATCAATCTGAGATGATGACTTCAATCAAGCAAGTTTACTGAGTCCAGCATAAGAGTTACAACACAGCTATGGGTTCACAAAAACAGAGTCTAAGTTTCCCCAGCAACAGACATAAAGTCAGCGCCCGGTCCACCAGGATCTCGATTTGAATGAGCCCCGATCTATTCTTTCCCTTAAGCTTTTATCCTACCCTCACAGGGGGGTGTCTTCTTGTTTCTAGGCAGAAACTGTTATCTTCACACACACACATGCCAGGGTTGAGGCCTCTGTGTGGTGCAACTTCCTCTTCTGTTCTCATAACTTTTAACGGTCTTTCCTATTTTTCTGCTTATCTATCTGGTACACAATGCACTTTTATGCCATATAAGGCCTTAACAATTTTTAACACTTAAGCTTAACCTTCCTCAATCCTCAATGACTGCACACAGCTCTTTTGTACACAAAGAGCTGACAACTCGCAGACAGAGCAAAACTGCGTTGACTCTGCAGTTTGAGTCACGGCAATGCCGATAAAACGGTTGCAAGTGTCCTTTTTCAAACCTCCAAGTGCACAGCATTCACTGTAATATATTAGTGGCGATCCGAAAGCGCTCGCAGTGCAGTTAAGCAAAATTTATGGTAGCTGCGGTGTTTTCCGGTGTGAGGCGCACGCGCGCCATAAAATGATGTCACAACAGCTGTTGCTTCCAGCGCTAAGGCTGTCGCGGCACGTGTTCGTGCAACTCTGAAATTTTGTAACTACGCGCACAGTGTGCACGCTGCACTTTCAGTTCAACATGGTCGTCTGGGAAGAGCAGGTTTGCCTCTACAAACATTTGTGTGATTTTTCATCTACAGACTACAGAGAGATGACAAAAACATGAAAGATCGTTTTGTCAAAGCTAAAAAGAACGGCTTCATGGAAACTGTTATTACCAGTATTATAGGCACACAGTCATTTCGATTTGGAGATAAACAACCATCACAGTAATGATTACAGTATATAAATGTAATGTTTCACGGTACGTCTGTGTTAATCATGGATGCGTTTACTACTGTTGCCAGACAGCCTTTCCTTTACTTCCGCTCTCTTCTTCTCTACTACTTCTTCTTTATTCACAGATTATTTTGTCTTTACGCCATCTGGTGTTTCGGAGAGTACTGCAACGAACAATGCGTTGAGCATAAACTTCTCCGTGTGTGAAATTAATAATTATTTGATTTAATAGGTTATAGGAACGGGTTTGGTAGGGGACAGGAATGTGTTGTTTTGTGTGGTGTGTAAAACCTTCTAAATAAATAACACAATGTTCTAAATAAATAGGAGAAATAGGTTTAGAATAATTTTTACAACTGAAATAAAAAAAATGTATGACATAAAGTACCAAAAATACGGTTTACACATTGTCCCATACTAGAGTCCTAAAATCTCGTATTTTATCTGCTTTTATATTTTTTTATTGTTTTTAACTACTCTTTAATGTTTTATGTAAAGCACTGTGAATTGCCCTGTTGCTGAAATGTGCTATACAAATAAAGCTGCCTTGCCTTGCCTATAATTACATTATTTTAATATAGTCAGGCGTGAAGTACAGTGGGCCGGTTTATAAGGCATAAAACTCCCAGTCTGAAAATGAGTCCCACTCTGGCCCTGATCCAGACTATTGTTAATCTGACTGTTAGAGTCTGTGGGGGGGAAGTTGATGGTAGCAGCTTGAGGAGCGTGACCTCCAGTTAGGCCTGAGGAGGTTTGTTAACACAGCTGAGCACTCAACACGTGTTTGCTGTGACTGATGCTACTAGCACACAAATAAACACAGTTACATTCATCATCCAGTCAGTGTCCTCCACTATTGAAAGAACTATATTACCTTTCATTCATTTGGCAGAGGATTTTGTCTAAAGTGACTTACAATAAGTGCATTTTTTAATGGATATGCCTTCCTCAGCCTTAGCAAAAAGCAGTGATGCGGATTACCACAGTAAGCTAATCAATAAGGTTATGAATAATGTGAATGGCAGCAGTAGCTAAGTTTGAATAAATAGCACAAAAGTTAAGCAATGTAATGTTACTGCTGTAGACAACACGTTAAGCAACGGTAATGAGAAATATTGGAGAGTTGATGCGTTGAAGTACATACAAGTAAAGTTTATTTCTATAGCACATTTAAAAACAGCTTGCGCTGACCAAAGTGCTGTACATAGCGCATTAGCCACAGGGTAATAAAATAAAAATAAGAATAAAACACACGTATGAATGATTTAGGCTAAAAAGGACATCGAAAGACTTAACTTCAAACATAGCAGGAAGTGAAGAGTGAAGAGCTTTAAAAACCATCAACAGTATTTTAAATTGTATCCTAGACTGGACTGGACGCCAGTGCAAGGAGGCTAGGACAGGTGTAATGTGTCAACCCTCAATAGCGCACATTAAAACTCTGCCAGGGTGCATGCTTACATAAAAGTGCAGGTGATTTGGCGTAAGCCATCATATGCGGCCTGTATGCAGTGCGTTTAGTTTAAGAACATAAAGAAAAGCAACGGTAGCTGCAAAGCAGCAAAGCAGCTGTTGTCGCTCCTCTAATAAAGAAGACGATAAAGCAAAGGAAATTAGCTCCTTGGTATAACTCCCAAACTCGCAAATTAAAACAAATCTCACGAAACATCGAAAGTAAGTGGCGCTCCACCAAAGTGGAGGAATCCCGTTTGGAATGGCAAGACAGTCTGAAAACCTATAGGAAGGCCCTAAGAAAGGCCAGATCAGACTATTACTCATCATTAATAGAAGAAAACAAGAACAACCCAAGGTTTCTTTTCAGCACTGTAGCCAGGCTGACAGATAGCCACAGCTCTACTGAGCCATGTATTCCTCTAGCTCTGAGTAGTGATGACTTCATGAGCTTCTTCAATGATAAAATTATAACAATTAGAGATAAAATTCATCATCTTTTGCCCTTAACTTCTAACAGTTCATCTTTAAATGCAGGACCGCTAGAAAGAACGACGACTCCCGACATATACTTGGACTGCTTTTATCCTATAGACCTTCAACAATTAATGTTAAAGATATCCTCAGCTAAGCCGTCTACCTGTCTCTTAGACCCCATCCCAACGAGGCTACTCAAAGAAGCGTTACCCGTGGTAAACACTTCATTATTAGATCAATATGTCCTTACTAACAGGTTATGTACCGCAGTCATTTAAAATTGCTGTGATAAAACCTCTTCTGAAAAAACCCACCCTAGATCCTGAGGTCTTAGCAAACTATAGACCTATATCTAACCTTCCCTTTCTATCCAAGATCCTTGAGAAGGTGGTTGCTAATCAGTTATGTGATTTTCTACATAGCAACAGTTTATTTGATGATTTTCAATCAGGATTTAGAAAGAATCATAGCACAGAGACGGCACTGGTGAAAATTACTAACGACCTTCTAACTGCTGCAGACAAAGGATTTGTCTCCATTCTTGTTCTACTAGATCTTAGTGCTGCATTTGACACTATTGACCATACAATCCTGTTACAGAGACTGGAACACTTAGTTGGCATTAAAGGAATCGCACTAAGCTGGTTTAAGTCCTATTTCTCTGAACGATCCCAAAATTAGGAATATCCTGTCTCAAAACGATGCTGAAAAACTTGTCCATGCATTCGTTACTTTTAGACTAGATTACTGCAATTCCTTATTATCAGGTTGCCCAAATAAGTCCCTTAAGACTCTCCAACTGATCCAGAATGCTGCAGCACGTGTTCTGACGAGAACTAAGAGAAGAGATCATATTTCTCCTGTATTAGCTTCTCTGCATTGGCTTCCAGTGAAATATAGGATCGAATTTAAAATCCTCCTCCTGACTTACAAAGCTCTAAATGGTCAAGCACCATCATACTTAGAAGAGCTCATAGTACCTTATTGTCCCACTAGAGCACTGCGCTCCCAGAATGCGGGGCTACTTATGGTTCCTAGAGTCTCTGGAAGTAGACTGGGGGCCAGGGCCTTCAGCTATCAGGCTCCAGTATTATGGAACCAGCTCCCAGTCTGGGTTCGAGGAGCAGACACCGTCACCACATTTAAGAGTAAACTGAAAACCCTCCTCTTTGATAAAGCTTATAGTTAAGGAGTGAGGAGTTGCAGCGTCCACCTAACCCGGCCCACCTGCTTCTCCTCGTAGTCATCAGTTTTATATACTGTATAATTAATAATTTAGCGAGAGTAGAGGGAGGCAGGCCAGTACAGCCCGATCCGGTTGGGGAGAGTTCTAGCCCGACCAGGCTCCTCTCTTTAACCTGCCTCTCTTAAGTTATGCTATTACAATTCTAGACTGCCGGGGAGGCTGTTCCTCCCTAAGATATACTGAGCTGCTCTCTCATCTCTACTTGTTACTTTTGTATGCATCCTGTCCAAGAAATGCTTGCTTGTTACTAATCTAGCTCTGGGGAGTTTACTCCCCGGAGTCCTTATGTTTCTTCTTCGCAGAGCTATGCTCTGCGATTCTCGGCATTTCCCGGCCGCTTCCTGCTGCGTCCTGCTGCATCCGCAGCATCCACCCGTGCTCTGCAGCGCCACGTTACATCCCGCAACGCCCTGCTGTGATGTTCCTATGCACAGAGTAGTCAGGATCCGGTATAGGAGACTGCACTACTCAGTATGACACGATGTGCCCTGCTATGACATGAACTTCCACGATAACCTTCGAAGTCACTGTGACTTCTAATGTGACTGTTATCACCACTGTTCATCACGCCCCCAACCGGCCCGTCAGACACCGCCTACCAAGAGTCTGGGTCTGCCGAGGTTTCTTCCTAAAAGGGATATATTATATATTATAGAGTGTGGTCTAGACCTACTCTGTCTGTAAAGTGTCTCGAGATAACTTTTGTTATGATTTGATACTATAAATAAAATTGAATTGAATTGAATTGAAAAGCCCAAAACATACACTTAACTATAGTGATATCTAGCTATGCAGATACGTTTGGTTTTATATGTCCAATTTTGTTTTAGTTTTTCTAATGCCATCACAATACAATGGAAGTGACTGCAATCTAGTTTGTGGTGCTCAGTTTTCATTGGAATTACTGAAGAAAGTCCCTTGAAAACTGTTGAAAAGTGTGTTCTGTGGATTATCCAATGAAACTCATGCTCATGCTGTGAGCACAACAAATGGCATTCTATTGACTGCTATTGTATTGGTGTGGAGGCAGAACTCTCAGCGACAGACATCTCACAAGACAAATTAAAGCAAAGCTATATGCGTGAAGAGATGCCACTAGAGGATGGAGAGAAAATGGGTTTTGTATTGTATTTTAAGCGACCCTTTCAAGCTGTATACCAGAACAGTTTACTATGTTAATGGAGCTGGAGATGTTCATGTAAACAAAGCATGTCAACAGGCAGCTGTAATCCCTGTTGTCCAAACAGAATCCTGTTTCGGTTGAAGCTGTTTACATGAGTGATTTATTGAGCACTGATTGATAGATTAATGTTGAATTGTGTCGGTATTGACTGATGTCTTAACAGACTAGCTGATGGATTGATTGCCCTCTGACTGTGGTCCTGTGTTCTCTTAGTAGTGACCCCTGTCGCTCCACTCCCCCTCCCCTTCAATTCCCCTCTTTCCTCCCTCACATTCATCTTTTCTCGTTTTTCTTTTCATCTGGCCATGTTTCAACATTTCTTTATCTCTGTCTCACCCACCCACACACACACACACCCCTCCTCCCTCTTTCCCCTTTATCTCACAGTCCAAAGCTAAGCCAGAATGTTGTAGAGAGCTGGAGTGGCTGTCGCTGCTTATTGGTCACATGACCGTGATTGACCCATGATCTCCTTGGCCCTGGCCTATTATTGGTGGTGTTGTGGTGCAGGGCCCAGGGGTGGCCGGGTGAAAAGGACACCCTATCTTCCCAACGCTGGATTCCAAGGTGTGAAAAGTGTGAAATCTCTCACACACACACACACACACACACACACGGCTGTGTTTGTTCCACAATGAGGCCACACACACACTGTGTCTCCATCTTTACTTTGACAGTTCAGCACGGTTGGATAGATAGATTAAATTGTCATTATCTGACATACGCATGTCAGTGTCCTCCACCCCTCCTGATATAACAGACTGACTACACATGTAGTTAAAATTCATTAACATTACACTGGATTTCAAAACTAATTAGCTCAGTCCAGACTCCATATG
This sequence comes from Perca flavescens, assembly GCF_004354835.1. Taxonomy (NCBI): domain Eukaryota; kingdom Metazoa; phylum Chordata; class Actinopteri; order Perciformes; family Percidae; genus Perca; species Perca flavescens. The sequence continues at coordinate 31,859,351 of NC_041336.1, forward strand.
TAGTTTCTTGTTTAGAAAGAATTAGGAGTATTCCATATACTGACAGAAATAATATTTTGATAAACGGTATAGAACAGTGCTGGATATTTTAAGTATTGGCACATAATGAAGAGAACTGAAGACCTGTTTGGGATATCCGCAGTTCAGAGATGTTTTTCGGGGAGGATAGTGTCCTACTGTAATGCACTTTTCTCCTCACTTATTAAAGCTGCTCTGGATCGTCTTCAGTCAATCCAGAATGCTGCTGCAAGGCGACTTACTGGTTCAAATAGACAATCTAACATTTCCCCGGTACTTAAGTCTCTTCACTGGCTCCCTGTCGCATATAGGGTTGAGTTTAAAATGATCTCTCTTACATACAGAGCATTGCACAGTCAGGCCCCTGCATATATGGCGGAACTACTTCACCCATATTTGTCAGCTTGCTCGCTTAGGACTAAAACGCTAAATTTCCTGTCTGTCCCACACACCTGGCAGTTAAACTATGGTACGCTTTGCCTCCACCCTTACAGTCTGAGTGTGAATTCTTTAAAAACCAGATAAAGACATACCCGTTTAGACATTTGTTCCGTTGACTGGTCTGCACTTTCAACATTGTGTAATACTGATTGTGTATCGTGTTCTCACGCTTTCTTGTTTTTCTTGTTTGCCCCTGCAAAGCACTTGGTGACTTGGCAAAGTGCTTTATGAATACATTTCACTTACTAGCTTACTTACTTGATGGGGGGGCACTGGGCTTTTCAACTTAATTCTGGAGTGTATCTTTAACATCTGTATCTGTCGATGAAAGCTGATATCAGTGGAGAGCTGGTGCTGGTGCTGATCTCTACTGCAGGGAAAAACTCATCATAAACTTTATGACAGTTCCATAACAAAACATTTCCATTTGGATGATCTTGGCTCATTGTTCCTATCTTTATGCGTGTGTGTAGTGTAGTAAAAACCTTAGGAAGATTTTTCCTCTGTAAACATCTGCGTGCACATACTGCTCTTTTTCCATGTGTCCATCCCTCCCACCTGCCCAAACACTGTTTCAGCATTGTTGCCAGTACACTGCTGAAAATAAATAAATAAAGAGACTGAACTGAAGAACTGTAAGTTACATTAATTATTACTAGTGCAGTGCCCGTTTGGAGAGCATGCCTGTTCGGAATGGGGCGATTGCTTTGTTCCCAGTATTCTTTTCCTCAGAACTTTATTGTGTAAATTCTCACAAACAACGTGTGAGACAAAATGCCGTTATAAAACGCTTGGTTCCCTGTTTTCCTGCTTGCAGCGTTGTCGGGAGGCATGCCTGTTCGAAGCGTAGAACCACTCTTCTGAGAGTCTATATACAATCCACGATGTTCCACTGCCAGGATTCCACCGGATCACGCTCTTTTTGCCTGGTTACCTTCCCCTTTCTTTGTATTGGAATTTTAAATTCTGGTGGATTTATGAGGACTATGGTTAACTGCTCCTCAGATCTCTGCAGGGTAAATCCAGACAGCTAACTAGACTATCTGTCCAATCGGAGTTTTCTGTTGCACGACTAAAACAACTTTTGAACGTACACATATTCCAAAACAAGTCCCTCCCCGAGACTAATTTGCAGCGGCACCGGAGCTCTGCCCCGTGCTATAGCGCTGCCCAAGACTATTGTGATTGGGTTAAAGAAATGCCAATAAACCAGAGCACGTATCTCTCCCATGCTGCGTGAACTAGCCAGACCCTCCTCCGCAGCGCTGTGGAGTAAGGTCTATAAATGATATTGAATCATTCACTATGAATGAATCATTTATCATCTTTTTGACGTTTATAAAAATAATAATGATGATTGAGATTTAACCACGTCCATTTTTTGCCGAACTATAGAAATGAGGCTTGTGTGTGTCTGCCCTGCTCCGCTTAAGATTTTTAAAACATATTCAGGCGTACATGCAGTTTTATAAATCTGACGAAAAGATTGCAAATGCACATTTCTGTCTCAAAAGAAGCTTCACCAAGTTGACAGGGAAAAAGGCAGAGTAAAAAATGGCGAAATCAGCTGGAGCAGTGCGGGCGGGGCATTAAGGCCACTGTAGCCTCAGGCCATATAATCCTTTGAGGGTGTAAGGCCAAACTGAGGAGGCACGGTGGCCGTGGCTGTAGTGGCCCCTGGTGAAATTCCTGTCCTGGTCTTGGATCATTGGAGAGCCAACGGAGCATCAGCTTGGCGTCAGGATCACATCAGGTCTTTGCATTTAACCATCCAGGTATGTACAGCATGTTGCCTGTTGACAGGATTATGTGCAGTACAACACATCCTACTTAGCCCTCATCTTACCTGTCATGGTTGTGGTTTCCTGTTATAGTTTTACCTGCTTTATTGTGTTAAATGTTTCCCTTTCTCCTTGTTTACTGTCTCCTGTATTCTCTGCTGTGTTTTACCCTTTTTCATTCGTGTTTGTTCCTTGCTTCAGTTTCCTGTTTGACTTTGTAGTGTATATTTCTATATTCTATATTTTCCCGAATCTGAAGTGGTGCAAATGCTAGGGATTGTAACATCTAGTCCTTTCAAGGAACATTCTCTCTATTGTGTCTTGCTTTACTTCCTGCCTTGTGATTTCCCGCCTTTGTGATTGTCTGCCCCGCCCTGATGTGTTCCACCTGTTCTTTAGCCCTCATGTCACCTGTCCCTCTACTCTGCATTTTTGGGTCCCAGCTTTGTTTTACCTGACACTACCAACATATTCAACATAGAAACAACACTGACTGGGGTTTCTGGCTCCTAACTACTGTAAGAAACAACCATTTCTTCCTATTTCTTCTCAATAGTTACTGGAAGTTATGTGATTGTCATCTGAAAAAACAAACAGATTATTATTTCAGGAAAGTGACTTGAAATTGATTTGCATATTGTGTAAAACGAAAAGATATACTTTTCTTTAATACAAATTGCAAGTACAATCCACATTAGTACTTAAAAGCTTATTTACCATCCTTTGATTCTGGTATCATTTAGTTTTCAGTAATTTCAAGTAAACATAATTGTGTTATATTCATAATATAATATATTTATTAAACCAACCAGGGTAATTTTGACCACAATATACAATAATTACAATATACCCACATCATTCAAACTATTTCAATTTTACTGGTCAATACAAAAGTAGAGACCTTGGCCTCAGTATGACCCCCTTTTAAAAATAAAGGTTAAATAAATGTAATTCAAACTTTGATATTTCAATTTGTATGTCTGTCTCTTTCAAATTGACTGACAGAGTGCCCCTACCACCTCTGATAGTGTGTGATGCTTAAAATTAGGACCAATGGCAAACATGAACTCAGTAAATAGTTCCATCTGTAAAACTGCTTATGCGAAATTGGGTGCTTTACATTGGTATTTGTAGAAAGCACAAATTAAAACAGAAAACAATGATGTGAATTTTGGAACAAATTGATTGACAAAGTCATGAAAATGATGATGATGAATGATAGAATAAAGCACCTGGTATGACAACAAATATATATATATATATATATATATATATATATATATATATATATATATATATATATTCTCTGGGACTTTCAAGAAATACCTGGCAGGTGATTGGATGAGCCATCTGTAAAACATGTCCACCATTGTTGTTTTGATTGAACGGTCCCAGCCAGCACACACCTAAACCACGCCCATATCTGCCATTAGCTCCTCACCGGACACTGACTGGTTCGGTGAGCTCGTAGTTCAGAGACAAACTCATTACTTAAGCCTGACAAGATGGATTTTTGTGTGATATTTGATCTTGAGAGAGTCCAGCTGCCTTGAAAGGTAATCTGCGGGTACCCCAGTCGGTAGGATTAGGGTTAAACTACAAGTATATCATTTTTATTTCCACTTTGAACATATATCATGTTGACCTACAATGGAAAACTGGCCCACTCTGCTTCCTCTGCTGTGAACCAAAGAGACAGAACTTTATCCTCAATGAGGATGGGGAAAGAAAGCCCTGGGAAAATTGATTCGCAATTTATCTGCAGTAAATCTAGGAAATGATATAATTGCCTGAGTTTGGTAACAATATAATGTTCCTCATCTGGCAGCCAGAAGTGGTTTCAGACATGTACATGAGTTAGAGAGAAACACACACACACACACACACACACACACACACACACACACACACACACACACACACACACACACACACACACAAATACAAGAAAAAAAAGGTGTGTCAGAATATGTGGATAACTTAAAGTTATCATCATTTAGTTTGCAGCAGTGTGTGTGTGTGTGTGTGTGTCTGAATGTGTCTTGTAGTAGAATGTACTATTCCCTATTCATTCCCAAGGATGTTGAAAAAAAAAATGTTGGGTGTTGAAATGTTAATTTAGAGGTTTTTAGTCAGACTTTTGAAAACACTAAATATTTGTACTTTTTTGCAAGAACAATTGTAGAATCGAAAGACATTGCATAATGGCTTGACAAGCTCTGTTTTGTATCCTCTTCAAACTCCCTTTCTCCTCAGTAACAGCTCGGTTTTTGTCCCTTGAGGCTCACAGTGCAGAGGGAGAGGTTAATGAGAGGGCCATTCAAACCCTGGACAAAGATGTTAACCATGTCCAAATATGTATTCTTGTAAAGACTTCACCCAACACTCGTAAACTCTGACCCTGCCAGCATCCTGCAGAGATATATGATGAGGCAGCACCACTCTGTACCAGACTAAACAAGACCACAGCCATGAGAACCACTTAAGACACATACAAACTAGACCTTGATCAGTGTTGTTTATGTGTGTTTGTACTCCTATCATCAAGAGGAAGGTTTTTTTTCAAAGTAAAGGACTGAAGTTAGGAGTGAATCTCTTTTGTTTCCATTTTCAACAATCAACAAGCAACTCAGGAAGACGTGAATTTGCATTTCCTAAGATCGCGAAGGAATGTTTCCCCACACGGTGCCTTACTCTGCCTCTGTTTGGTTTACCCTGGTATTCTTACCCTAACCCTACATCAATTCAATTTTATTTTATTTTATTTATAGTATCAAATCATAGCAAGAGTAATTTCAATACACTTTACAGAGAGTAGGTCTAAACCACACTCAATAATTTACAAAGACCCAAAAATTCCAGTAATTCCCCCAAGAGCAAGCATTTAGTCCTAACTAGAGATGCACCAATAGTCCGGCCGATGACCAGAATTGGCCGGTTTTCATATGCTCGGCCATGACCGGTGACCTATGTCAGTCTGACATATGCTGATTTCATGCAAGTCAACGCTACAATTAACTGACAACATAAATTATACGAGTTACAGTTCTCAAGGACGCACACACACACACAGACGCAACAGCCCAGTCTCCTTTTCCTTTCTTTCAACTTTTCTGCCGTGTGTCGCGCGTACCCGCTCGCAGTGTGAAGCGTGTGTCCGTGCTAGTCTCGCACATGTAGGGAACCTCGTGAATTAACCTAAATATGTCAGCTGTTTGGAAATTCTTCAGCGTGTGTGCAGAAGATAACAAGTTTGCTAAATGCAACACCTGCAAGGAAAAAGTAGGGCGTGGAGGGACAACACCAAAAAAGAAGGAAATGGTTCTAACATTGCACTTTAGATGTGTGTGAATTTCCCACCCCAGGAGTCATTTATATAGTTCTTTTTTATAGTGATCCATTATCTGTTCAAAAATGTTCTATGTTCTATGCAAAATGTTCAATTTTAAGAAAAGATAGAAAATAAATATTTGTGTGTGCTGTAAAGTGGTTAGAAAAAATTACATCGGAATAGGCTAAAATCTGTTTTGACAGATTTTAGATTGAAAATGGAATGCAAATCTACACAATGTTAGATTTCATTAATGCTATATAGACAATCCACATGACTTACTCAAGGCAATAATTGGAAGTCGGTGGAAGATGAAGGGTGCCTTCAGACAATAAGGTGTTACCGCTGTCTTTGCTGCCTGAAGAAGTGTATTCAAAAAAGTAAGATACAGACAAATCCGCTCCTGTGTCTTTTCCCTCTCTGTGGTTTCTGTGTTTGTCATGGTCAAGTTGTAAAAGTTAAACCATCATAAACAATGCAGTAGCAAAGAGCCACGTGCGTTCGTTTGGCTGCTGCCACTGCCGAGTTGACCGAAGCAACCGCTCACTGTCTGCATGTGCATTTAATAAAGCTGTTTTTGCTGTTTGTATTGTACGTGTTTTAACTCATTATTTGTTGAGAAAGCTTGATGTCAAATAAGCTCCAGCCCCCTTTTATCACATCTAGATAGATAATAAAATTAGTCAATTAATCTGACCATTTGAGTTAGTGTTTGTGATTGTTTTCATGCGTAAATTGGTCTGTAACATCAATTACATGAGCCTGCCAAATACATATTACACTTATCTTTCCCCATGACAACAGCCATCAAATTGACCCATCTCTGGCCCCAGTCAAATGTTGTTGAGTGGCCCCAGTGGCTCATGGGGTCGCTGCTGGGTGGTAAAAACTGCAGAGGAGGGATGGGATTTGGGGACAGGGTGGGGGGACCGCAGGACCTAAGGTTGATAGGAGTTTCTAGAAAATGACATCATTGTTTCAAGATAAATATGTTTCTAAGTGGAGGACTTACACAACAACACTATGATCAGGCCACAGCCAAGTCAATAACGCAGCATTAGTAAAATGTGCACACTACTACACACACACACACACACACACACACAAACATACAAAAGATTCAAAATAAAAATATTACAATGTGAAATAGTAAAAGAAATAAGGGGAATAATAAAGGAAAAGGTAGAAAAGATGAAAAATCAAACAGACAAAATAAGATTAATAAATAAAATGACTAGGTTTTTCTTTTCTTTTTTTTTATTTAATTATTTTTCTCTCTCCATTAGAATGTGAACTTAACAGGGTCATGTTGTTGCATACTCCGATAGAGTAGGTGGCAGCATACACCTAAAAGTTGGTTTGTAGCCCGCCATTAAATAAAAAAGAAGAAGACTTGACACCAGATTATTGCCATGACAACAAAACTGCTAACGCGTCTACATGATACAAGCCTGCCATGATCGCGGACATCCCCCCCCACCCACAGTTACTAGTGGCCAAGGAGGACACATTGGATTAAAATATCATGATGGACTCTTCAGAAGAGGCCATTATCTTCACTCAAGTTTCTCCGTGGGAAAGTCACCGGACGCCACAATCTTCTGAACATGGTCATACTGAGAAATACAGAGAGAGTTGTGTTGAGCTGACAGTCTTAATTAGCTTTGTAGCAACTCATTTGGCAATGGCTTGAATGTAACGGACGTTCATTAATATAAACAAGTTACGCACTAAACCTTTAAGTGTCTACTAGTCTCCTGTTGCAGATACTTTTTGGTTGTCTTCAGTCTAACCTCATTTTTGTTCTTTCTTCTCTAAAGATCGCCACTTCAGTCTGGATCTGTTCAATCCTACCTGGATCTTCCACTCTTCATTTGGATACCTGGGGCCTAATTTATCAACAGTGCATAGAAAAGGTTCTAAATTCTGTCTTACAAATGACATTTTTTATGCTTTTAAGTACAAAAAAAATCTATTCATCAAATGTGCGCAAGCCAATCGTACGCAAATCTGTAAGTAATCGATCTTGATAAATCCCACCTGTTCTTAACCACCGTGCTCGTTTACGCTTAGACCATTTGCATTCAGATCAGTCAATCATATATGGTAACAACACGTCCATTCATCAACCATGTGAATGTGGTTTTTCCCTCACCGCAATAATGGCAAAGAGAGCAAAGAAGAGGAACTTCTCAAACACAGAAATGGAGGTACTGGTACATTTGGGTTGAATCCAACCAACAAATATTGTTTGGTTCACTCAGTCCAGGAGGAATTACAAACAAAAGAAAAAATGCTGCATGGGAGACGGTCACCAACGGGGTTAATTCTGTTAGGTCTGAAGAGAGAAAAAAAAAGTATTGGCCAGAAAACGCGTCACAGGACACAGACGAGAAATGTGAGCAACAGGAGGACAGACATCACCAAAACTTTCCCCCTTGGACAAACGCATAGCTAGCATCATCAGTGACACATCTCTGTCTGGGATTATTTTGGACGGGGACACAGAACAAGCCGGGCCAACACCCAAAGTGATGGTAAAATAGACTGTGTTTGCAATCCTTTAATTTCAATGTGTAAAAAGCTTTGATGAAATCATTTGTAATAAAGACTTCATGCCAGATATGTCTCCAACCTCGATTCTTGATTAATCAATTCAAAATCCAAGCAGTACATTTTTGGGGAAGCGGTACCTACTAAGAAGCCCCTGCGGAGCGCATTGTTTGCCAAGTCTGTTCTTTAAATAAATCCTGTTCTTTGTTACTCCGTCTACCGTGCTCCGTATCTGCACCTGAGTCCTCCTCTACCCAGCCGTAACACATAATCCTGGCAACAGCCATCTACAACTGGCCAAATCACTAAAGGTCCTAGGTCACCATGTTTTTTTTCCACATCTGACTCAACCTCCCAGTCCCAGATACAAGGTAATTGAAAAAACTCCCTTCTCTATTTGCCTGTAGATTCCCAGGGCCCTATCTTGCACCTGGCGCAGTGCAGCGCAAAGCCCAAAGCAAGTGTCTTTGCTAGTTTAAGACTGACCCAGTTGTCAATTTCCCGTCCAGCGCCCGCGTTATTTAAATAGCAAATTCACCTGCCCATCGGCGTGCTGGTTTTACAGGAAGGTGTATTCAGGTGCGTTCTTGGCGTATTGCTAAGTGATCGCGCCATTGACCAACAAAAACTTGGTCTAAAGTCAATAGCGCAGCATTTCATTGTTATTTTAACAGAGCATTAGTAAAATGCGCCTAGGTTTATGCACACTATGCTTGTTACACACACACACAGGGACGCGCAGCAGCACACAAACTTAAAAATAAATATATTACAATGTGAAAGAGTATTATGATATGATCTGCTCGTGCGCTTTCACTTCATGCACGAGCAGATCAGTTTCTTCTATCCTTCCTGCTTAGCAAAGCCACCATCATAATAGCAATGCGCCAAGGTACAAACACACCTGGCTTTTAAAGGGAATGGTAGATGACACTCTGATTGGTTTATTGCATGTTACGCCCAAAACATATATGATTACTTAAGACACTAAGTACAACCCTTTTGAACCACGTGCCTCTCACACAGACCCTTTTTTCCACCATTAAACTAGCAAAAGTGGATTCGTACATGCCCTAAACGCACCTGTGCCAGGCTCTTCACGCCATGGGCTTAGATCGTTAAATTAGAGCCCCCAGACTTAACCTCAAAGAATATGTAAAGAAGGAACTGGGGCATATGCATCTTAGCTTTACAGTTTAGATCCAGCCTAATTCATTCTCTAGCTACTGCTCCTGTCTCCACCTGTAAGCTCTGGAACCAGTGGAAAGTTCTAAAGCTCGTTACTCCAATGTCGTCTTATTATTTTCTAATTCTGCCTCTGCCCTACAGGGGATAACCACAGGACTGTACCCACATTTATGCCAATGGCAATGTCACAGACATTTTAGAAGACTACTTGTATCAAACTATAATCGCTTATTTAGTTGTTAGTAAGTTTAACTCCTGTTTCACTTGTGTCTTTTTATAACATTGGTCATTTTTTTGGCATTTGGCATTTTGTGTTTTGAATATGATATAAAAAAACTGCCTTCGGGAAGAATTAACACATCTTATATCTTGAAAACTGAAAATAAAAATACATTATAATTTAGGATGCTTTATGCAACCAGAAACATATTTGCGCAAATTTCAATATCAACTTAATTCATCGTTCACACACACACACACACACACACACACACACACACACACACACACACACACACACACGTCAGGATTTAGGATCTGTTAACCCAATAACTAATGAACACAAGGTGTGAAGTAACAGAGAAGCCGTGTGTGTGTTTGGCCAAGGGCTTTATTCAGCACACACACACACAGACACACACACACACACACACACACACAAACAGCAGGAAGCTGCCACATGAAAAGCTCCTCAGGCTTGCTGTGGTGTGTAAATGTGTAAGCTGCAGTGTGGATACTTGCTGCTTTCATCAGCCAAATATTATGGTTTCTTTGATTTTTAATGTTTCTGTTATTTCAACACACGTCACTTGCAAAAATGTTTTGTGTTTCAACACGTGTGTCGTCACGTCATCAGTCAATTCAGAAAAGCTCTCTGAAGTTGTATGTACAGTCTTCTCAGGGCAGGCTTGCGCTCCTGTTATACAGATGGTGACGGAAGATGCTGGAACACCAACCAGCGGTTGACAAGGCATCACCAGACTAATTCGTAGATGCATATTAGTCTGGAACTTCTCAATTAATAATTATCAATGGCCTATAACCAATCAGAGCAACAAAACAACGTAGCTCTGAGTTATATATGCAAGTTGGTTTGTTTTGAAGGAGGAAAAAAAATGGCTGCCTGGTCACAAACTTTTTCAAACACAAATTATGTACATTAAAATAGGCGCAAACTTGTTTTGGGTGTTGTCCATGTTTTCATCTTAAACTTGAACCCTCTTACTGTGTGTTTTCACTTCATTAAAGTTAATTGGAACACTTTGGTCACCTAGAAATGTCTTTTTCAGCATTCTGCCAACCAAGCTAGCTTGCTAACGCTAGTGTTAGCTGGTAACTTGTGTAAAGTCTGCCCATTTTCCATCTCTGTGTACTGCCGTACATGCAGAGAAATGGCACCAGTACCCAGAGGTCCGCGTTTACTCGGCCGCCTGAAAACTTTACTGGATGACTCGCGTCAGAAGGGTTGAAAATCTCAGACTTTCCCTCTATAGTCTTGAGTTTAGCGCAGCGCCATTGAAACCAACACTGGCTTAGCTGCGTTATCCTCTCCAGCTTCCCCCTTTTATCTAAATATGGTCACTTTTGGCTCGAAGATACAAAGATGTCGGTGGAAAATGCAAACTCCTAGCTTCAAAACTGCAGTCCACAAAACATTGGGTGACGTCACCGATGCTTTCATTATTTTTGCAGTCTATTTATAGCAGTGAATTGCAGCAGAAGTTGGGCAACACTCCGACTAGTCTAAAAACTCTGTAGTTGTACATCAGTACACAGATGAAACCAGAGCTTCTTGAAAAGACCCAGTATGTCTGTCAGACCGTCACGGTATGACGATGCAGGCATTAAGATGCTTCCCAGGATAAAGCTAGACAGGAAGCAGTCATATCAGAAAGCCAAACACACACTGAACCTAATGTCAACAGCAAACAAACTCTTGTTAGATCTCAGAATCTTCCACAACTCTGCTGGCTTGTCTATGCTCGGTACTTTGTTGTCTGTTCAGAGACCTGGGAGAGCTGCTGGGATGAGACTCCAAGAGTCTGGAAGTGAGATAGGGGGGTGTAAGAACATGTAGTCAATCATGTTTATGTGTGCTTTCTCATGCCTGTTTATTCTTTCTTTCTGTTATTTTCCTTGTTCTTGTTATGATCTGCTATATAGGTCACAGTCACAACAACGCAGTGGAGAGGTTTCCTTTGAAGAGCAGCTGAAAGCCGGTTTTCTCTTGTTTAATAAGACATTATGTTAATGACTAACAGATTGTGTTGATTCAAAGGTTCAGCCACATGTTTTGGAGGCAGAAACATATTTGATGCAAACGCAGTCACACCGCCTCTCTGCATACAAACTAGTGCATCAACAACTCTGTATGACTGCCATTAAGTCTATGGGCCCTATGCCTTTGTACACCGACGCATGTATCATTCCTATTTTGCACCCGACGCACAGTGGACTTTTCCCTACACAGACGCACGTCGGTAAATTAGGGAATTAGGGCGCATACACTTTGCTTCCCTCATCTACACAGACGCAGCAGTTGCCATTTTTGCAAACCATACATAATTACAAGGAAAAATATTACAGAAAATGTGCTACAGGTGTTTGGATAGGTCAGGAGGCACTTTACAGTACAGTCCTCAAAAAGTGTGTGTGGCTTGTTGTGTTTTACACAACATTTCCATGAATCATGCATGTGTTGATGCCATAAATGAGGAAATATTAGACATGATGGCGGGATTGGACACTCCGGTGGGATCTGGTCCGGGAGTGGCAATGCGCGATGCGCTCCTGGTGGAGCGGGTGGACGGAGATGGAGTTGGGGGAGGAGGAAGGGGCACAACAGGAGCAGGTGGTGTGCTTGAAGGTCCACGCTCCATGGCTGCAGCAATCCTCTCCAGACTTGAGGAGATGCGCCCGAGAGGCCGCATTTCCACCCGTTCAAGACGGGCATTTATTACTTTGCCGCATCTTGGACAGCTCCTGCTGGTGTGCGCCAGGCAAATCCGCCGTCATAATAGCAATCCGCTATGGAACAAGCACACCTGCTCTTAAAGGGAATGTGAGATGACGCTCTGATTTGGTTTATTGCACGTTACGCCCAAACCACACCTAGCTACTTCAGACCAATCCATTTTAGATTTGCGTCGGGCGCAAGACTCATTTATCCCGCCAGTATAATAGCAACAGCGCCCGAGATCCACCCACAAAGCTACTTGCGTTTTGCGTTTGATACTTGCGTTTCAGGCCCTTAAACTGAAAGTGTTATGTAAGAATACGAGTATTGTGTGCCACCGGGGAGAAGCCGTGTTGTGATCACTTCCTCTAGGTGACTCAGACTCCCATTAGCAGTGCATTAGCTCTGGTGTGTTTATCACCGCCACACACAGCCACACGCAGTACACAACCCCAACCTCATCTGGGCACTGTAAGGTCATCAACACAGGCCGGGGAGTTAGAAAGATGTGCAGTGTGACAGCTTGTGCAGCATTGTGTGTATTTTTTATTAAGTGCCTTTAAATACTGTATACTCTCCCTGTTTTGTAGGGCTGCAACTAACGATTGTTTTCATTGTCAATTACAATTATTTTCTCGATTAATCAATTAGTCGCTTGGTCTAAAAAATGTCAGAAAATGGTGAAACATGTCGATTACTGTTTTCCAAAGACCATGATGACGTCCTCAAATGTCTTGTTTGGTTCACAACTCAAAGATATTCAGTTCACTGTCACAGAACTAGAACATATATATTACATTTAGGTAGCTGGAATCAGAGAATCTTTATTAAGGATTCAAACCAATTAATCAATTATCAAAATATATTTTATTAATTTAATCGTTTACAATTAATAGATCAATTGATTTATCTGCCTCTTCAGTCAGTCTACCTCTTAACAATAAAGTTGAATTTATAAGCAATAAAACACACCCTTGTGTTTACATAGTCTCACTGAGTATGTTTGCATGCACACTATTATTCCGAATATGACAATATTCCAAATTTAATACAGGTCATGTAAACAGCTCATTCCATTTGGATATGGAAGGCCTTTTCCGAATTTATCATTTAATTACGACATGTGGGATATGCTGGTATTATTTGGGTTTTTGAGTAGAGCTGTAATCGGGCCTTAAAAGTAAAAAAAAAATCGAGCCTGAATAGTACATTTTGAACCCGTTTACAACCCGGCATTATTCAAATGTGAGTTTGCACACAGCTCTTTTGCCTTTTGTCAAGAATGAGTCATTTATAAATTTTTTAACATCATTTATTCATGACTAATGTAGGCTATAGGCCACTTGGAAGTTGCAACAAAGAAATAAAATAAGTCCTCTAGAGTCCAGCCTCTGTTTCACCTCCTCAGCATCCATTTTCGCTCTAAACGAAACACATCACCTGACCGCTCATTTAACGCACAACCCGGAGCACAAGCCCGAGCACAGCCCGAGCCCATGTAAAATGATGGCAATTAAGACCAAACCCAACCGAACCCGTCGGGCAAAGATCTTTAGCTCTATTTTAGAGCCATTCTTTAGACATGTATAACAACCCAATCTCACGGCAGTTCATGAAATTGTCACATTATTTTTAATCTATTGATTCGTGTACAACAACACGTTGATCTTGTTTTTTTCAAACCATCTATACGGAGGTTGGGTTTAGGAAAAAAACAACGGGGAAAGGACGCCTCACATGCCGGGAGACGGCCGCGGGGGAGGACGCCTCACACCCTGGGAGACGGCCACGGGAAACGCGCGACAATAACGGGATGGTTAACAGGGAAACAAAACGCCACACGCGGGATGCGATCCCCGGCCTCTGGAGTGAAAGTCCTGAATTGTTTGACACATCCACCCCAACCAACCTCCTTACGCGTATTTTTGTTTCATTTCATACTACTCGCTACCAAAGTCGTACTGTGATCACGACATATGCTTCCCATTGAAATGCATTAGTTTACATTTTCGTGCTGGCCACCACGAAAAAAACGAGAAAAACCCCGTGAACACGAATCAATAGTTTAAATAACCATTTCACGAACTGCCATGAGACTGGGTTGTGTACACAGTGCATTTGGAATATGTGTCTCAATCTGGGTTTTTGCCACAGTTTGTGACAGTTGTACACAATTTATATGACTTACGGTCAGCTCTGTGTGTTTCTATGGTGGTTGTTCATAAACCAACTAGCCGAGTTTGCAAGGCTGCGGTAAAAATACATGCTCAAAAAACAAGAAAGAGAAACACCTAGTTTTATAGATTATGAAAGACTTGGATAGCAACAGGTTTTTGGATATGCACAAACATCGCAACGGTGACCTTTTCAAGAAGGTGGTTGACGGAATGAAACATGGTCCAACATGTCTGTCACCGGTGGAAAACTTTGAATATTGACTTTGATTAACCATGTAACCAGCTTAGTTGGAATATTGTCTTTTTCTGAATAAGGGCAAAAAAATGAATGTTATGTGCATGTTTACGTAGTCACTGTAACATCTACACTGCTGAACACATCTACGTTACATCTACTGTGTACAACAGTGTACTCTACGTTTCTCTTTGGAATGGAAAACCGGTTATCATAATGGATTTTACACACTCCTTTATTTGGTTGTTAGCAGATGGAACAATAATATGCAAATGTTTTTGTGAAGGCCTCAATGAAGTCACATGTTCTCAAATTATGTAGTATGACAATGCACCTTTTGTTTTTATTAGTTTTTTTTCCACAGGGGCAAACCCAGCAGAGCTTAAATGGAATGAGCGTGATGCAAGACCAGTAGAAGTTCCAATCATAGTGAACATTCAACCGTTCTTCCTCATCCATTGAACTTTGGAATGTCAGAGAGGAAGTCTATTTTCATGCCAGATGATAATTTCCATTGTCTCGTATGCAAAACTTGAAATAACTGGTTGTGATTTTACAAATGCGTGTGTTGACATGAGGAAAACAATTATACCACAGTTTCATAGAAAATTTCTCTTTCACGTGGCCTGAGGTCAAAACGTATAAACAAACAAACCTCTTTTCAAGATGTAGGTGTGTGAACTATTATTACCTGGATGACTCAGCTATCGATCATGGGTTTGACTTGTTTCCATTTACACTTGCCTGTTAATGGCAGGCGGTGCCTCGGCTTGTTTTGTTGTACTCATGTTAGTGCTACACAGAATGCTTTTCTTAAGGTAGAACATCTGCCAATGAATCTGTATTGACCCTGTAACGACCCCGCTGCTTCTGTTATGCATATAAGATATTATGCATATGTGGAGCAGCTTCCACTTTATTTAATGAAACTGGCTACACCGGCTTGGCTGTCCTGCCGCGTTATTATGGAACCCACGCAACTTCTAGGCAAGATGCGCTCTTCAATAGCATTCACACGCTACTATTGGCCAGGCGTCCATGCTTATGCTAGGTAACGTAACCCGATTTGTTCAGGTCCTATCCCCTGACCAATCGGCTATCCTAACCTTGACCACTCGAGGTCAATGCCTAACCCCAACCAATCGGCCTGCTTCGTAGGACAGGACTAGCCTAGAAGTTACGTTGCGTCATTTCCGGTAGACGATGCTTTTTGCTGCTGATGCGTCTTCATTTTGTCATATTCTTCTTTGGAGGTGGCTGTGGTATGCAATCAGCTGCATTGGAGAGAGGTGTGGAGTTAGCTCATGAGAGCAGTGCCAGGTGAGTTAATTGTCTCAGCTGATTCTTGTTGGACTAATTACACTCCTAGACTACCTTTATATGCAGTAGCTTGCTGGGCCTTTTGTTGGCTGCAACACACCAGACAGCAGGAAGATGTGCAGCAAGACATTGTGTATTTGAATTGTGCTCAAACCTCTGAGCAACTGGACAGTGTGTGAGTTAACCTAGCAACCAGAGGCGCATGGTCAGAGCGCGTGTGAGTTTATGTTATAAATGCAGTGGTTGAATGTAACAAAGTACAAATACGTGCCATCTTGGAGAGCGTCCACCTTCCTCAAATGCACATTGAGGACGCTCACCGGAGGAGCTTTAATTAAGGATACAGTTCAGCTCAGGAAATGGAATACAGCTTATGACTCTGTGCAATGCACATGTATGCTACAGAAAACTATAGTCGATGTGCTTATAATTGTATTAGGTAACACTTTACAATAAGGGTACATTAATTAGCATTAGTTAATGCATTAATAAGCATTAACTAACCGTTAACAGTTGAATAAATTGTTTAATTAACATTTATTAACAATGCTCATGTTAACTAAGGTATTAATTGATGCATTATTTACCATTAGTTGATGCCTTAACTAACTGTTAATCACAGTTAACTAAGGTGTCTACTATACCATTAGTTAATGCAGTAATAAGCCTTGACTAAAAAATTGTTTTTATTGTTTATTTACGGGTTATGGTTGTCCACATACCTTTGACCACTATATTTGTCCATCCTCCAACATATGACTTACTTTTGGTAGAGGGTGAGATCAGTGAAAAGACTTCGTAGTCTCCATGCAGAGGTTTGCTTCTTCCTTTGTCTTCATGTAGACATTAACTTAAAACCCAACCTATATCAATTATTGTGCATGCTATATAAGCATTACTTAACCTTAAATGGTCACTTGATTAATGTATAATAATACTGAATAAGCATTACTAAGCCGTAATTAAACAGTTATTAATGCCTTATTGTAAAGTTGAGAACATATGCACCTTAACTATCACTTAATGAATGTATAACAATACTGAAGAAGTATTAATATACCATAATTAAAGTTATTAATGCTGTTTGGTAGCCTTATTATAAAGTTGAGAACAGATGCACCTTAACTAACACTTGATAAATGTATAATAATACTGAAAAAGCTTTACTAAACCATAATTAAACAGTTATTAATGCTGTTTGGTAGCCTTATTGTAAAGTTGAGAACATATGCACCTTAAGTATCACTTAATTAATGTATATCAATACTGAATTAGCATTACTAAACCATAATTAAACAGTTATTAATGCTCTTTGGTAGCCTTACTGTAAAGTTGAGAACAAATGCACCTTAACTAACACTTGATAAATGTATAATAATAATGAATAAGCATTACTAAACCATAATTAAACAGTTATTAATGCTGTTTTATAGCCATATTGTAAAGATGAGAACATATGCACCTTAACTATCACTTAATGTATAACAATACTGAATAAGCATTACTAAACCATAACTAAACAGGTGTTAATGCTCTTTGGTATCCTTATTGTAAAGTTGCAAACATATGCACCCTAACTCAGGGTGCAAACTACGGGGGAGCTCGGCTCCCCTTAATAAGACATGGGCTCCCCTGAAAACATGATTTGTGAAATTTTGGGGGGTCTCTAAAAATACTGACAATTGTGTCATTTTGACGTGCAGTTTCAGTTTTGTGTAATGTGATCATCGTGGATTATTATGTGTAAAACTGAGACCACAGCATTCACAACAATGTAGCTGGACGCTTTTCTCACATAGCCAGACATTACTCCACAGCACAGCCGAGTAGCTAACGTTAGATGTTGGCTATGTTGACAGTCATAAAAGCCCGTGATCACGTGGAGCTCTGTAACCAACTAACAGACACACTTTTTCGGCTTAAAATTACAGTAGGAACCGCTAAAAACACAACAACCTCACTGTTCTCTCCAGACGCCAGTCAGGCACACTTCCTCGGCTTAGAATTACAATACGAAACGCTAAAAATACCACTACCTTGCCGACGGAACACACTTCATTGGCTTAGAATTACGGCAACAATCGCTAAACACACTGCAAACTCATAGTCTCCTCTTTCCGATTTACAGCCCCCCTCTCGTGGCTTAAAATAACTCATAGTTGTCGGCTCCAGCCGCTGAAGAAGCTACACACTGTAAACAGCCATGGGCCGCTTGCCTGGTCCTCCCGGTAACGTTAACAGTTAGCAGGGTTAGCATGGCGGCGTTAGCCAGGACCAGTCGGGATCACTTTACTGGCTATGTCTCAATTGTTTTTGCGAGTAACCAACTCGGTTACTCTAGCTATATAATTCAATGTGAGTACACAAATGTTGAAATGACAAAAAATGCCCATCCCTAGTAGCTGTGATAAATTAGCGTGGAGCTAATGCTTACCGGTTCAGGAGAAAATAAGCCAACTCTGCGTCCTTTTGGGCTCTAAGCTGTCTCCATCTTTCAAACACATCTCCAATATTTACCAGGGGGTTGTTACGTCTCTGGTCATGCAACTGTTAGAAACATGCTGTTTTCATTTTTTTATGTCATGTAGAATCTATCTCCGTTGATCCTGTTCGTTTGTTTGCTGCTTTTATGGCTGTACTAACATTACAGCTGTAGCGCGCTGGGTTTACGTTTTTACAGGTATATCTGGCAACCCGGCCTGCCTGTCAAACTGGGCCGTTGATAACAACACACAGATCAAAACATAAACATAAATTCCGTCATGGAATGTAAATTTCAAAAAGAAAAAATACTGAAATTAGCATTGTTGTCAGAAAAGATAGTATTTCAGTTTAACATGTTTCCTTAATATCTGATGAGGCATTGGTGTCATTTTTGGATTTATTACAGTACAAATATTACATATTGGACCTTTAAACCTCATTTACTTCAATAAAAATAACTATACATGCTATTCTTGTTATGAGCATCAAGGCGTGGCGGCGCTGCGGTGCAAATTCAACTCCTGTAGTACATGTTAACTCAAAGATTCATAGAAAAAATGTAAACGTTGGAGGCCATTAATCGGTGCGCAAAGTCCTTGAAATCCATTCTGCAGTTAGCATCATATAGCCATGGCAAAAAGAAAATAAGGCAGTTTAATTAATTTTGGTTTTACTAAAAATTGTGTAGCAATGACGCTAGTAGCACGACCGATTCACCTGCTGCAAGCCCTGCTGGCACGCCTCCCACGGGGTGACAACGCAAGAAGAAGCTGAAGAAATAATGTCCTCTCTGGCTGAAGATAATCCTAACCCCTCTTGCTCCTCTCTCCTGTTAAATTGGAGCAGCCAGCAGTGGAGAGTCTGGAAGAGCCCATATACATGGCTGTTTGTTAAGGATGGAAGCTTGGGGTGCGTTGCTAAGGTATAATTGAACAGAGGAATGATGGTATTCTTCGGTAGCCTGAGTAACTTTAACCGTTGTTCATCTCATGTTGAAATCTCAAAGACGCTTTGCTTTGTTTATAGACTATTTGTGGCTGGCTGTTTGCTGTTGACCTATCTACTTCTGTCGATAACGTATGATAGGGTAAATCCTGTAGTGCATACACTTGTAGCTGTTATGTACTGTAGGATACCCGTAAGGTACAGATTTGATCATTGGCAAATTATCAAAGATGTTTTATCAATATTAATAAAGTTATGAATATGGTTATTAATACCTTTATCAAATCGACAAACAATCAAAACGGGGCACCACCCTGCAAGTCAGGGACCAACAAATCAAACTGTGGAACAGTCTCATTTCTGTGGAAATCCTTTAAAAGGAAACAAAGGAAGGGGTGATTTCGAGCACGGACCTGTTCAGCCAGCAATTATTGCAATAAGTACACAAATAATCACAAGCAACTGCTATTTAAGTATAATAAGATGTATTAATGTCCCAATTATCAGTAGCTAATCAATAATCCTTCAATAATAAACTTATATGCCCTTTTCAGTATCACAACCAAAACAAAGCAAAAACAAAACAGCATGTGTCATGGAAACGTCTGTGTGTGTGTGTGTGTGTGTGTGTGTGTGTGTGTGTGAGAGTGAGTGAGTGAAAGAGGAGAGGCGGTGTTGACATGTAGTTCTAACACAAAAACTACCAAAATGGCTACTCCTGTGAGCTGCACAAAACTATTTAGCCTCACACGGGGCTAAGTATAATAAGATTTATTAATGTCCCAATTATCAGTAGCTAATCAATAATCCTTCAATAATAAACTTATATACCCTTTTCAGTATCACAACCAAAACAAAGCAAAAACAAAACAGCATGTGTCATCGAAACGTGTGTGTGTGTGTGAGTGTGTGTGTGTGTGTGAGAGAGTGAGTGAAAGAGGAGGGGCGGTGTCGACATGTAGTTCTAACACAAAAACTACCAAAATGGCTACTCCTGTGAGCTGCACAAAACTATTTAGCCTCAGACGGAGCACCAAATGTAGGATACTCGTAGGGTACAGATTTGATCATTGGCAAATTATCAAAGATGTTTTATCAATATTAATAAAGTTATGAATATGGTTATTAATACCTTTATCAAAACGACAAACAATCAAAACGGGGCACCACCCAGCAAGTCAGGGACCAACAAATCAAACTGTGGAACAGTCTCATTTCTGTGGAAATCCTTTAAAAGGAAACAAAGGAAGGGGTGATTTCGAGCACAGACCTGTTCAGCCAGCAATTATTGCAATAAGTACACAAATAATCACAAGCAACTGCTATTTAATTATAATAAGATGTATTAATGTCCCAATTATCAGTAGCTAATCAATAATCCTTCAATAATAAACTTATATACCCTTTTCAGTATCACAACCAAAACAAAGCAAAAACAAAACTTGGAGTTTGACACATCTCAGATGACCAATCAGTTACCTGACAGGTGCTGTCCATGATTGTGAATGCTGTCAAACATGTATATATAGAGCTTGACCATGCAGGACCAGTACAATTTCTGAACATGAAGGCACCTGGCCAAGTAAATGAACAGGGGCAACTGCCTGCTTGAGGAAGAGGAAGAGGAAGAAGAAGAAGAGGAGGAGGAGTAAGGGTGCGTGGTGGTGGAATAGGGGAAAGAGGCCGAGGAGCATGAAGACACCCTCCTCTCCCGGATGAAATTCGGGCCACAATTATAGACCATGTCATCAACCATGGCCTCACAATGGCGGAGACAGGTCACCGAGTGCAGCCTAATGTGCCTCGCTCTACAGTCTCCTCCATCATCCAAACCTTTCGCAGGGAAAACCGGTATGCAGTCAGTCAATGATGGAATTATTTGTTGTATAGGACAGGGCACTGTGCATAGAGCAAGAAATATATTTATTTACTCATTTATTATTATTCATTTAGTGTGTGTGCGTGTGTGTGTGTGTGTGTGTGTGTGTGATAGGCCTACAGTAATATCTTACCACAATGGGATGTTATGATACTAAAAATTACAAGAACAATATTGGAGAAAATGATGATACAGTGTACAGTAGTATTCCAGTCACTGTGCAGTGATGCATTAGGACGGTGGTAAAGTTACTGTAAGTAAAACAAAAATACAATTACATTGGTAACTCATTCTGTAACGAATACATAAAGGTATACATTACGAATAGAGTGTTGTCCTTTGAATTCTATGTCTAGGCTTGGACGACAACCTTGCACAGAATAAAAAATGGTTACAATTTCCTTGGCAGTATGAGTGCAATGTGTGATGTCAAACCTTGGAGGCTACTCTTATCCTAAAGTCAGTTTTATACACAATTGTATTCTGTTAGCCAGACAAAAAACAGTACAGTAACCATTGTCAATGAAGGACTGGGCTAAGACTGAAAGGTGGACATGAGGGATATTCCAATGGTCCTCTGCCATAGTGACAAAACATCTAAACATTTTGACTTGCAGTGCTTACACAATGCCAAAGGGACGAAGCATTTTGGGGGCACTGACTATTTAAAAGAGAAAGAAATTTAGTTTTGACACGAGTGAACTATTTTGGGAGAGATATGAGCTTTTGCAGGTGAACCATGGTGTTGTGCTGAGCCATCCAGGTTATTTTAAGAGCGTTGAGAATGTCCGGTTCTGTTCAAGAAATGAGCCAAAGCAATTGAGAAGGATCTTTTTCATTTTGGCACTGACTCTTTATATGGGAAAGGAATTTAGTTTTGGAGCATGAGTGAACAGTTTTGGGAGAGATGAGCTTTTGCAAGTGAGCTATAGTGTTTTGCTGAACTGCAAGATCAATGATGCCAAATGATCTTAGAGTTTTGAGAATGTAATTTCTGGATTTCATGTCTCATCACAACTTCACACAAATCCAGTGTAGTAACTTAACTTAAAGATATTATTACTCTTTCTTGTGGAATGCGCTTAACACGTTACATCGCAGCTCTTTCCATTCATGTGTAACCTCAAACTGCGTCCCATGGGCAGTGTACATGCAAATTAGTTCCTCCCCAAGCTATTCAGAACATTATGTAGAGACATAAAATTTATACACATAAACTATATAACTGTACTGAAATTATACACCACTAAATTAAATCTAATGCATGTTAATGAACTGACAGCAGTTACACTCCCACCAAAATCCATAGAGATTTTAATTTATCATGCAAATGTAGGAACTGTACTGTGAATTTCACTTCACCCTTTATTACTTAAATTGTAAAAATTAGACCTTACTACAAATTCACCTTATCTTTACTCACTGATAGTCTACTAGAACTGGCTACAGATGTGCCCAAAAATGACAGAGAGAGAGTGCAGGTCAGTGCTTCAATCCGCCTCCACTAGTGTGATAGTTTTCTGGATTGGACGCTCAAGGTAAGTAGGTTTGGACATATGTTTTCCCTTTGCATCAAGAGTAGGGTCCCATCCTTTCCTGGGAACACTTCAGTTACCTTTGCCAACTTCCAGTGGTTACGTGGGGCCATGTCGTCTTGCAGAAGAACAATGTCATTGACCCGTGCATTTCTTCTGACCTCTGTCCACTTCTGCCGACACCTTAATTAACTGTTATTAATAGTTAGTCGAGGCTCATTACTGCATTAACTAATGGTATAATAGACACCTTAGTTAACTGTGATTAACAGTTAGTTAAGGCATCAACTAATAGTAAATATTGCATCAATTAATACCTTAGTTAACATGAGCATTGTTGATAAATGTTAATTAAACAATTTATTCAACTGTTAACGGTTAGTTAATGCTTATTAATGCATTAACTAATGCTAATTAATGTACCCTTATTGTAAAGTGTTACCTAATACAATTATAAGCACATCGACTATAGTTTTCTGTAGCATACATGTGCATTGCACAGAGTCATAAGCTGTATTCCATTTCCTGAGCTGAACTGTATCCTTAATTAAAGCTCCTCCGGTGAGTGTTACCTTGTATTATCAGCCTGATCAATACCTCACGAAAATCAAATTTCTCTTTTTCTACAAATACCTGTGCAGTGCTTTTCTGTGCTACACTATGTCAATGCTGTTCATCCAGGATGAAAAGAGAAAGCTGGGGTCATACAGGGGAAGGCTGGAAGAGATCCTGAGGCATGCCAAGTATTATGTTTTTTTTTTCCCCTGCATGTTTATATACAACTTTATTTCCATGCCAATTCCCCTGAGAAATACAAATAAGATGACAACAAGGAAAACAAACCAAAAGTCAACAACGGGAAGTAGATTCTCAAATTTTGTTTTTATTGTAAAGTCATACAGAGGGTGAAGTCCTTCTGCATGTCAAGGATTAGATGATTTGGTTGCTGTTGTGTTAAAGATGTAGTGGTGAATACAAGTTCTCTTCTGTGCTGTTTTTCTTTTTTGACGTGAAAAAGATTTTATAGCAGTGGAATTAAATAGTTACAAGTTTAGCGAAGTGTCCAAAATTTAGGTTGAAGGTTTTTTGGAAGTGTGTTCTGTGTTGGCATGTGGAAGTGAAATAAAGAGTGGGAGGAACGAATAGCACTCTGAATAAGCGCCTCATTAGCAACACCAGCACTTTGCTGCCTGATCTGATCATAGATCAAAACAGTTTTGACTTTGGTCAAGGGCCTGCCATTTAAAATGACCTTCTCATATTCTACCTCTGACTTTAATGGCTGTGTTTTCACAAAGATTTCTCTAATCCTGCCTCACAAAGAAACACACACATGAAAACATGCTAAGTGCATGATACGACGGCTCCATTTGGGCAAAGCAATTTAGTTGAATTGCTCCAGCGAATCACCAGCTGTACAAATGAAGAGCAGGATGTATAGAAATGAAAGAAGTCCAAACAAATTGACCACTTCACAGAGCAGTAGGGAGGGGGAAGGGGTCGCCTGACTGCCGAGACACAGTTTGCAGCCAGTGTAGGACGTGTTGAATAGTCATGGGATTTTGGCAAAAGACAGAGAACTTCTGACTAGCACACTGTTTAGGTGACATTCAGAGTAGTTGTGAGTTGGTGTTTATGTAAAGAATCAAGTCTGTTTTTACTGCATGAGTACACCAGTTACCAGAATGTTCTGCCACCTTCTTTGACTTTAAAAAATGTTGATACCATGAATGCCATTTGAGGCAATTGTCCATATCCTCTACCAGCATAATTCTGTGAACCAGAACATAAACATTTTCTTGATAGGTTGGTAAGGTACTTGCAGTGTATCCCAATTTGGATACTTCCGTGAGTACACTGTACACTATGTACTCACTTGTGTGGTGCGTAAACTTCAACAGGGTAGTGTTGTCTCAAATCGCACATGCCCATTGTGCACTGACCGTAAATCACTCTACTTCTTCTTCTTCTTTTTAATGGTAAATTGCAGCCGGGCAGAGCATTAACGCCACCTATTGTCACCCAACAAAATATAAACCGGCTTGTTTTCTCACTATCTGACTACAGTATAGTGGTACTTATTGAAAAAAACACATGTTTAAATTACAGTTGTATAGTTTGGTTTTCCGCTGCAGCTTCCTCGCCCACCATATTCATGGCGCGAACAAAACCGCAACGCAGACAGAACGCAACACAGACATGCCCAATGGAAAATGGGGGATACTCTGGCTGAAAAACAACTACTCAACTTGAGTCACAGGCAATTTCTGAAGTAAAACTATTAATACCGCACAGTACTGCCCTGTATTCAAATGTTTACGTAAAGTGAAGAGTGAAAGAGAGGCATTATTAGCACAATGTACCTAAATGTACTTAACATCTGTTCAAGGTGGAGCTTTTCACTATAATACAATATTGGATAGTTTAATGAATAATAATGCATTATAATTTGTGAGTAAAATCTGAATCTGCCAGCAACCTTTCTCTTAGCTAAATGTAGTACAATGTTTTACAGTATAAAGTACACAGTAAGTCAATAGTATAGACAACATATGGGGTGCCAGCCAGGTCTCACGGCAGGTTATTATATAGTTACGTTATTTTAATCTATTAAGTCGTGGACAGGTTACGTAAATGCCTTTTTTTTCGTGTGCCGATTACGAAATTGAAAGCAATGCATTTTAATGGGAAGCATATTTCGTGATCCCAGAACGCTAACGGTAGCGAGTAATATTGAAAATGCGAAAGTCCGCGTAGGGAGGTTGGTCGGGGTGGTGGATGGGTCAGAAAACACAGGACTTTCACCCCGGAGACCGGGGATTGCGTCCCGCGTGTTGCAGTTCCTTTGTCGGTGTGTCCCTAACCACAACCGTCCAGTTATTGTGGCGTTTCATTTCCCCGTTGTTGTGTGCCCCTGCGCCCATGGAATCGCGCCATGCGAGTGGCGGCCCGCGAGGGGCGGCCTGTTCCGTTGTTGTGGCCGGCGTGTGGCGCTTCATTTCCCCGTTGTCGCGTCCCCCACAGCGTTCGAAAAGCGTCACATGTACACGTTCAAAAGTCGTTGCATATACACGAAAAAAACATCAAAATCGTAACCTGTACACAAATTTATGAATCAAAATAGCGTGACTATTACACATGCATATATGCCATGGGGGCCTTCTGTAAGTTATTTTGGGGTACAATGAGTTAGAATAGTAACATATTCAATAATATTTTTTTTACATCTAAACATAATTTATAGCTGTTGGGACCCTTTTTTATGAAGGTAAATATGGTGCAAAATGCAAGAGCTTGTAGACTTGATATAAGCACTTGTAGAATGTGATGTGAGAACTTGTAGAGCAAAAATCTGAACTTGTATGTTTTGTACATTGTATGTACATTTTTACTCATAGAAAATATTCACACACATGTTCTGAATTTGAAGTCACTGTCAAAAAATATAATAAATAATAATTAAAAAATGTGTAGATTGATATTTACAAAACGATACAATGACACTGCAAACTAGTAATGCAACATTCTAACTAAACTAATATTCTTTCTTTTTTACTTGAGCCCATTTTCCAGCACAACCACAACTCAAAGATTACAACCTCTTGAATCGTTCGCTGCAACTTCACATATGTGCTCTCTTGCATTACAAAGTGGCGAATCTGCAAGCCTTGACTTTTGCAACACTTCTTGCGAAACATGTAGTGCGGAACAAACTTGAAGTTGTGGACATAAAGTGTGGAGCGCAAAGCCGGGGGGAAGAGGGTTGCCAGACCTTTTTTTTTCAGTGGCAGCAATATGCTTCTGTAACTTTGACATCTGTAATCAATCCAAACTTAATGCCATCTTTTCCCTTTTCCATGAGTGGGTTGGAGATTAGGTTCAATAGTTGAATAAAAATGTCACATCTCTCCCATGTGTGGCCATGATGTTTAGGCCACATCTTTTATGTTAATGACCCTTCTTCTGCTGCTGCTGCTGTCTGATAAAAGTAGGAAGATAAAAGCTAAAAGTCCTCTCCCAAAAACTCAAGACAAGGTAAATCACAGAAACCTTAATCTCACTGAAAATTAATGTTATTCACACAACTAAAAAAAAGGACAGAAAATAGATAGATTCAATACGTTTATTGGACTTCAATACATTTGACAAAATGTTTGCACTGTATACAAAACAAACTACTACAACTATAAAAATCTGACATGTAAAAATTGAGAATTTTCATTTAAGAAATAGAGATCGTTTGAAAGAGGCAATATAAAAGATTGACTGTGACAGTAGTATGCAGATTTTCTTTTCTTTTGAGAAATGAAATACAGCCCCATTAGACAAGTCTTCTACTCAGCCCATTTTAGAAACTGAAAATGCAAATGTAGTCTCAGATTAGACAAAGTCATTTGAATCTTTTGAACTTTTTAAAGGTGACCCTGTTCTTGCAACATATTACCCATCTGTACTTTATTTATTTCCGGTCCACTGTTTGTTATGATTTGCAGTTTAAAGTGGCGGAAGGGGTTATGTGCACATCAGCAACTTAACTTGCTATTTTCCGATTGTTGTGGCAACTGAAAGAAGGCTGACTATGACACAAAGATGCCTTAAGGGTAAATGATAAAGTTCAAAATGTAATTTTCCCTGTCTATATGACAGGCAATGCTTTTTTCTTTCAGTATATTTAGAGTTATTAGTCAGATTCCTACACCAGGTAACGTTTCAAAACTGTTTGAATACCCAGAAATCTTGTAAGGTATGTAAAGATACCAAACCAAAGATGCTTGATGCTATAGATTCTCCGGGTTGAGGGCTGATCACTGCAAGGGGCCCCACTTCATGATTTTAGCTTGCATGGCACAGTTTGAACTTTTCCCTAGCTGATCTACTCATTGTGCTAACTCTAGAAGAAAAAAAGCAATTGTAATGTTCGCCCTGAAATCTGTTCTTTGCATCTTGCTGAAAGATCAATATAACAATCAAGCGACAGGTCTGACACTTTTCCACTTAGCAATCATATGCTAATCGTACTGTTTCCGTCTGTGTTATTTCACCTGTCTATTTTCTTCAGGGATCATGTGCAGCGTGCCGAAGCAATCTCATTAGGTGTGACGCGCAAACGTTAACCTTCCTTTCAAGTCAATGGAGTTGTGGGCCAGTAAAAGCTCTCCACGGAGAACGGTTTCAACATCATCAGCAGGTTTTGTCATTTGCACTTTCCCCAACCCATCCCCTCTTCCTGAAAGCCAAAAAAACATTACTCAGCAGATTAGCTACTGCTCAGAGGCTGGATTCTTCATCTGCAGCCTCCACTTGCATTCTGTGTGTTATTTATGGCTTCTTCAAGCTCAAGGACGAAGGAAGTGGCTCCTTCCAGGAAGCTGTATGATATTTCAAACAGCAAAACCTCCAGTTTTAGATGAGTCAAGTGTTGCCATTCCAGCAAGTTTTGTGTTGATCAGGGGAATTCATTTAAAATTCAAAAAGATCCAGGTAGTGAAAATGTCCTCAAGCAAAAGCATTATAATGTCCAACTTGCATTATGACTCAGTGCTGTATACTGGAGTAGTTTTCACATTGAACTCAAGGGACTATAAATAATAAGTAAGCAACTCTAATAATAAATAAATGTTCTTTTCTGATTTCAAGTCCAATAGGACTTCTTTGGAGGCTGGGCCGGATGCGGGGAGGCGAGCCGAAACAGGGTTAAGAAGGAGGCTAGCTGGCTAATGTTGTGTTGACACCAGCCACGTTAATTTGCTTCTCAAGTTTGATTGCAGGATTAATTTGTGCCGGTGTAGAGCTGTAAGCACCAATGTTTCGTTCTGTCATCAACCATGGCCGAAATATCCGCTTTTGCTGCTTTGTCCCTGTTGTGGAAGTCCAAAATACGGCGAAAAACCAAACAATTTTGTGTCTGGATTAATAACATTATCTGGAGGAGCTCACGCTCAATACATTTCACTGCCTTCTTAAAGAAGTAAAGTTACATCTCGATGACAACCGCTTCCTGCTCCACTTTAGGTAAATCTTTTTGCTATATTGGATTGCAATAAATGGATCAAAACCAAAATAACTACATCACAATGCTGATTTGTAAAAAAGTAATAATTTATACTTTGTCAGGTCTACCTGCAAGACAACATGCAAACAACTTTTAAAATGGTTGTTTTTCTGAATTGAGTTTGGATCGATTAGAGCTATACTAGCCTCGCATTGCTAGACCTTCCTTCACAGCGCTGCGGAAGAGGGTCTGGCTATTCCACCCAGCATTGCGGGATGGGAGAAAAACGTGCTCTGATTTATTGGCATTTCTTTAAACCAATCACAATTTTGCTGTGATTTAATTGCAATATAGGGATAAAAAAAATAAGTCAAATTAAATATAATGACTACGATGTGTAAATGTCTGCAATCTTACTTTGTAAGGTATGTCTGCAAGACGACAAGCAAACAACTTTTAAAATGCTCGTTTTCTAAATGGAGTTCATATTGATAAGGGCAATGCTAACATTGTAGCTGCTCCATCAACGCAACAACAGACAAATAATTTCAGAAACCTAACTTCTTTGCTTAGCTTTCTCCTAGCAATCTCCTTCTTCGTCCAGTCTCGGTACAAATATGAGGTACCATAGCTCTGGGTCTAGCATGTCATACCATTTGCGTATTGACAGATACCAGAGGTGGGACCAAGTCACTGTTTTGCGAGTCACAATTAAGTCTTAAGTCTTTGCACTGTAATCCCAAGTCATAAAATTTGTATTTTGAGTATGTATTAATGCAATATTTGAAAGTAGACAACAGCCTAATAATACATTTTAATGAATGTATAAATTAATTGAATCTTTATTTTGAATTATATAAAAAAATAAAGTGTATATATATCAAATGAATTAAAGAATAACAAAGAAAAAAATATAACACTACTCAAAAAAGGATAGGTAGAATCCTGGGCACAAATTATTTTTTAAAACAAGTTTTATCAAGGGCTACTGAACTTAACGTTGACACTGCATTCTCTTACTTTCATAATGTATTATGTGTAAATGAGATAAAAAGATAAATGTAAAAGAAAAAAAGAAAAATGATAGTGTGGCCGTCTGCCACACATAGGTCCTAGAGTTCTAGAGTAAAGTTACTCACTTCATGGCTGAATTTGTGCATGCATGTGTGTGAGAGAGAAAATAACAACATCAATGAATGCATGAAACAGTTTCATTCACCCACAAGGTTGTGCTTTTTCTGTTACTCGGGGTTACCCCACGATTTCGCTGCGATAACGTTAGCACATTAGAGCGCGTAGCCATTGACTTTAGAAGCCGATTTGTCACCTCGTTTTGGGTTAACAGCAGCTTCAAATGTCGAACAAAGTTGGAAGCTGTTGCATCTGTAATTTTCGACCCGCATGTTTTGCATATTGCCATTCATTTTTTGTTGACCACCATATAGTTTTCATACGCAAATAAAAATTCTCTTTGGTGTCATGACTTCACTTCTTCGTGCTTCTTTCCGCATATGCTCTTCGTTATGCGGTCTGTCAGATTGGCTAAAGTGGATCTGGGAAATGAAGTATCGACTTATTTGTTAGCCTGATTTAATAGCGTTAGTTGCTTCAGGAAATGAACAGAAATGAATTTATTTGTAAAAAACATTTAAAATAAAATTTGCCTTTGGCACTAGGCATATGAGAAAACACACACCATAAACAGTACATAGCATACACAACAATACACAGCAATTGTGCATCTTAAAAGCTGGCAGTCCATCAGAATAACACAACTATGCATGATACTCAGCAGTTTAACAATAAATCCATTGCAGAATGTCCTAAAAAGCAGCCTGATTCTTGGGAAGGGGCTTAGGGGAAAAGTTTAAGATAGTAGTGTGTGTGTGTGTGTGTGTGTGTGTGTGTGTGTGTGTGTGCGTGTGTGTGTGTGTGTGTGTGTGTGTGTGTGTGAGAGGGGGGGGGGCTGGTATTGTGTGGGGTGCCCATGGATAGTCCCTGTATTCCCCTGGGCAGATCCATGGAGCCGGACGCCAGGAAGCCAACATCCCTGTCTGTCTGAGCCTCGGTGGGACAGTGGACCACCCAGCCGGATCCCACTGAGCTGATTGTCTCAGAGCAGATTACCAAGCAGAATGCTAAGTATTCACAGAGACCAATTGGGTGATCCATGGGAAAATAATACATGGGAAATATAATATACTTAGTCCAAAATGTTTCTGTCTATCGAGGAATGTGTAGGCCATATCTCTGTCATCTTATTAATGCAACACAGGCCAGTGAAGAGTTGAAAGTTACAATCGTGTATTAACCCAATCATTTATTTGAAATTTTGAATACTTTACGTGTTACAGTGAGCACAGACGGTCATTTGTTTGAGACCTCAGCATGTTGTCCAGTGCTCACTATACTTCTACAAAAAAGATCACATGCTAATTTGTTTGAAAATGGGACCAAAAATTCATTAACTGCAATTTAAGAGGCACGGTGTCATGAGCATCACTCAACAAAAAGTCAAACTATGGCCTCACCAAACCAACTTCCTTGCTAATACGTTAATACCTTTGGGACTCTCTTTCCCAGTAAGTCATTTTCTCAGGCAGCACAAGCTTCCAAGCAGTGTACTGGCCTCATCTGCTTCACTTGCATTCATTTTCATATCATTGTGATTAGATTGTTGTAATTCATAGAAATCAGGGCCAGAAAAGCTATCTCACACCTTTCAGCTAGTATAGATTTCCGCTGCTCGGCTATTAAGAAATACTAGAAGACAGGATCATATCAGCCCTGCTTTAGCCTCTCTTCACTGGTTACTAATACGTTTTAAGTTATTTAAGCCAGAGTACAGCCTCACATCCTCAGGCAGGGCCGACGACATTTTTTTATAGAAGAGATTTTGCACTACAAAGTATTATTTTGTTAATTAATAGCATAAACGTTGTGTAGTCGATGGTGAATTTTATGAGCAAGAGAGGCTGAATACATTTGTCTACATTGCTGATACGTCTAGTCAAGACAATATGAACATTACTCTTCAAATATCATGAAGTGACACAAAACCTTTGGTAACAACTGGGATTTGATGATTCTTGAAATAACACCTGTACAAATGTGCAGCCCTGGTATCTGACGGATCAATTTAAAAAGTATTGTTTTGTATTCCTGTTTTCTCCTCCCCATTTATTTTGACTTGTAATGATGATCACAGATAGCCTCTAAAGCAATATTCTCCACTATGCATATTTATTTATTTATCACTCTTTGTTACCTCCAACTCTGCAATATGTCATATCTATTCACCAGCACCTTACTCATCTGTATATCTGTGAATATATACTGTCTGTTTATATAAGGATGTTTATTGTGTAAATATGTCTGTTTTTTATTACTATTATTATTATAACTGATTCTATTTTCTTGTTCATATACTTTATGTATATGTTTTTTTTCTCCTATGTCTACTTAATGTGTATTTGTGTTATTCTGATGTGTGTACATTGTTTTTCTTTTTTCTTTTGAGCTGCTGTAACACAGGAATTTCCCCAGTGTGGGATTAATAAAGTCTATCCTATCCTGTCTTAATAATAGGCTACCATGTCATACGTCCTATTTTGGGAAAATAAAACCCTTAAGGTAAAAGGACTCGCAATTCTATTTTCTCATGGCAGATTGTCTGCAGTGTGATGATTTGAAGCCCAGCAATGGAGACTGTGACGTAAAGCACATTTGGGAATCAATGTGAGAAGCTCTTTTAAGGTCACATTTAAACAGACCTTACCAATGTTGGGCATGATAATTTTTGCACTGAGACATAACATGTTAGTGTTCATTAGTCTTTGACTCTGATTATATATCTCTATGGCAGTTCAAGTTATCTGTGTGACGCATGTCATCTATCACAAGAAAGCTAAATAGTCTGCATTTATTCAGCAGACTAGACCAGACAGCAGTTTGAGGCCTAGAAGAAGTATTTGTGTCAGTAGGATCCTCTTACAATTCAAGATGCCAAAGTCAAAGGCATGTGAGCTGCTACTGTGCCCTAACTTGCGTCAATGAATTAATCCATAATGGTGTCAATTTATCTTCATGTAATCATGATCCATGTAACTATAATGCATTACACAACGTTTACAACCTGAGGGCAATTCAACTACTGGCATTTCTAACCTGTGCTCTCTGTCCTGCTTTCCCCTAATTGGATAAAAAAAAGATTATATCATGACATTTTTGCTTTAATTGAATAACTGTACAGAACAGAAATATGAGTAGAAAGATGGATATAACAGGAGACAAAGGTACATAATTGGACTTGTACCTGGAGTTAAAAGAGAAGTGTTTTCTGATCTGATGCCTATCCTGCCAATGACATCAATTCTCTGTGCCTTACAAAACGAAAATATATCTTCTAAACGGTTTTATCTATTTTATGATGTGACAACAATATGGTTAAAGTGGAACTCCACCAATTTTACACATCAAAGTCTGTATCCAGGTGTTTGGGAGAGACTGTCCTCCCCTGAGAAAAGCTCCCTTAGTTGTTTGTTCAGGCCGCAATTACAACTTTACATTTTTAGTGGCAGCTCCCTCGAGTGGCTATAGTATTTGTAAAAGAAGCAAAGCGCCAAGTTCCTCATAAGGAGGCATGTTAGGGTGGTCGACCATTCAAACAAACACCTGACCTTTACTCAGGAGCCCAAGTTTCTTTTAACTTTACAAACGTGACCTTCAGCATCTGCATAACCGGAAGTGAGGTAACCTCTGATTTGAACCCAAACCACGATATTTTTCTAAATTTAACTAAGTAGTTTCCATGCCTAAACATAAGCAAGTAGTTTTTGTGCGTAAACATAACCAAAGTGTGAATGTTTTGCAACATAAACAATATGTTTAAAACCACGACCTTTACATTCAAACCACAGCCAACGTTCTGTTTAGATATGAGGACGATTTAGATTAGAGGGTAGGAACAATATGGTTTGGAGGACTTGCTAGTTGGGGAGCACTACTGCATTTGTGAAAAAAAGTTGTATGAAGCCAGGGTTGCCAGGTCTGTATGACAAAACCAGCCCAATGGCCAATCAAAACTAGCTCAAAACCAGCCCAAAGGCCTTAACCCTAACTCAAAATATGCCCCTGCAAAACCATATACACTGCTTTTAAAGTCCAACAGCATTGCTATAATTGCCAAATGTATTGTAATATCTACAAAGTAGCATCATAAATGTTTACTGTGACACCATTAAAAGCAGTTTTCCTGTTTTTTTTTGTTTACCTTATTTCAACTGATACACCTTCTCCTGTTACATATATGTGTTAAAAGACTGTGTGTTTCAATTTAATTTATTGTTATTTATAGTGAATTATCACCATGGACCATGGTCTCAGAACACTTCACAACAAAATTGAAAATTTACAATTTTGCCAATATAAAAGGCGGAATTAAATATAAAATATAAAATCAACAACACAAAAGGATGTAATTGGAATACCACAAGTTAAAATTATTAAAACATGAAATAAAACAACAAATGATAATGCAAAATAAATAAACAATAAAACAATGGTTAAAAAAATATGGATTTTAAACATGTTCTGTGTTTACTATGTTACAATCATTTCAGCATTTTCAGGTTTATGTCTCTTTTTATCCTCAATGTACGAAAATTGTCATTTTAAATACTATGGTTCATATTTGCGCTTCGCCATCTTGCCTCTGAAGATTAACACACACATAAAGTGAACGTTAATCAAATGATAGTTACCATGGCTACGGCACTAGACTACTGCACTACTCTGACGCATGTCCCTCAAAATCAGATCCACATTAAATATTATTTATTTATTTATTTATTTATTGACCAGCTGTCCAGACCCATCCACAACGGGTCCGCGACCAGTTGAGAATCACTGGCCTAGAGAGTCTATGAGGCTGTAGAGGGGAAAGGGGATAAAGTGTGTGATTGCAGGGATGAAGAAGAGCAAAGGGGGCAACAGTGTTATTATACAGATGTTATTTAGATAACAACCATAATGAACATAAAAAAACACAATTTAAGCTTTGAACAAATGTAGCCATAACACTGTTGACAAATTTCCAGCCAGCCTTCCACCTGCACCTTTGGGTCAGTAAAAAAACATGATCTTCATACCAGGCTGCTGGAGAAGGTCCTACTTCAGCACAGGGATCAGCCTGACACTGCTCACCTCCACACACAGATGCTGATGAGGAAACCTGGAGCTGCTCGTCTTGCAGGGAGTGGGAAAAGAAAGGAAGAAGATGAGAGAATGATCCACACTGTGACTATTGGGGGGAAATAAATGCTTCAGGTAATGAAAACTATGAAGTTAACTATAAAGGATGGCTCAGTTTTTTATGTTGACAATACTCACATCTGCAGGATAAAATGGTGCAGAGGAGCCTAACTATCTCATATTAGTTTGTGTCCTTTGAAGACAGCTGTCTTAAGGCAAGTAGCCATTTTACAGGTGGCTATGACCTCAACAAGGACCGAAGTACCGAAGTAAATAAACATCTTGTAACAAATATAAAAAATGGCCATTTTTTTATTAAAGGTCATATTAGGATCATATCTCACAATGCTGTGGATAGCAGTAATGTCCCACACAGCTTTAGTCCCCTGTGTACTATGTTAAAACCATAACTATGCACACTGTTTTCAATATCGTGGGGAATTCTTTTTTTTCTTTTTTTTCCCATGGTTTATTTAGACTTTTACTGTTACAAAATCCATGCAAGAAATGAATCTGTAATTATAATACGTATGTAATAGTATACATATATATTAGATTTACAATACAGTCTGATAAAAAAAAAAAGACATATCAATAAAGAAAGACCCACCCACCCAGCTTAGGCTGTGCTAATCAATAAAGGAAGTTAAGCTAAACCAGGGGTCACCAACGCGGTGCCCGCGGGCACCAGGTAGCCCCCAAGGACCACATGAGGAGCCCTTAGGCCTGTTCTAAAAATGAAAACTAAATATTGATATTATCTGTTCCCACCTTGTTAAGTCATTGTTGATAATTGTGAGAAATCATTAACGTGATCAGTGTCTTCACACAGATGAGCGTCATTAATCATTAATAACCATATATAACTATTAATAATCATATATAACTATCAATCATTAATAATCATAAATAACTAAAGGCAAACTGAGCACATTTGTTATTTCAGAAGAGTGTATCAAACTGGTAGCCCTTCGTATGACTCAATACCCATGAAGTAGCTCTCAGTTTAGAAAAGGTTGGTGACCCCTGAGCTAAACTATAACCTATACAGGTTATGGTCTTAGGTCAAAAACAAGTGTGTAAAGGATAAGGTCAAGGATCAATATCACCAGGCTATAGGCTACATCATGGCGGCTAATAAAATCAGAAGTTGGGTAAAGCCATCCCTCCATCTTTTTTAGACTTTTACACGACTGTCTTGCTTAGCCTTGGGACCTTTTTGTTCCAAATGAACTGTGATATTGCCATGTCTAAGCGGTGGAAGAAAGATTTAGGAATAAACAGTGGAATACACGGAAAGAGATAGAGAAATTTAGAGAGGACATTAATTTTCACTGAATTTATTCTACCAGCTAACGATAAGGGCAGTAATGACCAGCGATTTAGGTCATAGTGTTTCAAGTAGTGTTTCAAAGTTAATCTTGAGGAGGTTGTTAAACTTTGGAGCGATTGCTACGCCCTGTACTACGAATCAAGATCAACATGCCCTGGATTTCTTTCAGTTATCCGGCTTCACTAACCCTAACAACCGCGGTCCTGCATAACCGGTGTCACGATGGTTAACAACTAGTTCAGTCAACTCGGGGTTTCCCAATCCAACTGCGTACGCGTTCACATAAAAGAGGCGGTGTTTGCGCACCACGACCAATCACAAACATCTACCAGAGCTGCATATTTTAAACAGGAAGAGCAAACTATAATTCTACATAAATATGAAGAACACAAACAGGGTTTTACAGGAAAAATGCAGAAAGGAAAGCTGGCAAAAAAAGCAGACACTGTTTTACGTAAATCACAACGCTTAGCCTATCAATATCACTTCCAGTGGTGTAGTCTACATGATAGTAAGCTCCAGGATTTCTATATACCCACTTAAAAATGCCCAATGACACGTAACAACATAGGCTACTTTCCATTATATTTTTGATACATTTTGAATTGTCATCCGTGCTTTTTTCTTAACATCTATAGGCTGAATAAAGGTATTTTTTTTACCAAATTGGTGCATTAAAGTGTATCGGAATGCAGGAAATGAAGTCGTTGATGCTTAAAACTTCCCAGCCCCCCGACCATGATATGCCCCACTGTGCCAGAATCTGCCTTTGGGGGAATACTAATTACGACACAACGTGGTGTTTTATTAGAAATCCATGCACATGGTGAGCAAGCTCTGGCCTAAACATCCATGCTCGGGCGTGAATCTATCAGTTGTCAGGAAAGAAAACAAATCGTGCCGTGCAACTAACAAGCTAACGTTAGCTCGTCTAGTAAGAATGGGCAAGTGTCTGAAGGTCTGGCCATAGATGTTAGCATAACAAGCTGATAAGCGTGCGAGTCAGTCTAGCGCTAATGAAATGGCGGAGCTGGAAGACCCGCCTGCAGGTTCATATTCAGCTAGAAACGGAGATATATAAGATGACGACAGTGTCTGCGTTGCTCCACCTTCGTAGGGTATGTTTGAAATTCAGCCAACGTGCTAACGCACATTTGACGGCATCACCCAGATGTGCCGATCACATGTGGAACTAATTGTAACACCTCATAATGCACACGTTTTATATTTTATTATCCTATTTATTTTGTATTTTTAGTTTCATAGCAAAAGAGCTTTTCATGCAACAAATACTTTATCTTTTGTTATTAAAGTACAAAAACACCTTACAAAGTTATTGTGAATTAAAAAGGTTTTATTAAATTCAGGTAACATTACCTGGTAAATAATTCTTTTCTCAGACCTAAAAGCCACACAAATTTTTCATTATACGGCTGTGAAGTTGCCATTAAATTTCATCGTAGGTGGTATTAAAAAGGTCTTATAAAGTCTTAAATTTAACTTTAAGAATCCTGGGGGTACCCTGTGCATGTCACCCCCCTCTCCCCCTTTCCTGACTTTAGATGTCCTATGGAAAAAAGCCCATCTTCTTAAAAAAGAACTGTGAATACTATGATGGAGCAGGGCAGCGGGAAAGGATTCCAGAAACACATGAATACCTGAAATGTGAAAACCTGGGAGTATTAAGTTTAGGTGTTAACACTGATGAAACAGGAAGAAAGCTCATTAAGTTTTGTGCCTCATGGAAAACCCACTGGGCTTTGGTGGCATCAGCAGAAACTACAGGGAGGATGGCGGCAGACACACTCGCTTGTTATTCTTCAATTAAAGCCTAAAGCTCTGAAAACTGGCGTGTTGGTGTCCTCCTCATCCTTCCAGATTAAGTTACATCACATCAGAGAGGGACTTTCTCACATCTTTCACCCCTCATGCTCTTTCCTCGCTGTCCTCCCTCGCTTCCCTCCCGTCCTACTGCATGAATATGGTGTGATGGGTCTTCCGACCTCTTCTTGTGCACATATTATCACTGTGACTCCCCTGCAAGTTAGATCCAGACTAAATATTTTGGTAGACAGCATGTGAGAAGTCCTATGTGCCTCAGCCTGAGCCTTTAGAATTACATTAGAAGAAGGGTGTTGGAGTGGGGGGGGGGGGCAAGGATCTCCCGAACAGTGCAGACCTGATTCTCACGCCTGTAGAGTTTGGGTAAGGCGGCATTTGGGTTAAAGCAGCTGGTCTAGACGCTGTCATGGAGATGATTGATATAAGCTTAAAGCATAACTTGTTATACAATAACTTATTACTTATTTTATTACTTTACTATCCTAGACCGTCTGGGGATACAGAGCACTGCCTCTTGTACAAGTTGGCACAGTATCAGACATTTCAGAGACGCAACAAAGTAAAGAGCAGACTATTTGTGATAAAAGTCTGGAGAAGGATCTTGATAACTGCCTGAAACCCACAGTGAGGGAAGAATGGCATGTTCCCTCATACAGGTCAAGGAGTTGTAGCTCGCCTAGCAACACATACAGTATAAAATCTACAGCCTACACATGACTCACACGGTTTGTTCATTCATTAACTTCAAGTGACATTTAACAGAGTTGTATGCAAAGAGTCACATGCTGGTTAATCTTCATTACTTTCAGACGCAAGAAAATTAAGTGGTGCGTGCACAAGGACAAAGTTTATGTTTGATTTCTTCAGAGGCCTTAGGTTGTACGCTATACAAGGCCTGATTAAACCCTGGTTGGAAAATCACTTATTTAAATTCATGTATGTTAATGCATGTATGTCAATGCATGCATATTGTTCTAAGTAAATTCATTTTAATTTGCCCTCTTAAAATGCTAACTTTGACACAACTCATACATTTAAATAAGAAAAAGGAAAATGCCTGCATTGGAAAATATTTTTGATACAAAGTCAAAGGTCAAAGTCTGTGAACAGAAGTAGAGAAGTAAACTATGACTGCCAGGGTGCAAAGTATGAGGGGCCATCTGGGACATTATTCACAATTACCTCACACACATACAAGTGAAATGCTCTCACACTAGTGAAATGCTTTCATACACACTAGTGAAAAATTATACTCTCACATACTATACTGAAACTTCACACACACACAACTGAATTACTTATAAGCACTACTGAAACACTTGTATAAACGCTATGGAAACGCTCTCATAAACGCTACTGAAACACTCTCATGCGCAACATTGAAAAGTCTGATAAGATATTTCCAACCAAATTGTATGAGGTGCCATCTGGGACATTATTCACAATTACCTCAAACACATACAAGTGAAATGCTCTCACACACTAGTGAAAAATTATACTCTCACATACTATACTGAAACCTCATGCACAGACAACTGAATTGCTCATAAAACTACTGAATTGCTTATAAACACTACTGAAACGCTCTCATAAATGCTACTGAAACGCTTTCATAAACGCTACTGATTTGCTTTCATAAACACTTCTGAAACAGTCTTATAAATGCTACTGAAACTCTCACGCGCAACACTGAAACGCTCTCATGCACAACACTGAAACCCTCTCATAAACGCTATTGAAACCCTCTCACGCGCAATACTGAATCACTCTCATATACACAACTGAAATGGGAATTCACTTTCAATAGTGTATCTGAGAATGTTTCAGTATAGCATGTGAGTGTTTTTCAGTAGTGTTTATGAAAGCGTTTCAGTGGTGTTTATGAGAGCATTTCAAAGAGCAAATAGGGAGCTCTGTTTTTCTGAATTTAGGATGAATTCAGAAACAAGCAAAACTGTTTCTTAAGTGGCTATATTACCTCAAAAACTTGAAATCGTTAGAAAACATTGTGGAATACTTGGTTGCACTTTTGCCGTCGTTTGTTAGAAACAGTAAATCAAGAATTGGTCACAGCAAATTGAACAGTTCCCTGACTGTGTAATACTGGGGACTGCAGTCAGTGTGAAGAGGAGAAAATAATAGCTGACAGGTAATTCCAGTAGTCATAAAACCCTAAAGAAGAAGAAGAACTGGAGTGGATGCTAAAGTAACACTTGCTTGTGTTAGGCAGCCATCCTTCCGACTGAATACATTAGTGTCACAACTGTCTGGATGTATTAAACACGAGCAGCGCGCATTCCTTTTCACAGCCATGCTAAACTGTTCAATTTGCTGTGACCAATTCTTGATTTACTGTTTCTAACGAATGACTGCAAAAGTGCAACCAAGTATTCCACAGTGTTTTCTAACGATTTCAAGTTTTTGAGGTAATATAGCTACACAAGAAACAGTTTTGCTTGTTTCTGAATTCATCCTTAATTCAGAAAAACAGAGCTCCCTATTTTCGGAACTAATAAGCCAATGACTCATTAATTAAGAAAGACAGGGCCTGTTTAGATACATAAATTGCAAGATCACCTGCAACCTACAACATTTCAATAGCTTAATGCGTCTTAATGCGACTTTCATGCAGGAGAACCAGATTTGAATCCTGGACCCAGATTTTTTTCCAACCAACTTATAGTTTCACCGAAACACCTTCCTGTTCAACTGAAATCCTATCAA
Source organism: Perca flavescens (assembly GCF_004354835.1). Classification (NCBI taxonomy): domain Eukaryota; kingdom Metazoa; phylum Chordata; class Actinopteri; order Perciformes; family Percidae; genus Perca; species Perca flavescens. Next base: position 31,900,337 of record NC_041336.1, read on the forward strand.
ATGCAATACTGAAATGGGCTCATAAACACAACTGAAATGCGCTCATAAACACCACTGAAACGCTTTCATAAACACTACTGAAACACACTCACGTGCTAGCCTCGTGAGACCATCCTGATCTCGCGAGCTCCAGTTTTCCACTTGCAGATCAGTCTGGCATCTTGAGATAGAGAAAATTTGGAGCCGTTCACCAAATGACCGACCAATCAGCGTTGGTTTTGGCAGGTTTAGGTGTGACGCAATGAGAAGTGACTGTTCAGTCTAAACAACATGGCAGCTTCCACGGATGAGATGAGCGTAGCTATCGTGCAAGTTTTATCCAAATTAGAAAGTATTCCTTCATTGAGAGAAGAGCAAAAAACAGAGGCTTTTCTCAAAGGAAAAGATGTTTTTGCTCTTCTCCCGACTGGTTTCGGCAAGAGTTTGATCTGATAGGTCTGTCTATCACCAACATAGGTGGTGATAGACAGATGGTTTATCCAATCAGCTAACCAGTATTTTTGCCCCTTCCCAAAAGTTCTCCAACGGAAAGTTCCCAGATGGATATGCCGAGCAAATGTGAAGCAATCCATCTGGCAGAGTCATATTACTCACGTGCTATACTGAAATGTTGTCATATACACTATTGAAAGTGAATTCCCGTTTCAGTTGTGTATATGAGAGCAATTCAGTATTGCACGTGAGAGGGTTTCAGTAGCGTTTATGAGAGCGTTTCAGTGTTGTGCATGAGAGGGCCTCAGTGTTGCGCATGAGAGCATTTCAGTAGCGTTTATAAGAGCGTTTTAGTAGTGTTTATGAGAGCATTTTTGAGTAGCGTTTATGAGAGCGTTTTAGTAGCATTTATGAGAGCGTTTCAGTAGTGTTTATAAGCATTCAGTAGTTTTATGAGAAATTCAGTTGTCTGTGCATGAGGTTTCAGTATAGTATGTGAGAATATAATTTTTCACTAGTGTGTGAGAGCATTTCCCTTGTATGTGTTTGAGGTAATTGTGAATAATGTCCCAGATGGCACCTCATACAATTTGGTTGGAAATATCTTCTCACCAAGCTTAAAATGGTGTTACATGTGCCCATGTATGGCCTTAGCCCACTCAAAATGAGCCTTTGAACTCAGTTTCCCAGGACCCTTCACATTTTCACACCTGTATGAAGCCTCACCCATGGACCCAGTTTTCAACTACCATTGGTCGAGTGTGGCCTATGACCTATGATGTCATCTTATTAATAAAATCAGCACACAGATCCAAACTGATCTCTCTGTACAATGCCCGGGGTTGCTGTTAAGAGACCTCTGTTATTGCACATATACAGTGATGGAATTTTTCCTAATTTTTGGACAAAGATAAGGTAAGATTAACATAGCATTGTTAAGGTACTTGAAGTAAACGCTAGGAACAACTGGTTGATTTTTTACTAGACAAGAGTGGACTTTCTTTTGAAATAATCCATTGCAACAGAAAATAACTGTTACAGAGGTAAGAGTGAAATCAGGCAAGAGCAGTGTCCTTAATACCAACTCTGGGGCTTCTTCAGTTTTTATTCTGCTTGATTTGAGTTCCGCCTTTGATACAGTCAACCACGACATCTTCATAAATCGCCTTGAAAACTGTGTTGGTATTAAAGACAATGCTCTTGCCTGGCTTTTTTTATTTTATTCTTTCTCTCTAACATATCTTTCTCTGTTGCAATGGGTGAATTCTCCTCATCCTTAGCCCCGCTCTCATGTGGTGTTCCCCAATGGTCAATTCTTGGTCCTTTATTATAGATCTATTTACATGCTTCCATCAGATCAGATCATTTGTAAATATAATATTAATTCCCACTGTAATGCAGACGACACACAACTTTATGTTCTGCTGACTGCTAGCAAAACAAGACAACTTTTCTCATGTCATCAAATGTTGGATGTCACAAAACTCCCTCCAGCTCAATGATTAAAAAATCTGTAGTGCTTTTATTCAGCCCCAAAATCTTGGGAACCTGTCCTCTAATGTCAAGCACTCTGCCCCAATTTGGGGTGATTTTTAACAAATTCAAAGAGACAAGATAATCACATACAGTATCACTCCCATCTTGGCAACAGCTTGCCTTGTTACCAGAAGAAACCAGGCATTTTCCGTGAGAGCCCCGCAGCTGTGGAACCCCTGTCCTAAAGAACCCCCTACCTGAGGAACTTAAGTTAGCAAACTCTGTGCATTCTTTTAAATCACTTCTCAAAACTTACTTTTACAGAATTTTACAGTAAATCCCTTGTTTGTCTAGTTTTAGTCTCTTTTATCACTTGTATTTTTTATTACACACTGTTTAATCAGGTCTTATTTTCTGTGTTTTTGTTGTTTTTATCTTGAGTGTGTATATTATTAGTAAGTTGTTAGTGCTATACAAATAAAGTTTATTTTATCAGTACTGTGAATCACACATGGTTTTACTTAAGGCTTGATATCTGCAGATTTAGAAATAAACTGTCTTTTTTTAAAACTAAATCTTGTCTTATTTGTTCTGAAATGTTGATGTTTTAATGCTATATTTTATGTTTGCGTGCTGCTCGCTTGTTTTGGTGCTAAATGTTCTGAGAAAGTAAGTTATTATTTAATATTATTTTTGACAATTCCTAATAGCTCAAACAATTTACCTAAATAACCTATTGCAACTACACTGCCCATGATGGGGTAAAAAAAAAAGTGTACACTTAAAAAAATAATAATAATAATACAAGCTACAGCTGAAATTAATATTTCTTAGATTCTGGTTTAATTTGGGATGATTTGCGCCTCTCACTGGCTTCTTTCCTAACAGCAACAGCAGCTGAAGCTCACGTGTATTGTAATATTAAGAGCCATCTGCCCATGCCAAATTGATGAAAAAAGTGTGGACCGTAAAATAACCAATAGTATTGTTACAATGTTATCACAATGTCATCTCTAGGATCCTCGTACTTAAACATAAAGTAGTGTGTTTGTCCAAACAACCCATGATTGTCATGAAAATATATTATATATTTATGTGTTTTCTGATCTACCACCTTAAGGTTTGGTTACAAGTAAGGCAATGATCATCGGTGGATTCCTAGTCACATGTACTGTAGATGACCATAATTCTTCTTAGATGGTATGGGGTATTAAATAATAGAGCTATAGGATGTGACTCACAGGAAACTACATAATTAAGTAATATCCTGTCTTACTGCACCACTGCTCTCGGGTAAATGAATATGGAGTGAGTGGTGCACATTCCAAGTGGAATATCTGTCTGCCTTAACTTTATTCATCAAACATTAGCCAAGAAAAGTTGTTCTTTGAGGTACAATAGTCATATGAGCTGCTCTAGGAGTTGGTGTATTTTTCCAGATTCGGTTTAGGTACTACAGAGGTGGGACCAAGTCACAAGTTAAAAGTAAGTCTCAAGTCTTTGCACTGTAATCCCAAGTCAAGACAGACAAGTCCCAAGTCATAAACTTTGTATTTTGAGTCCTTAACAAGTCACAATGCAATATTCAAATGTACACAACCGACTGTATATATAAAACAATTATTTCAAATGATATTAAAAAAATGTATATATGGAAAATTAATAAAGAAATATCAAAGTAAAAAATTAATAACAAAAAACATTCAGCATAACATCCATTGCCATCCATTTTTTGTTGACCATATAGTCTTTATACGCAAACAAAATTATCTTTGGTGTCATGTCCAACTGGCACTCAGAGACATAACTTCACTTCTTCATGCTTCTGGGCCGACGCATGAAACCACGGCGGAACCAGCAAGCCAGCCAGCCACAACTGGCTAGCTTGTTAACTCTGCCATGCCGCCCCAATCCACACCGGTGCAGAAAACAAGCCAAACAAAGTTGTCACTCATCTGGCAATAGTAATGCGCTTTCCTATGGTGTGACAAGAGTGTGTGGATGAAGCATTAGGTTGTTAAATTTGACTTGTTCCCTGTTAATGTTACTACTTCACTGCTGGTTTTGGCCGTAATGCAGAACCTCACTTCCGCGATTTGCCGCAAGTCGGTTTATACAGGCGTTTATAAGGAAGTTAGTCCAATGCAATAGCAATGGTACATATAAAAATGGTTGCAGCTCTGACCATTGTATTTCATTGATTTGAATGGGAATGTCCTTTCTATCCATTTTAATTTCTATGGTCTCACCACACATGATTAAAAATTATGGACGTATTATCAGTGACCCATTGGTTTGTGGACTACCATTTTGAACATGGATGCATAATACGTTTTGGATACAGCATTGGAGGTGGAGCCCCGTTCATTCCTATGAGAGCTGCTCAGTGGTGCATGAAGCCAGAAAACGTTCAACTTCTGCGCACTACAGACCTCCGCTGGCCACTACTTTCTGGGTCCTGGTTTGAAGCCTTGAGTTTGGCATTTGGTTGTTGCCATCTTGTTATTTGGGATTCAGAAGTTATTCTGGATATTTAATATTTGGAAAATACTGGCAGATTGGTGGTAGATTGACGATTACGAGGTAAAACTAGTGCTAGCTAGCTAGCTTTGTTTGGCAAGGTGCTACCCAATGCTTAACAATAAAAGATTAACAAAATTAAGACATTTTAGACAAAATGTTTAAAGTAACTTTGATGAAGTGAAAACAAACAGTGAGAAGGTCAAAAATTAAGATGAAAACAAAGACAACACCCAAAACAAGTTCATGTTGAAGGCTTCCGGGTTGGACATGGCATGAGTGGATGGTGAGGCGGTTCCCAAGTCTAATTTTTTTTAAAAGTATTTACCCCATCCATTTTGGTAAGGTTGATAACCACAGTGAGTTGAAGTCATTTTTGATAAACTGTTCAATCTCAATATGTCAAACAAGCTCCGGGACAGAAAACAGAGTGATAAATAATCTGCTACCTCGGCGACTAGCAAAGCTAACTGAGCGCCAATCATGGAGCTAACCGAGCAGCTTGAGAAACTCCGGTCAGTGCTTCTTTCAGAGCTTACTCAGTCTATCTACACCTTTATGAAGACGGAACTTGAGACTGCTTTATCGCCTCTCAACTCGACCCTAAAACAAGTAAAATCTTTATATGAGACACATGAGGAACGGATCTGTGGAATCGAAGCTTCTCTTGAACAAAACAAACCGAGACTTGCCCTGGTTGAATCTAAGCTAGCTTCCATACAGGCTGAAAATGCCTCGTTGAAAGAGAAAGGTGATTATCTAGAAAATCGTTCTCGCAGGCTTAGTTTAAGAATCGTGGGGATTCCTGAGAGGGTGGGGGGATCTAACCCAGTGGATTTTATGACCATCTTTTTCAAAGAGGTTTTTAGGAACGATTCCCCCAACCCCCCCCCTCATTCTCGCCCGAGCCCAGCGACTTGGAAAATCAGAAGCGAGCGGTAATCAACACCCAAGAGTTTTTATAGTTGCATTCCACAACTACCAACCAACTACCAAGACAAGCAGCGGATCATCATCACATACAGACGTCAACGGGAGATGACCTTTTGGGGCCACAGGGTGTTTTTTCACGAAAATGGAACGCAAGCAAGCAGCATTCAGGGAGGTCAAGGCATTGCTTTATACAAAGAAGATCAAGTTCAGGATGGTATATCCTGCTCGTCTCCCAGTGTCATTTGAGAACGCGGAGCTGCTTTCTGACACCCGGGAAAACGATGGACTTCTATCATGAGCATTGGGGCTTCGAAGTCTCTGATGCTTCAGAATCTACTCATGTCTGAGGTAATTCAAGCCCATCCTAAATTGTGAGTGATGAGAAAGAGACATTTAAAATTACACTGGACATTGCTAGCATATCACGTAACCTAGGGACTTTGTCACTTCTCTTACTTTACAAACGTGACCGAGACTCATTTATGGATGATGGCTGTCTGAACCTGAATACGCTGCTCTTTCACAGCCCATCATTTCATTTCTATATCTTTTCTTTCTAAATCATATATGCTAGGATCCTTTAAAGAATACTTTGTTCATGCATAGGCTAAATGACATATCCAACATTTGAGGAGATATTGCTATTATATTGTATTGTTTATCTATACTCAATGTAATGTTTTTTTCTGGTCCTTAATTTTTTTCTTATTGAATCGTTTGCCTATTGTCATTGTTGACTTAGCCTTGGAGTTGTAGCCTACAAGCATAGATTGTTTTGCTACACGATAGATTTAAAACTTTGACCATTTTTTTCCCCTTTCTTTTATTTAGTCATCATTACTTTTTATACTTTGTTTTGAGTAATGCCCCCTCTCCCTTTCTTACAATGGTATATCTGGTCATGATGGGCCTTTATTTTGAAGGGATGAAAGAGGGAGAGAGAAAGGGGAAGAGGCCTCCTCTTAAATAGTGGTATCAAACTTAAATTTCACGTATGGGGTTCTGTTTTATATATGACTTTGGGGGCCACTCCAGTGGCATTTCAGTGAGTGTTTTTTTTTATTATTATTTCTTAAATGTCAGATCAGATAGTCTGTAGATTGGTTAAGCCTGCAATCCCCTTCAGATTCTTTAATAGAGGAAGATCTAGGATGGCATTATTGTTCATGTTATGGTTGTTGTTTTTGTTTTTTGTTTTTTTTTCTCTTTTCTCCCCCCTTCCTTTCAGCTTTTATGGGGTTAATGGGAAGCATAGGACACAAGCCTTTATCACAGTCTTATCTAGCTCAGCCTTATGTAATGCTTCATAGAGAACCTGTGACCCTTCTTGCTTTTACTGTACTAATGCTTCACCGCCTTTCTCAAGTCTCTTTAACACACTATTCAAACATTTCTGTTACAGCTTTAAAACATTACCATATACCATTATACTCCTATGACTACTTCTGATAATTTGAACTATAATTCACACGTTTTGTTTTGTGGAATGTTACGGGATTGAATGGACCAGTCAAACGATCCAGAGTTTTCTCCCACCTTAAATCTATCAATGCTGATAATTTGTTTTTACAAGAGACACATTTACATCTAAAGGATCATACCTGTTTGCGGAAAGCTTGGATCAGCGAAGTCTATCACTCTAGACATAATGGTAGTTCGAAAGGGGTTGCCATTCTCATGAATAAGAAGGTGCAGTTTACATCAATAGAGGTCATAACCGACCCTTATGGTCGCTTTGTCATAATTTGCGGTAGTCGTTTTCAAACTAAAGTTCATCTGGTAAATGTGTATGCCCCAAACTGGGACGATACTGATTTTGTTAATAAACTTCTATCATCGCTACCAAACCTGAATCCTCGTAAACAAATTTTGAGAGGTGACTTGAATTGTGCTATCAACCCTGCATTAGACAGATCTTCTTTGTCAGGCATGGTAAGGGCATGGTCGGCATTCATGGCGCAGAGTGGTTGCATAGATCCATGGTGGCTTCGTAACCCAAATTTGAAAAAAAATCTTTTTTCTCCCCAGTTTACCGCTCCTTCTCTCACATAGATTATTTCTTCATTGACAGCGCATTCATTCCTTCAATTAAATCTGTTGACTACTTAGCTATTGTTAATTCTGATCACGCCCCTGTTGTTATATATATATATATATATATATATGGATTTGCAAGCTAAACTGAACATCTTAACTACGAAACATGTGGAGCAACTTTTATTGAAAACCCGCGTAAACTGTTATGAATATAGGGATAAGTCTAGTCGTCTACTTGCTCACCAACTAAAATGCCAGGCCGCATCCAGTCTTATCCCGCAAGTAACAGATGAATAAGGTAACTTAATTTCAGACCGTAAACACATTAACAATATTTTTGTCTCCCATTTCATTTCACTTTATACCTCTGACTTCCCTACAGACACCTCCTCAATGAGGGCCTTTTTGAACAACATGGAAGCTCCTTCTCTTGACCAAACTGTTGCATCCACACTTGAGCAACACTTTGAAATAGGAGAGGTCCTTGAAGCCATTTTGGCTGGGCAAAATAGCAAAACCCCAGGATTAGATAGATACCCTATAGAGTTCTATAAAAAGTTTAGAGACCGGATTGCAAAGTTTTTCCTGAATCACTAGATAGTGTATCCTTACCTCCCACCTTCTCTCAAGCATCCATCTCACTTCTTCTCAAGAGAGATAAATAGATAGTGTTTTTAGTCGTTTTTTGTTTTTTTTACAATTTCTGGTTAAACTGATCTAGGGACTTCTTTCAAAGCTCAGGGTAGCTTGTTAACACAATAAAGTGCAGAGTTGTCCCTCTGCTCATGGTGTGAATCTCATCTCACACAAGACAGGGTGGAGAAAAGACAACAGTGGAGAAAAAGAAGGGGGCTAGAGAGGGCAGGAACCATGGAAACTATTTGGAGTGGCTTCACTGAACCACGAAGCCATCTCTGTGATGAGACTGCAGGGCCGAGGTGAATGGGAACAAGCTAGACTCTGCTGGAGCTGGGGTGGGGGCGGGGGAGATGTTGTGGCTGGGACAATGCTTTGAACGCAGTGAGACACCACCTGTTCTGCTCTGATGTGTGCCAGCATACATTAGAATGTCGAGACCAACAATCAATGTATCAGGATGTGGAGACTAACAATCAAAACCTTAAAATGAGAGAAGAGAACCGTTTTTTAAAAGTTTGACAAGATGATTGGCTCCCAGAGGTCGTGGCAAGATCTGATTGGTTTAACTGAAAGAGGGAACGCCCTCAGTCAACTAAGTTGGAAGCGAAAAAGGAAAAGAGAGACACAGAAAGAAGAAGAGAATGTAAATAAATAGACTAAGCTGATCCTGTGAAGCTTCATTACTCCATATTACAATATTATTTGTCTGACTTAATGTTTTTTAAAAAGTTATTTATATTTTCACCTATTGAGATTGTTTCAACTTTTCATTGGAAAAATTAATAAAAAGGCAGGAAATGTTACCTGCTGTAAGAAAACAATAATAATAAAACAACAAACAAAATAGCTGACAGGTGCACTGCATGCATTCAGTTTCAAGCATGAAAAAATTGCAACAAGAAGAGCGTACTCCTAAACATAAGTAATCAATTCCAGTGAGAGTAACAGTGAGGTCAGAGTTTGCGAACAAGCTTCTGTAACTGTCCTTTTTCTTGAATTAGTCAATATGGTAATCTTTTGGTTTCCTACCATGCTGCATGGTTCTGCCAACAAATTCTATGATCCCAATTATTTTTATTTTTATTATTTTTAAGAATTGGTTTGTAATGGTTCAGTTTTAGTAACTTAGATATAGCTTAGTGGAAAAGCTTAGTTGGAATAATACATACTGCAGCCTGAAGGCAAGCACATTCTAGGGAAACAAGGTCCTCCACACTGACTGTGTTTACATGCACAAAATATTCAGATTATTATTCAGAAAAAGACAATTTTTACGAATAAGCTGTTCAAATAGTTAATGAAAATAAATATTCCACTCATATTCCTATTTACATGCAACCGTGCAAAATAGGATTTTTCCAGCGTTCCAGCGGTGGCAGCCCTGTTGGACCGTGCAAACACAGCCTGCCTCTTTCATTCCTTCAACCACCTTCTTCACAAGGTCACAGTTGCGATGTTTGTGCATATCCAAAAACTTAATTGTTAATGTCCAACTTTTTCATAATGTTTAAAAGTAGATGTGTTTCTCCTACTTTCCTTTTGGGCATGCATCTCTACCCCTGCCTTGCAAACTGTAAGTGGTTTGTGTACAACAACCATAGGAACACACAGAGTTGACCATAAGCTAAACGGGCAATAGAGTCACAAACTGCGGTAAAGATCCTGATTATTCCGAATTTGCATGACAAAAGAATGCTTCTAAAATACCGGCATATGCCACGTCTTAATCGGAAAATGCTGTATTCGGGGAAATGGCCTTATTTGGAATATGCTGTTTACATGACCTGTATCAACTTTGGAATATTGTCATATTTGGAATAATAGTGGGATATAAGTGGGCATGTAAACGTCATCACTGTAGTTGTAGGGAATTTTGAAGGGCTGGTGGACTGATTTTAATTTGACTTTGGCTTGCAAACCCTGGTTCAGATTTGTATTCTTATTTTCATTCAGAAAACTAGTGATTGACCAAACTGACATTCTTGTTTTTCATGAGTAGTTGAATTGAGTGTAAAAAAAAGTGTGCACGAATTGTGGTCGTACGATTGAACGGACTGATTCATTTATTTTGATAAAAATGTGCCTCTACAATAAAAGCAGACTTTGATTATGTTATTATGAATATTGCATAATTGTTCAATTGTATCCAAAATGATGTATGCAAAGAGCACACTCTGTGTGTAGAAACAATTCTTGAATGTTCTGCTGCTTGCACTAATAATTCATGTTATAAATAACCGTTTGGTCTCAAGGTAAATCTAATTTTAGACCAAGCCACTATGTGTAATACTTCAAACAGATGAGGACCAAAACTTCAGTCCCAGCATCATGACAGCACCCAATATGTTTCAAACATTTCCAGGTGAGAGCTGTCAGCTCTATCAGTGGTGTGTACATGCATTATACACTCAGCTGTGCTAAAGTTTGCAGCTCTGTGGACCAGATTTATTTGATAGCAAATACACAGTGTGCAGAAATATAGTTATGCTGTTTTTATCATTTGGGATATTTTGACACCAGAACATTGTTAAAGATAAAGGGTTTGATTGAATCAAATCAATGAATTCAGGTTGTAATACAGTCCCCTGGTTGCATCAGACCCAAGCATATAAGGGTTGATGTTATCATTAAAGGGGCAGGGTTGCTCAGAACACAGTGACTGGATGAGCAGGAATTCAATTTCCTTCTTACTGGAGCAGCATGAGGAGAACCCCTAGAGGTTTTCAACTTTATACGTGCTTACAGTATCATAGCGGAGCCCCCTACACGATGTCAGCAGTGTTACCCACTCAAGGTCTATGATTCTGGATCAGGGAACTGTTTTAGACGCTGCTGGGATTCCTAGATATTTAGATATTTATTTTGTCCCATGTGGGATATTTGTGTTCACGGTCTGATTGCATACACATGGGCAGTATACACGGGACAAACACATCAACAGGTAAGCTACACAAAGAACAGGTGCATTTACAATGACGACGACGGAATTTATTTGTTCAAAGTCAGCGAGATTGTTTGATCAGCAGTAATATGGCAGAAGGAACTAAACGTCTGCCAAAGCGAGTCCTTCTTCACCTCAAAGTCCTGTACCTGCGGCCAGACGGCACCAGTAAGAAGTGTGGTTTTAGAAGATGGTTGATGTAAGGACAATGGTGAGGGCACGGTGTATGATGGCTCCCTTTTATTTATTTTTTATTGCTGAATAGCAGCACATAGTGACACACTTTCCATTGTAAAAAGCTATTTAAAACAGCATTTTTAAACTGCAACTCGGTTCTTTTAAATCAAGGCTGAAGACTTATTTGTAATAATGCCTCTTTTAAGTGATCGTTCTTCATACACTGCAATGTAACTCTTGTTCCTGAATAATGTGCTTTTTTTAACTTGTCTTATTCTGTTTTAGCTGTTTGAATTGCCTTGTTTCTGAAATGTGCTATATAAAAAGAACGCTGCCTTGCCTTGCATGAACTGATATTTTGACCACTTGAGGGCGGCGCAACAAGCTCAATGACATTAACACTTTATAAAGTACTTTTGGTGAACATGTTAGCAGACAGTTGCTCACTTTACACACCCAGCAGACAAATAACAATGTAATCATTGATTCAGAGTGGTGTTTGTGTGGCTTCCTGATGACTCCTAGTCCAATATATTTACTCCCTTTCAGCTCTGTTTGGGACTTTACCAACTCCTGAGGGAATGACTGTCTCTTAATAACCTGCTAAATTCTCCAGTACTGCATATTCACCAGCTAGTCTCCTAACTGTGTCAGCCTTCAGTTTGCTGCTAAGTGTGCCATAGAACCAAAGCAAACTCAGTAGAGCGGATGGGGACTACAGGATAATTCTATGAGTTTGTAAAAAAAAAAAAAAAAAAAAAATATCACAGATATGTTTTTAATTACACACTACGTGATAAAAATGCAAAAGAAAATTGATATTAATATATTTTTGAAATATATATTCATAAAGTAACAGAAACATGAAGAGTAACTGGTACAATCAAGGTATAAAAACAGCAACATATAGACCCAATAAAAGAAAGAAAAGAGAAAAAAATGGTAATTGAAACCTGGTAATAGAAGTTCTGTGCATGTGTTACCTATCATTTGCAGGTACTTTACTATGCATTATTCTAATGTATACCTACCTACGAACCTGAAGTGAACACGTGAGAATATAGTACAGTGCTGCTGTACAGTCACTGCTCTTGAAATTTCCCTAGAAATGTAAATTATTGGGGAAAATACATGAACATTCATTCTTTTGTCTTTGCCCCTAAATTGTAATGATGAGCGTCAATGCTTCAAACTATTACTATTCGTGTGTGTGTGTGTGTGTGTGTGTGTGTGAGTTAACAGATCCATTCCCCCCCCCCCCTCCCGCCTTCTGCCATTGGTTCTTCCCACCGCCTCCAAGCAAAAGGAGGCGGGGCCTCCTTTTTGCTTCTGTCTGCCGGCTTCTTTAATAACGCATGAACTACGGCAGCAGCCGCCAAGAGGAGACAGAACGCGAGAGAGACTCAGACTGGTACCGCTGCTGAGCCGGGGACAAGCTGCTGTCGATGCTCCCCATAAGATCTTTAGAAAGAGAAGAGAAGCCGAGGCACAGCACGGGGGCGGACCCTCAATAAGAAACACTAGAAGGGAGGTTTGCGGAAGAAAGCAAAAAAGGATCACTAATACCGGCAAACAGTGCCTGCTGTACACACACACTGTACACACACCCCTTCATGTTGTGGGATTAATGAGAGTAAAGAGAGACACCGGTGCGTAAAGTTGATGAACTGATCGGCCCGTTTCCACTGTGAACATTATAACTGTATTTTTTTTTTGTGGAGGATCGCTCTGTTCCCGAGGTCCCGGATCCAGCGTGGATTTTTAGAACCCATCATAGTGTCTTTGTCTGTGGATGAGCGACGCTTGTCGGATGGTAAGGTTTCCAGAGGAGCGCTGCTGGGAGTCACACACTCTGTGAACGTGCCAGATGCGTGTGGAAGATATGGATACGCGGTTTTTTATTTATTTAATATTTTTGACATTTTTTTGACTGCGTGGGTGTTTGTTTTGTTAATAAAATATTAAGATTTTTATTTATTATTTTTTTTTTACTATTGAACGACCGCAGAGATTTTAAGACTCATCGTGCGGAATTACAACCATGAACTTTGTTGTCAGTTTGGTACACATCCTTTTGGCAGCGGTTCTTCACCTATCCACTATAAAGGTGAGTGTTTGACTTCATTCATTCGTAATATTAATAACTAGACAGCGACGTTTGTTCTAATTCACATGTGTGTGTATGCGTCTATAACGCATACCGGCTCTCTGTCAATCATTTTAGATTCCTGCTGTACGTGGCGCAAAGAAAACACTAATCCCATCCCTAGTGAAAAGTAATTGCTGAAAGTGTATTCTATATGGAAATGTGTTATTAAATGAAAATGTTACCACTGGCATTTCTCTTTTCTGTTTGTAGTCTACCTAAAAGCCCTTAGTCTTACTTTGTCCATTTTGTTCAAACACCCATACACGTCCCTTTTTTTGCAAAGCCAGACTCCATTTAAAGGCTACGTGCAAAGAGACGCGCTTGATGAAATACGTAGCTATGCGTAGGCCTATTCATTTAGAGTCTTTCGATTCTGTAAAACAATCATTACATTTCGGCATATGTGTTGTTCACGGCAAAGTACTTAGTTGAATAGAAATACAGCTTAAATTGGGTTTGCTGGTGGTAGGCTGCGACTCACCAAACTGGGTGTATAATAGTCATAAAAGTTGTGCTTTATGATTAAACGAGTGTTGCTTCCTGGATTACCTCTATGCCGAATGAAATAGTAAACGATACGATTCCGCAAATTATTTCTCAGTTAGTAATATGGTCAATATTTCCGGAGAGTGTGCATTAAACTGTGAGATTAGAGAATAGAGTTCTGCCTAGTGCGCCTCCGTGAGAACGGACTATTAAGTGCGGAGTGTAGTTTGGACTCTGTACAGTCAGTCAGCTATTCAGCTGCAGGGTTTATTCCCAGTCAGTCTTTTTTCTCTCACGGTGATCCGGAGTGTGTGTGGAAGTTGAGACCCGGTTTCTCCTGTCCTACCGCCCTGCAGGATGCCCACTTCTTTCCCACACAGGCCGATCCCGCTTTGGCTTTCTCACGCAATATCTCCGCCTGTTACAGCAGCCACATAAGGTGAACGTAGGTCTGCCCGGGATGCCGATTCGTCACGTTATCTTTTTACAATCAAAACAAAGGCCGGTTCCTGTTACTCCTTTCAGAATAAAACTAAGCCATGGTCAAGCAATTTCATGAATTGGAGTGAATATTTGAAATTATTTTTACTTTTTGAGTTGTACTTTACTTTTTGCCTACAAAGAAAGTCAGTCAGTTGTTGGAATATTGCTAGGACTCTTTGCTTTCAACATCAAATGAAACTGCCATAACTTATAAAAGCATGGCAGTTTTTCAAATATAGATATGACCATTTAAATTTAAATTAATTATCTTTTGGGCAGCATACCTTAGATTTACGGAAGAGGATTAGGGCCCCTGGTGAAAAATGTATTTGAGTTCTGACTTAATTCTCAGAATTCTGAGTTTAAAGTCAGAATTCTGAGTTTATTCTCAGAATTCTGACTTTATTCTCTGAATTCTGACTTTATTCTCACAATTCTGACTTTAAACTCAGAATTCTGACTTTAAACTCCGAATTCTGACTTTAATCTCATAATTCTGAAAGTCAGAATTCTGAAAGTCAGAATTCTGCCTATATTCTGAGTTTAAAGTCAGAATTCTGAGTTTAAAGTCAGAATTCAGAATTCTGAGAATAAACTCAGCATTCTGAACTCAAATACATTTTTCACCAGTGGCCCTAATCCTCTTCCGTATAGACTAAACTGTTTGAGCAACAGGCTGCAGCGCTTTTATTTTGAAGGTACATCTGCCTTGCTCCTCAGCTTCGTGTTTGCAGCTTGAATGACGGGCCTGATGCATCTGAATGCATTTGGTAACAAGCAAAGACAGAATGGAGAGTCTATAACAAGATTTATTTTTTGTGTGAGACGCATCTTGTGACATTTTATTCTGATATCAGTCTTTATGATTAGGAAGCTATTGTCATCCTGCTGTGGATTTGGCTTCCCCATAAATCATATTGTGATGTAATGAGCTAAAAATAAAAAAAACCTTTAGGCCTACATACTATCATTTAATACGATTTGTACAGTGAAAGTTAACGAGATATATTTTGATTTGTTTTATGGTGATGACATTCTGTATAGAGGCAGTTCTGCATGCAAAGGAGACATATTTAACACCTGGTCAAATGTCTATCTCTTACAGACTGCCAGCATTAACAAGGGAGTGGAGAAGAGTAAAAATGAGGGTAAGTTTTTTTTCTCCATTAGAGCTGTTGTAATTTAAAGACGTCTTCCTTTCTTCAGTGTGCAGGCCAGATAACTACAGGGCCACCTAGTGGACATGTGATGAACATTTGAATCTACTCTGCGTCAGACTTGCTTTGTTTCTTTAAATGTTTGACGTGTGTTAGGTGGGGGGTATTTGTTCATTAGTGTGAGCTGAGGATTGTTTTCTGTACTGAGCAGATGGGAAGCGGTGAAAGGTCGGAATCAGGACTTTGGAGTCGCCATAAAAAGAGAGGCAGATTTCAAAACACGAGTTAATGTAAGATTAAAGGTGTAAATAAGTCAACGCCTCCACAATGATGTGCTTCATTTTCAATCTGTGGTAAAAGAACACAGTCAATACATGAGCAGACAGTCAGCCTTGGTTCAATGCCATACTCATGTTTGTTTGACAGTGACGATGCGGTGCTGAGGCCAAGGTTAGCCCCTGTTGGTTGGTTGGTTGGTTACGGATGGATACACAGATTAGTCAACTGCAAACGGCGTCACTGGACAGGTTGTGTGGTTGTTACTAGTGTTTGCAGAGGAGCAAAAAGTCTGCCGTCTGCACGCTGCTAACCTTCACACACCTACACTGTCAGAGATCACGCCACCTGTCAAAAGCTGTCATATCAGCTGTTTCAAGACTGTGACCTGATAACTCCTGGTGGAGAGCTCTGAGCCGTTATTAATATGACTTGTGAAGTCCACCTCGGCCAGGATGGAGATTAATATATTTTTCAACAACAGCAGATCCCACAAAGAGATTGTGTCTTGCAAATGCTTTCTGACATCTCCACCCTGCCTGGGGCTCTCAGGGGCTCTCCCAAGCCCATTCATTCCTACTAAACACAAAACAGCGCACACAACAGGGTGTTTTGCTAAACGTGCCCCATGACGTGCAGTTGAAAGCCCCTTACAAGTTAAATAAATACTAATTTATTAATCCCACAAGGGGAATTACAATGTTTTCACTCTGTTAGAATACACATTACACACAGGCCTGAAATACACACATGCTCAGTACTGTATGCACTAATGGAAAGATGTCAGAGTGAGGGGGCTGCCATTGCTGGACAGGCACCCCCCGCTTAAGTTGCTCCAGCCAAGCTGCTCTTGGCAGTGCCCAGGAGGTCCATATGGGGACTTGAACCAGCGACCCTCTGGTTTCCCAACCCAACTCCCTACTGCCACCTTGAAAGTTGATAAGTGGGCCCTAAGTTAAGACTTTTTTCTTTGTCAAAACACAGTGTCCGTGCCAATTGTGATTAAGTAACACGTCACGCAGTGCAACAGTGTGGCTCGCTGATGTGTATTTAATATTGTTTAGGACAACAATGGAGCTCTATGGCGCAGATGAATGAGATGGATCAGACCGATACACAAACAGAACTCGTTACGATACATTCGTTAGAGTGGGTCTTGTCATTAGACTTGTTGACGATAAGAAACACCAGAGTAACTATTAAAGGATAATGTTAGACAGAGCAAATTTCTGCATCCTTGCTTCGGCGATAGCACCAGTTGAGTGTAGCGCTGCACGATATTTTGTTTAATCATCTACATCGCAATGTGCGACGTAAACTTCAATACAATGCTGTCATGTGAGTCAACCGGTGCATTTAGCAACCTAATTTCCCTCTCCAAAATCACTTCAGAATAGTCACAGCGCTTTCTTCCTATGGTGTTTGTAAAGCATTAAAGTTCAACAAAGTATGGTTCACATAAGAAAAGTTCCTTTTTCATTTTTATTTTCTATGTAGATGCACTCCCCTACAAGATCACCCCAGTAGTCGAGAATGATTTATTATTTCCAAATAGAGCTATTTAAATAGTCTTTTTCTCATATCGTAATACATATTGCAGGAAAAAAAATTAAATGCAATGTCAGTTTTTTCCAATATCGTGCAGCCCTAGTTGAGTGTGTTGGCATGAGGCCGCGGTCTGCTGACAGTCTCATGAACCAAATCCACCCAGCTGGTGCTAGTGTTTTAGCTGCTCGTGTCTGCTGGCCCCGGTCACTGCAGCCAAAACTGCAGAGTAATTCATCATAGAT
Source organism: Perca flavescens (assembly GCF_004354835.1). Classification (NCBI taxonomy): domain Eukaryota; kingdom Metazoa; phylum Chordata; class Actinopteri; order Perciformes; family Percidae; genus Perca; species Perca flavescens. Next base: position 31,917,833 of record NC_041336.1, read on the forward strand.
CTGGAGTGATGCATGGTGCTGCAAAGATGAATCGATATCAACTATTAAATCAATGGGAAACTATTTTGATAATCGATTTGCATAGCGTTTGAGGGAAAAAAAGTCAAAAGTCTCTGATTTTAGCTCCTTAAATGAAGGTTAACAAAACAAGACATTTGGGAACGTCATCTTGTTTTTTTTTTTGCATTTTAGGCCTTTATTTGATGGGACAGCTTAGACATGAAAGGGAAGAGAGAGAGAGAGGGGAATGACATGCAGCAAAGGGCCGCGGGTCAGAATTGAACCTGCAGCTGCTGCGGCGAGGACTAAGCCTCTCTACATGGGGCGCACGCTCTACCAGCTGAGATACCCAGGCACCCCAGTCAATATGCTTTTAATATTTATATTCATTTTTCTATATCTGATGTCTCACCAGAGAGCTTCCACTGTAACATGAGAGTATTTTTATTCTACAGTCTGTAAAGGCAACTTGCCTTATCATGCCTCAGCTAAAGTTATGTAACCATGTCCAGTGGATGGTATGGTTGAAATACTGCGTAAAAGACTTTTCAAATGAAATTTTCAGGGATCCATCTGTGTATTATTTGTAGCATTTAAAAATAAATAAATAAATAAGTAATCATAAAGCTAACAGAGTCAGTCTGCAGCATTAATCCAGAAGCAGAGCTTGCACAGGGGTGGGCTTCCTGGGGTCACATGTCAGAGGTGAACTGGCGCCACAGTGCCTGAGGTCCTGGCTGCTCTGGCAAACCAGGGGTCGGGAGTTAGCTAGGGGTCGCTGGGAACCTAGTCCTATGGACTGTGGGACGGATTATTCTGGGCTGCACAGTGAATGGAAATACAGAGAGGGCTAGCAGGTCACTCATTTAGTTTTATTAAGTCTTGAGTTTGGTATCAAAACCATTATCAACTCTCTGCTCTTGATCTCCAAAAATTACTTGCTGCTATACGTAGAATACAATATATTTGATGAAGTGTTGCTTCCGCTTTTCAACTCAGTCAAGGTTGCATCTTTCTGTGTAGCTGCTTTAGTGTAATTATTGCAACTAAAATAAATACAAAAAAAGTCTGTTGTTGCTCTTATTAGATTTTTTTTTTTAAATCTTTTGTCACATGGTCATCACGTCCTTGTTATCTACTAATAAATGATGTGATTATTGTATTTTCTAACCCTATCCCTACCAGTTTGACATATTGTCAGTACAAGGTTGTCACTGGCACAACCATGTTATTGTTGCTGCTCAGGCTACAGATCTGTGGCACCGTTTGCTTGTTGAGTTTGTCTTGTGTATTGGGCATCACTTAGAAGATAAATGGCTGAGGTATTTTTACTGGCAACAGATAAACAAGTGCTCTATTCTTCAGGACAGGAAATGGGGTTGGATAAGTATCCATTATTACGTAAAGCTTTTCTATTCACTTTTCACACTGGCTATAAGGAAGATGACAATGATGATGATGATGATGAAAAGATGATCAATCCTCTTGTCTTTTTTTCAGTTATCCCTCTCACAGAAGTCATCACCAAGAGTATGTGTCAGCCCAGGGAGGTGCTGGTGGACATCTTCCATGAGTATCCGGAGGACACAGAACATACCTACGTTCCTTCCTGCGTGGTCCTCAACCGCTGTGGAGGCTGCTGCAGTGACGAAGCAATGGAGTGTGTACCCACGGAAACCAGCAACGTCACGTTGCAGGTGACTTAACGATTATTTTGTATTGTCGATTATTTTCTCGATTAATCGATTAGTTGTTTGGTCTATAAAATGTCAGAAAAATGTGCCTGGTTGACACCAGACCCTTCTCAGTTGTAACTGAGAGTGGGTCTGGGGAAGGTTCATTCACAGCCCATTTCCAAAGGACCACCAACGGACGGCGCTCAAATGCCTCTGGGGCGCAATTGGATAGTCCTTCAACCAATCAGAGCAATGATCCGGGTGACGTAGCAGAGACAGCGGCATCAACGGGTTGCTGCGCGTCGGTGGCCGTCATGTTGAACGTAAACAAGAAGCTGCTTGCTGTTGCTGTGCTATCATCATCGTGTAAAGCCCGCCTCAACGGTTGTGATTGGTGCCTCGATTTGGAAAAATTGGAAATGGGCTTGAATGACCTCTTGGCCAGACTGAATTTCAGAGCAAATCTCAAATTTGCCGGGAGTTCGTCACGGTTTTCCCAGGCTAGTGAAAATCCTCAAATGTCTTGTTTTGTTCCACAACTCAAAAGATATTCAGTCTACTGTCACAGAGGAGTATCAAAACTATACGAATATTCACATTAAATAAGCTGGAATCAGAAATTGTGCTCTTTTTTTTTTTTTTTCAAGCGATTAGATTGTCAAAATAGTTGGCGATTAATTTTTTAAGTTGACAATTTATCGATTCATCCATGCAGCTCTAGTCTTCATCAGCAGATGGACTTTGCTTAGTTGTAATGGAGATAGCTCCGATGTCATCACATGATCAAAGTATGTAGTTGTATCACATGACTGAATTTCCATACCTGGGTCACATTGTGACAACTGAGCTGTCACTATGAAAACTGAGTAAACTCCACCCACCGATGAATACTAAAATGGAGTGTTCCAGGAAAAGAAAAAAAAAAAAAAAAAAAAGGTAGTAAGAAGAGCTCATGTTAAGATTTAGTTAAATCCTTAAATCGGAAATTTCTGAGCACAATCACAGGGTTAGGGTTAGTGGCTCTTTGTAATTCTTGAGACATGCATTATGAAAAAGGCTTGTTAGGCAAAGGTTAGAGACACAGAATGTTTACATCCATCAGTATCTCAGGTATGTCGTTTACCTCAACCAGTGTGTTTACAGCCATTAGTGTGTGGTCTGCGACTACCGTGCTCCAACCACGCCGGCTGTTTGACATGGATGTTTGCTGGAGAAGAATAGGGACTTAGAGTAATAAAGACCGGTCACGTCTTCGAGCCGTTGGGTTACAGAACAGTAAGGGCTGTGGTGTTTAGACTGCATGTTACGGAAAGTCACGTTTTAATCTAAACCTTGCCTTATGTCCTCTGTTTCTCTTCAAGGTAATGCGGTTTAGACCAATGGTTACGCAACATACAATTCACTTAAGTTTCACAGAGCATCAAAAGTGTGATTGCAGGTAAGAGACTACAGACCTCACACACCGCAACAGTGATGCGATAAAAGCAAAAAAAAAAAAAAAAAAATTAAATCATCTTGCTCTTTTTTTATTTCAGACTAAAGCCAGATGTTCAAGCAAAGAAAGAATAGTAAGTACGTGTTCTGTTTTTTTCTTGTTTTCTCATCTGTTCAAAAGGTTTCAGATTTCGCTCATGATCTCTGTATTCATTCGTTGAGATGCACACACCTTCCCCTTTCTGACTTTGTTGCGCTATATGTTAATGAAGAGCAGTAAGATGTAATATGGATCCTTCCAGTAGTGATAGCATTATTGTCAATATGGGGTGCGTAATTGATAGTATTTAGACCTTAATATGCTTTGTCTAAACACAACATTGGATACAACTTTGCCCTTAATGGTCTAAAGTGGCAACATTTTAAATAAGAAACTACTTTTAATCAAAGAATAAAAAATAAAAATAACATTACAAAATGGCAGTGGTTAGCACTGTCGCCTCACAGCAAGAGGCCTGTTCTCCCCGGTCTCTGGCCTCCACCCAGTCTAAAAAGATTAGGTTAATTGTTGACTTTAAATTGCCAATAGGTGTGAATGGGAGCATGGTTGTCTCTCGGTGTCAGCCCAGTGATTGACTGACAGCCTGCCGGGGGTGTACCCTGGTTCTCCCCCAAATGTCAGCTGCTCCAGCTGCCGCGACCCTGTAGACGATAAGCAGTTACAGATAATGGCTGAATTGATGGATGGATTGCAAATTTGACCAGACATTCAGTTCACAATTTTTAGCTATGGAACCAGAAAAAAAAAAATGAAGTTTCAATACCCACTACTAGCTTTTTGAACTTTGGTTTAAATACACTGACTTCTATATTTAAGTTTGTGCTCCTTTCAATTTTAGTTCAACCGAAAATGACCATGCTCAGTGATGTCACAATTTCTGAAGTCAAAGCATATGATCCAACTCAAGTTTACAAGTGTACCATCAGGTTTCCTGTAGTAAGTTAAAGTTCAGAGAGTAGGGACTTTAGACCCTGTCTTCCACCTATCTTAACAGACTCTCACACTTTGAGCGTGCTCTTTTTAATGGCAGCGGGTTTAGTACTTTAGGGTGCGACTAGAATACTGTGAGTGATTGAGGCGTAGCCAGCCCGCTCCAGACCACCCGCTGCTGTCTGCACTCTGACTCCAGTTGCACAAACCTGACCCTCTGCCCTGGGCTACTTCTCCAGTCTAATCATAGCAGCAGGTGTCATGCTGTTAATCTATTTTTAGGGGTTGTTACGGCCTCCCATTTAAAGAAACAAACCAAGGCTCAAAAAGGGATTGGAGGATGCAACCTATAAAAAAAAAAAAAAAAAAAAAAAAGGATGCCAGACACAAGGTTAATTAACCAACAAGCTTTATAAAATAATGCAAAAATATTCCCAAAGGTAGCAAACAAAAAAGGGACTGGAGACCCCGGCCAAAAAGAATACAAGATGGGAAGACGCTGGACCAACCTCGTCATGGGCAGTCGCTCCCCGCGTCTCCCCCTAAGTTACCTAAAAAGGGTAAACTAATCCTAGAACAAACAAAACCAACGAATAAGTGGACTACCGGTAATCTCCAGCCCAAACTAACACAATAAACTAAAATAACAAAGCTCCAGCTCCTAAGTGTGCACGGAGGTTGGGAAACACAAACCTGCTTCTGGAGAAAATAGGTGAGGCGGAAACTCCACTAAACTTAATAGCGTGCTGCTGCTGTGCTCTCCATGTGCCTCTGTCCCTTCACTCTCTGCCTTCTTATCACCTCCCCCTCTCTACCTGAGCACTGATTATGCTCAGGTGTGCAACAGGCAGAGGGAGGAGGGCAGAACGAGGGACAAAGAGAGAGAGAGAGAGAGAGAGAGAGAGAGAGAGAGAGAGAGAGAGAGAGAGAGAGAGAAACAAGACACACAAACACCAGAGGCACATGTAACAGGTGTAAATAAAGGGGGAGCTCGGAGACGGACGGAAGTGTCGTAGTTGATCGAGAGAACTCACTCCCTGTCACATTTGTCATAGAGCTGTGTGTGTTGAGGCATGCATGTGGTTTGTGCGTCTTAAGGCTTTTCAGTGGTAGGTCAGGTTGTTTAATTGGATAAGAGGAGTGCGTGTGTGCCAAACTGCGCTTCGGCGGCTTGAAACCTGATGGATTGGTGGAGGATAGATGGGATCGTGTTAGCTAAGTCAAACCCATTTGTCATGGGACTGAGCTGAGCTTCGTCCAGCCTTGTAGAATGTCTGCCTGTCACTGTGCACGTAGGCAGCTATTTTACCCTGCAGGGTGAGGTGAAGGTGCTATAAAGAGGATGTGCTCATTCATACAGTCGGTTACAGGAACAGAAACCCTGACACACCTAGCCCAGTCCTATCCGATGGATCAATATCCTCCCCTGCTCATGAGGAGACCAGCTTAGAGCAGCTGTCCTGTTGGTTCATTACCTCATGTTTGGCTTTTGAATGAACCCTCCGTGACAGTCCCTGCATCTGCTTAGGTGTCTCTTCTTTTTCTCCTGCCTCCTTCTCTGTTGAAGTTGGCCACCAGCTACCACTGTGTGGCAGGTGGATTTTCTAACTAACTTAAGAATACACATTTAAGTGCTGTCAAGTTATGAACAAAATCTATATAATGAATGACCTTTTGTGCACAGGTTCCATTTTTTTTTTTTACCTGTGTACTTTTTTATTTATCTGCAACAAAATTCCACTCCCTTTCTTTGGCAGCAAAATAAATTTGCCATGGCATTTGTCATGTTATCTCTATGGGAAATGGTTATCTTTAAGGCTGTCTGCTGGCCTGTGGTGTGCTGCACTGATAAGCACTCGCTACTTCTACTTGCTGTTGGGGGCTTTTATCTGTTGCCGTGTTTCTTTTTGTTTCAGATGATAAATGGCCAGCTACAGTACAGTATTAAAGTACAGAAGTACAGATACGTGTGTGTGTGTGTGTTTGTGTGTGTGGCATAAGATCATTGTAGCCTTGAGAGGTTCACAGATAAGTTCTGCTTTGGGTTGCTTTCCTCCTGTTTTCATACAGGAGGTCTAGAAGGTGATACAGAATTGATCCTTCTGCTTGGGTGTGTGTTGTGCATAGTGAAATCAGTTCTTTGAGACAAAGCATAGTTGCATTTTACTTCTGTTGGTAACTACCCTCATATATCTAGTTCTGTCCTTGTTGTGTCTCTGGTGTGGCCTTCCATCTCGTCAGCAGAGCACTGTAACAGATACTGCAACAAATATAGTGTCTACCTTAACATCAAACTATTAGACATTCATTTTCCATCTCCTTGCGCCTCCTGTGGGTGACCACACTGCCTCAGTTACATTGCTGCACTTGCCCTTTAGGGATCTATTATAAAGTGTTAGGAGGAGTTGGCTCAGTTGGCTTTGGCTCCAATTGCTTGACTTAAGGTTCTGCACTGATGATGGATATTTGACGAATTCTGGAATCATCTTCTGGCTTTATTAAGAATGTTCTTTGCTCCTGCCAAACAAAAACTTAAATACAAATTTCAATAATGTATCCAGAGCATTGATTTGCAAGCATGACAATGCAAACTGAGATTGGACCCAAGTTGTCAATTCCTTCGAACATAAAATCCCTTAAATTGTTACAGCACATTACATTACATTTTTACTTCCTTATTATGATGTAATTTATGTTCTTGTTGAAATAGAATGTTGGGGAAGAACATTTCATATCAATGGTGGAAGGGCAGGATTAAAAATAAAAAAAAATGTATGAAATAAAAATGAAGTTCCAGGGCCAGCTTTATTGGCTCGATTTGTTTTTACACCTGGACGATGTCACCATGGAAGAAAGTGTTTCCTTGTTCTTCAAATATAAAGTAAATGGGCATGGTGGCATTATACTTATATATATATATATACATAATAGTGCAAAGCTTCTCTAATTGGGTAGATTCACTTTGTGATTTACTTAAAACATATGCTTCAATTATGCAGGTGTCAAAGGGCACTAGGATGCCAGAGTGGGTGGATTAGTTTAATACCCAAAACATTAAATCTGAGCCACAAATCCTGTCTTGTGTGTAAACAAATGCCTTTACAAAGCGATCTTAGTGAGGGGTGGTTTGGGGTGTGTGGAGGAAGGGGAAGGATAGGGATGTTGCATGAGTGTCTGTGTCTGTCCTTTCTGCCGAATTTGCTCTATAGCTTAGATCTCTCTCTTTCTCTCTCTCTCCCTTTTTGCTTCCCTTGCAGCCACTGTGCGCCTTGCTCAGAGAGAAGAAAGCGCTTGTTTGTGCAGGACCCTCTCACCTGTAAATGTTCCTGCAAATTCACACAATTAGACTGCAAGTCCAGGCAACTTGAGTTAAACGAAAGAACTTGCAGGTTTGTTTACCATACATACACGATAAACAACGTGCCTTGAATTCCTTTTTTCCCCCCCACCCGTCTACCCATCTCCACGCCCACCGCTGTGCTTCAAGCAAATTGAATGCATGCTTCTCCCTGCTTTTCCATGTTGTGTTGGTGTTTGTTCATGGGAATGTGGCAGCTTCTCTGTGCTTGCATTGTCTCTTGTAAGATGCAACAGTCACACCGTTTGAGTGTTGATGATGTTTTAAGATTACCACTGACATGTTTTAATCCGGTCTGATTTAGGGATGCTAATGTAGATTTTTTTCTTATCGAAAGCCGGCCCTCGTTAACCGATCATTAACCATTAACCTACAAGCAGGCAACTGAGTCCCAGTTCAGATAGGTCTAGCAATGCGAGGCTACAGTTAACCCGTCCAGGAGGCTCGAGCGAGCAGCTGCAGACTTGAACCGGTCGTGCAGCAACAATGTCGCGTGCACTGTCCCACATGCAGCCCCTTTCCTGGAACGGCCTGCGTCTCCGTGCGACCGACAAAGATCTGCAGCTGTTCGCAGAGCGCATGTCCAAGTCTGTGCCACCTGCGTTGTTGTAAGCTGTGTGTCTGATTGGGATACTCTGTATAGAAGACGGTCGATTTAACCCAATCCAGTGCCATGTGTCACGTAGGTCTCCGCTGTAAGTGCCGTCCAGCAGAGAGCCCCGAATTTAGCAGAAACAGGGCTTAAAATGGAACTTGCTAGCTGGTTAGCACCATCAAGTTAACTAGCAGTTAAGAAATAGATTGTATGGACTGTTATCTTTTTTACCATGCAACACATTGCTTTTAATTAATCTTAGCTAACGGTTAAATGGTTGATCATTAACCTCCATTACCAAGCCATTATATAAAGGAAGCGGTTTTATTAGCCCAGGAGGATTGCCCCAGCCCACGTAAACCTTTAAAGGGTTGGTTCACCCATGTTGTTTTACTTACCTCTGTTGCTATCTGGCTTTGCAGACAGTTTTTACATATCCAGGTTTTACAATATCCACTTACTGCCCCCCCTAATACAATGAAGTGAATTTAAGTTAATTTGCGGTGTTAAAAAAAGCACAGGTAGAAAGTAGTTCCAATGAAAGCTGAATATAAATGTAATTTTCCTGGCCAAATGGTTAAGGTGCATATCACATTACCTCAACGCCCCCTGCTTAAGCCTAGCCAGGGGCCTTTGTTGCATGTCACACTACTACCTTTTTAGTCTCGGAGTTTTCACGGTCTTCATTTACGGATAGAGTTAGCTCAGTACTGTTTATTTATACTAAGCCAACTCCATTTACTGATGAAGACCGTGAGAGAATGCCGAAAGCTCCTGGAGGAAAATATTCAATTCAATTTTATTTATAGTATCAAATCATAACAAGAGTTATCTCAAGACACTTTACAGATGGAGTAGGTCTAGACCACACTCTATAATTTAACCCAACAATTTCCCACGAGCAAGCATTTACAAACACTTAGTCAATGGACCTTGAACTAAGATCGTTTTTTTTCTGAAAACATTTTGCGTGGCCAGATACCACAAGAAGGATCTGAAAATATAATTTTTTCATGAATTTTTTTTTTAAAGCACTAAAATCACCAATTTGGAGATACAAGGTTTTCACATGCCAGTGATTATATATTTATCTTCCTGTGAAGGAGGTGAATTTCAATCTTGCTTTGTTAACCAGTTAAGTAGAGTAGACAAGGAGTCGGATAAAAACGTCATGCAGGTCTAGCAATGACAGGGGCTCCACGGTCGTTCTTTTTAACTAAGGTTTACCGGTCATCGTGTTCATGCTGCTTGCATGTCACGTTCACTGGTTTTTACTCATTACTTTTAAACACTCAAATAATAATAAATATGTGTGGAGTTAATCATCACCCCGACTGTGTGCAGCAAACAGCTAAATAGAGGACTGCTGCCTCTTGTTAACAAGGTTTCACGACCTCTCCTGACCCAGCCACTTCCATGACCTCTGACCCCTGTGGACCCCCCACACTGCTTTGGATTTAGAGAGCCACACACTTCTTGGTGAAGTGATGACTGACATGATTCCAATTGGCTGCTCAGTGGTCAAGAGAGGGAGAGAGTGGAGGGGACCTAAGGGTGGGGGGGTCTCTGGAACTGGGGTTAAATGCCTGTTCAACCCCCACCACTCCCCCCCACCCCCCAGTTCCAGCTATTACCCCACCACCTGAACCCAAAGCTACCAGAAAACATAGTGACATGAGAACTTGATGCAAAGATCAAATGTTTATGTTTTACTCCAATTTAAAGACCAAACTTTAACTGAAAAAGTACATGTTATATACAGCGGAAAAAGTACGAGAAGGTGGAAATTGACCCAGGTCATCTATCCCCCAACCTCACTCACTATCCACTTCTTCTTCCTGTTTTGTCCCTGTCTCTAAATAATCCCTTTTTTTTGTTGCATGGAGCAGTTTTGTATAGGACTTCATGCACATCATATTCTGTGAGACAAGGCTGTATAAAACCAATTTGCTGCTTGTCACTTAACCAGACTTTCATCTCGTTTTCCACAGATGTGATAAACCGAGGAGATGAGACCAGCAACACTGTTATGAAGGAATTATTTTCTTGGCACAGCACTTTGAAACCCGAGGATGCATTCCCTGCAAGGACACGAAACGACAACGCAAGACAGGACATTCTTGGCGCAGATCTTGCCACTGTCTGTTTTCTGCCTAAAGATATTAATATATGTACATATACTATAAGTACATCGACAATGTGTATTGCTGCTACATAAAAAAAAAACACTATTTAAAGCTAAACGAATGCGCCACTTGCGTCTGAATGGGAAAAGCTTCAGTGGCGTTCTGCTCTTGGGTAGAACTGGTAAAAGAAATCTGTTATTTTTATCTAACACTTCACTGGATGCTGGTCTGCTGTGGATATGAATATCTTAAACATTTCTTAGTAACAAAAAAAACTGGTGACTATAACTTCAACGAGCGGTGCAGCAGAAGCCAAACTCACCTCCGAACTCTGACAGAAGAGACAAAGAGGAGACGGAAGGGAGGACGAGGAGGCGGAGGCGGAGGAACGCCTGTTGTACTTGAACAGAACGGCAGGTCCAAGAACTGTTTCCCTCTGTGACATGATGGGAATTTTGTCTCCACTGTATGGACTGACTCCAGCTGGTGTGAGAGCACACCGGAAAAATCTCTCAGAGTTTCCTGAAGTGACTGTGGATGCAGGTTTTGTGGCATGATGATGGATAATGTGAAGATGACCTTTCCTCATAGAAGGGTTACGTGACGATGGCAAGAACTGAACTTATGCTTCGCTAATTAAGTTAAGCAAGTACAACAATTTTAGTCAATGTTAAAATTGTGTTAGGGTTAGGACTATCCCTGAGTGTGGGGTCTAAGGGCAGGACAAGAGTTAGGACGTTTCCATCAGATGTCTTTCTTTTTGTGCACAGAGTTTATTATTTACATTTTAAGGTATTGTGTTCCTTTTATAAAATGTCTTGAGACAAGGCTGTCTGAAGGGATATTACTATAGGTAAATATGGAGACAAGAAGTGACAAGCTGATCACAGATAGGCACCTCACTGTAGAAATCCTCAACCTTCCAGTTTTCTTATTTAATGGCTTTCTGTGTTCCAAAGAAATAGTCAGGCATCCACAACAGAGCAGTTTATCATAAACAATCTGTATATACTTACTAGCTATCCCTTTGTCTAGTACACTACATCTTATTTATAGAATATGTTCAGTATACTGATATTTATATGCCGTGTTAAGGTTATTTGTACTGCTCAACTGTTTGCAGTCTCCTAAGAGATTGAATGGAGAACACGTATGACTGTAGACTCTTTTTTTGTTGGGAAAAAGGACTGAAAGACAATGCTTTGACATTCCTGATTTAAACTAAAGCTGTGTTTCTCACCAGCCGGAGGGGGATCATGGTGGGCCTGTTGACCGATAGTAACCCCAGCCACCGACACGTGTTTGAATGAAATGCCAACACAGGTGTTTTTCATTTTGGACTGGGGTGATGGACACGTGGTTTTGCACTTGTGGGCCCAAAGGCACATCATATGGAGGACCGAACGAGTTTCATTTCTGCTGCTCAGCTCTGACGTAATTTAGTGAAGACTGTCCAATCAGACTGAGGCCTCTAGTCTGACGGTGGTAAACTGGCACAGTGTTTTCTCTGACTTTAACCAAGGCACTAACATAACCTCCTCATTCCCAAGTATTACACTGTTGTGTGGCTTAGTAGGATAAAGCCACTTACCATAAATCAAACATTTCCTTTAATGCTAAACTGTTACCATATGAGAAAAAAGACCTTCCTCATTAATGAGCCATAATGGAGAAAAAATAGAAAGTTGCAAGGTATATATTTAATAGTGAATAACAAAGCAATAAGTTTAAGTAAGACAATGAATAAATACTATACTGATGATATATATATATATAAGATAACATAATTTGAAGTAAGTAAGGTCACTGGAATACAGTATATTATTTTGAATATACTACAGATTGATGTCCAGGAGCTGTGCTTTGACAGACATTAGTCAGTCAATTATGTGATACAGTTTGTCTGGAAGCGGCTACATCTCAACAGTACAGAAAAATAGTTTTGTTCTGACATTAATCTCAATTCTATGGATCATGGCAGTGTGATATACTCATGAAAGAATTAGTCTTTTTGTGCTCTTGAGTTAATAACTTGTTCTTAACAGTTAATATGTGTCACCAACCATAACCAAAACAAACCAGAAAAATATCATAAAGAACACTGTATTATGTTATATATATATATATATATATATATATATATATATATATATATATATATATATATATATATATATATATATATATATATATAAACTCAGTCAGAAATCAAATTCTTACATTGACCACTGTTTATTTCATCATGTGCGAACCCAACAGCCAAAGCTGGCCAACAAAGAATAAACAAGGAGTGCTGACACTGCCCAATGTAAACTGTTTGTCACAGTGAATGTTGACCATATGAAGACGCATGAAATTATTTATTTTAAGGACAGTTGACTAATTTGTGGGCACAAAATATTCATTCAAAGTGAATTCCTGACGGTACTAGTTGCTAGGCTCGGTACAATATTGTCAGGTATGGTCAAAAGACGGGTCAAGACTAAAAGTCAGAAATGCTGACTGTAGACTCAGAGATTTTAATCCATTTTCAAAAGTATAGGGACCCTTTTTTCATGAATCCTAACTATGTATTAGTGCCAGCTGTATCACTGCTGTTCATGTGAACCGACCTTCTGTGCTGCCACCCTCAAACTTTAGGCCTGAGAGTATGTTCACTGAGAACCGACTGCTAGTTCAGTAACTAGCCTCTCCAGTCCTCTGATGATGACAACATTCTATTTGTATTTAAGACTTTTTCTTGAGTTTGTACAGCCACACATTTTTAGTATATTTTCACATTAATATATTTATTGGTGCTGTAAAATGTTGTACAATATTAATACTCTGTTGTTTTTAGTGTATTAAAACATATTTATTTTGAAAATACATTGTTTTTGTATTATTAAATGTCTAGTCATATGTCAAAAACTAGTTTGAAAACGTATCTTTTACTGTGAATTATGGTGTCAGATACAGCGGACTGAGACGTAACAGGAAATATATGATGTGTCGTTGACACTGCTAGATCATTGACATGGCCTCCATGTAGACCAACACAGTTAGGTTTAAAAGACTTTTCTAAGAATTATTTATTGATATTTGTTTGTTGTATTTAAAAACCTAACTGGTTGGGAATACATCCCATTTCTCATATACATTTCACATTCTTATCACCAGAATGGATAAAAACTGGAGGAACTGCAAAAGTGGTTTAGGCTGTAATACTGCTTCTTTTTAACACAAGTTAGGATATCATTAGTTAACGTTGTCATCTTTAAAGAAATTTCATAAACCATATATAGTTTTACTGACAGTTGTCTCACTCTCAGCCATGGTGGTTGCTGAAGATTTGGCAAGGCTGTCAGTATTGACTTCTTTTAACGATGAGAACAACCTTTTTATAATCTCAACCATGAACACAATCTTTTCTCTAGTGTTCAGCCATGCTAGCAGCCCTGTGAGGCTGTACTCAGGTACAGCGAATTTAGTGTAAACACAAAGTGCAGCTGAGGCTGATCGGATGTCATAGTTTTGCAGGTATTTGGTCATAAACCAAAGTATTGGACGAAAAGAAATGATGACCTGATGATGGCACTACAGATATAATCAGAGGATCACCAAATGTGCAGTTTGTCTTGGGGGAGCATGACTGTCTGAACCAAATTTCATGACCATCAATCTACTAGTTGCTAGTGGTGCTAGAGTTGGGATCAACACCGTCATCAGGATACATCATCTGGGAAACATGAATTTTTTCAATGTATTAAAGTTTGTGCAAATCCATCTTGTTGATGTCAGGATATTTTGCAATATTTTGACCATATAATAATAATTATTAGGGGGATTACCAAAAATATGAAGAAGAACATGAAAATCTGTCCCAAGCTTCATGGTAATCCATTCCATTCCACACTGCTGCAGGGTGGCTGCACAACATCGGCAAAACACTTTGGGTCATTTTGTAATGCAGTGATAAACTACTTGTTTGGAAGGATTTGTTGTTAACCAGCTTGGATGGTGCATACGATTGATCCCCAATGGGTTAATTCTGTTGTTGCAGTTGTACAACAGAAACAGAAATAAATACACATAAGTGTGGAAAGTAACAGAAACTACAATAATAGAATATAATAAAAATAGAAACTTTACAAGAATATTTGGAGACAGTGGTGAGATTAAGCAGCATAGTAAATGGCCTATGTAAACAGTGTATACCAGTCAATATTTACTATAATTAGGTAACGGTATTCAGTCTTTGTCTGTATTGAAGGAGACATACTTTATTGAGCCCCAAGGGGGAAATTAAATTTTTTCCCACTGTTATTTTTTACACACACAGGCCCAAAATACACAAAGAGGCACAAACAGGACATTTAGTGATGTCAACGCTGCCAATGGACAGTCGCCCCGAGTAATCGGGGAGTTCGGTGCCATGCTTAAAGGTACCTCAGCAGTGCCCAGGAGGTGTACTGGCACCAGCTCCCAGTCCACACTCTGTACTTGGTCTGTACTGCCACCCACTATTACAGTAAAAGTCAATATGACATATTAGTGTAGTAATATAGTATAACATAATATAATAGTACATAGTATAGTACAACAATATAACATACAGTATATAGTATAACTGTGTAAGATATAATGTAATTTATTTTATTTGTGTATAATACACAAATAACATAGAATTGAAAATCAACATGGTATTTTAATGTAATATAATATGGTATATTATTAATAATCTTCCCAATAATGCATTATTAAACTCTTTATTCAAAGCCAGATGAATTACATGTTTAGGCTTAGTCGGGTAGGGGGACTCATTGTACATCAAAATTTATTAAATTAATGAATAACAGAGGTTTCTCAGAATACAAACAGCAGCTGTTATAGAAATAAATATGGAATAAAACGGATATAGACTTAATAGTAAAGTAGAAAATGATGGTGACACTTCTCACTTCCAGTTAACTGTGCAATCTATTCCTGACCTGTTCAGACTCATACAGCAGAGGCATTTTAATGTTGAGTCCTACTTTTTGTTTTGATGTTGTGGTTCATGCTGGGAAGTTACCCCCATTACTGTTTATTATTTGATGATCTCTTTCATTCAATAAATAGACAAAATATCTTTTATATGGCAGCTTTTCTAGCTTCATTTATTGAAATTCTTCCAGATAAACTCTGGTATTGGTTTAAGGTTTAATAACATGTGAACTTTGTTCCTGCTGTTGAATGATAGCTGACTGGAAAACCTGACAGTGCTTTTAACATGAACTCCTTATTCAGAAGCCGTAAAGACAATGTGTGAGTACTTTGTCACCTCTGGGGTAGCATGGTCACAAAAGATTAGGCATTAATGTCATACACAAGTGTTGAAGCACTTCAGAATAGCAGATTTGAGGCAAAAATGAGGCCCAGTAAAAGTGCTAGGTCGTTTTGCTGCTAAATACTCAAAAGAATGCTGCAAATCATTTGATCTGCGATTAAAGGGGAATTAAAAAAGAAAATCCAGGCCAACTTTGCCATATTAACAAGTGTGGCTGGACTTTCAACTGCTCCCTCGCTAATGCCACAGACAAATGGGAACCAAGGAGCAATACATCTGTCATATCCTTTACTTTCTGAGAGAAATTTCTGCTGACATTCAGTATATTCTACGGTGAAAATAAATGATATGCACTCTTGTTCTTACCCATCTGATTATGTTGATTATTTGCATTTCATCTTAAATTGGATGTGCGTTTCAGGCAATTTTCAATTAGCATAGCAAAACGCTTTAATAAACCCATGTTAGGAGCAGCAGATAGGGGCCTGTGCAAACCACAAATCAACAAGCCACTTACGACAGGTAACGTTAAATTTGGACTATAGAAAAAAAAGAAAAAGAAAGGAAATGCCTCCTAAGGGCAGCAAAAAGAAAAAAACACTTTTCTTCTGCAGATATAGAAACTTTACCTAATGGTAAAACATGTTGGAGGTATCGCTTACTGTTTGTAATGACACAGCATTCAAAGTTGGCCCCTCCGCCCTGGCTCAACGGGCCAGAGAGAAACAGAGACAGAGTGCAGTGGGGGGCGAGCGAGGTAGAAAGTGAATGAAGAGAGGGAGCGACGCTAGTGAGGACAAAGCTGTTAATCAGAGGATTAAAGCGTTATTTTCTGATTGTTTAACGGCAGTTACGTTCTAAAGCACAAATAAACAGACACACATCCGCGGGAAGGTGCCGCATTGCCGCATGAGTGAATGCAGTGCTTTATTCTGTATGTTGGTAAAACAGACACAACGGCGAAAAACAGCACAAAGCAGCACTCTGCACATAAGCACATAAAAACACAGCAACGTAATAAGCCGTTTGTTGTCAAATACTGTAGCTTTGTATCATATAGATGCTAAAGGATGCCTTGTGGGTCGGTATGGACACTGAGGGGTACGGCTGAATGTCAGACAAAAACTTTAAAATGTACATGTTATAAATCCTTGTCCATAACATCTTCTGCACTCATATTTTGGAATGCCGTTTCCGCTGTTGGAAATGTAGCTAGTCTGCAATACAAGCAAAGAGAACATATTATCTGCTGTATTACCCGGACTGTACGGGTAATACTCTCCTCTAATCCCGAGCACTCTCCCACTGAAGTTTGCATAAATGTAGCCGGCCACTCAGGAGGTGCTGACATGACAGTATAAACACTGCTGTCTGACCTTTTTTCTCTTCATCGAATGGCAATTTGCTTACTGATTTTCTTTCTTCAAGGATGGAATCCGCAGTGTCCCCAGCAACGACGGGATCTCTTCTGAAGCTTCAACTTGATGCTTCACTGCGATGTGAGCGAGCCTGAATCTGGGCCATCAGGGCATCTGTGACTCTGCTATTCTCTCCAATTCTGCAGCGTTCATCCTCCGTTTGTGGACGTCAAGGAGGTGAGGACGCAGCCCGGCTACTCTTGGACCAAATCTCTTAATTGCTCCCAAGAACTTGAAGAGTTCGTTCAGGTCGAGTTATGCAGGCAAAAATTGCATCTGCGTTGCCCAGCTCGTGAGTTGGCATGGTATGTGGGATGCACTGAACAGCTGTTTGTGTGCTTCAGGGATGGTGTGGTTGGTAGATACTTGTCCAAAAAACATAGAGTGCCTCTCCGGAGCCTACAGGCAGGCTGGAAGAGACCCTACATCTGTGGTTCGTGCACTCTCCACAAGAGGCAATTAGTTAAGAGCAGCTATAGACAACATACACACACACACACACACATACATAACAATACACAAGCCTACATAAAGGCCTACACCCTAGGGACAGACAAACAATCACCAATCATTTGTTCGGTCTGGTGAGCATCAAGGTCTTATGTACGACAGCGTCGTGGTCTACACCGTGTGCATTCATATGGTTCTATCTCTTGGACTTAGGCTCCTTTTTTAGGTTCTGTGCTCGCTTGAATGACACAGGACTGGTAAAAAGGCATGATTGTGTCCTTTGTGTTGCATCTAGTCTCGCTTTGCCAGACCCTCCTTCAAAGCGCGCTGAAGGAGGGTCTGGCTACTCCACATAGCATTCGGGGATGGGAGGAAAACATGCTCTGGTTTAATGGCATTTCTTTAAACAAATCAGAATCGTCATGGGCGGTGCAAAACTCGCGGTGGTCTCTAGCTCACCCAGTAGAGCATGTGCCCCTTGTAGGCTGAGTCCTTTGCAGCGGCAGGGGGTTCAAATCCAACCTGCAGCCCCTGCAAATCAATCTTTAAAAAAAACAACTGTACTGTAACACTGTTATAGAGAGCTATGTGTACTGTATATGCGGCTAAAGAGATTGGAGGGCTTGCACTTTTTAAAATGGACTGGAATCACTATGCAATCTCACTTTCTCAGTTATCTAAGATGAATGATTCCCTCGACCAGGTGCCAGCCTGGGTAGGAATTGGACAAGAATTAGTAGCCCCAACTTCTTTGGGAGCTTTCCTGACTCAAAGGGGAAGACCAGTGCCTTTTAAGAATACAGTATTGTGTTTTGCCAGAGTATTGTGTTTTGGGTCATTGTCATATATACATATCTCACCCTTAAAGCCTAGTTTAATAAAAAACTATTCATATGCAAGAAAAACAGTTTTGTCGAAGAAATGGGCCAAATCCGGAATTCATCTTAGTGACTTGGTTAGGAAAAAAAAAATTCAATCATTTGATGACCACAAGTGAGTGAATATGGTCTTAGTCAACAGGATTTTTGGAATTTTTTAATTATCAGGCATTGTGTTCTAACCAATAGGAAAAACAATCTTGACCAGTCAGTGTTATTACGGATGACTAATGGGAAAAGCTGGTTGCCTCTTGGCATACCTGTGGCCTGTACTACGAATCAAGATCAACATGCCCTGGATTTATTTCAGTTTCCGGCTTCACCTAAGCTAAGAAACGTGTCATGACGGTGGTTAACAACTAGTTCAATCAACCCAGGGTTTCCCAATCCAGTGACGCACACGTTCACATAAAAGAGGAGCTGTTTGAGCAGCATGACCAATCGCAAACATCTACCAGAGCCGCATATTTTACATAAGAAGAGCAAACTATAATTCTACATAAATATGAAGCACACAGACACTGTTTTACAGCCAACACACAGTCACTGCTTCCTAAAACAGGAAGGAAAGCTGGCAAAAAAATAGCTGACGCTGTAGATGAGTAAATCACAACACTTATTAATATTACTTCCCCATCAGTCAAGCACAATATCTGACCATAATTACACTTGTGCTTTCCATAAACTGTAGTTGCTTTAGCCTATTATTCCAGTTGGAACGCTGGCAGTGGTAAGTGATCGTGAGAGCAAATAAAAAATATAAAAACATAATTCAAACCGAGGTGTGTATTGGCAACACACGGCTCAAGAACCCGACAAATAACCTCTATGTAATTCCCTCCATTGAAAATCTATATCTTTCATAAAAATACTAGTGCTGTCAAACGATTGAAATATTCAATCGCAATTAATCGCATTAATGTCATAGTTAACTAACGATTAATCGCAGTTAATCTCACATTTTTATCTATTCTAAATGTCCCTTGATTTCTTTTTGTCCCATTATATTTTTTTATTTTAATGCTCTTATCAACATGGAAAAGTGGATCGGCTTGCTTTGTGCAAATGTTTTTTTTTATTGAAAACAACATTGGCATATACGTAGTGTTCAATTTCACACTAACATTCTCACTTGGAACTAATAATCTGTCACATAATGTAACACTGTTACAGGGCTCCAGACTAACTTTTTTCACTATGAGCACAGTGGCCCCCAACTGGCACACACCGTAAATCAACATGCTAACCAAATATTCACATTTATACTAATTTCCACTGTATTACTCTTAAATACTTTGATAATAGATGCAGAAATTACAATGTGCTCTTTCAAATTCAGTGTCACTTTTGAAGATACAACATATAAGGTAAACTGACAGCCCCATCGCTGTCATGACAGTAAATATATATATATATATATATATATATATATATTTTGTTATTATTGTATTTGTATAATTTTTTTAGCCTGTTTTATTTTCATTAATGTTTCATGTAAAGCACTTTGAATTGCCTTGTTTCTGAAAGGTGCTATAGAAGTAAAGTTGCCTTGCCTTAGAACCACAGCCTGTCAGTCAGTCCCCAGGGTCAGAAACCACTGTGCCTGCCTGCTCGTCTCCGATGAAGTGTAACATCAACAGCACCGTGACCACTTTCGGCTCGCCATTAATATCATATTGCAGCAAACGCTGTCTGCGTGAAGTTATGAAAAACTGTAACCACACTTGAAACCACTTTATCTGCATCGCCGTGACTTCAACAAAACTGCAGACCATTTGGTCGCAGTCTGGAGCCCTGTGTTACCGGGTATTGATTGGTCAGTAAGCGGTGCTTTTACAACAGTTGATCTCTAATCTCCAACACAACCCGCTCCTGAGCAGGTTAGGCGTTCAGCATAAGTTACCACGGCGATTGAACCCAGTAACAAGCGACCCACCGTCATGATACACAAAACCCTGGGTTGAACGTGAAGTTACCTCGTTAACGCCAAATCTTGCTTCGTAGTACAGGCCCCTGTTCATGTGAAGCTCAAACTCAATTTACTCAGTATAAACTGTTAAACAGTAGTTACTGGATCCCAAGTAAATTAGCCAGACTTAAGCCCAGGGACAAAATTAGTAACTTTGGAAAGGTGGTGTTGCTCTCCTGACTTAGGTATTTCAACTGCAGTTGACTAAATCTCCAGCTTCATCTGTTCTGGGTCTTCTACCAGACAACATAGTTTTGAATGAACCGATGAGATTATGGGTTCGTCTGTCCACAATAACAGGGTGTAGAATAATATTAAGACGCTGGAAATCGACTAGCCCATGTTGTTTTAAGGAATGGACTGAGTTGATGACAAAAATGGCTGCATTTGAATGTGACACATACAGAGTAATGGGGAGAAAAGATATTTTTCCTTTTTGGATGTAATAGAAGAAATGTCTGTCTGATTTCTTTCTATTGACACCTGGTATAATGGATTAGTAAGCTCGGTAACTGGTTCTATCAAGGCATGTGTATTTCTATTATTGTAACCGTTCTGTGTTGTCCACAGCTGTGTCTCATTTAGAAATTGTATTGAATGGCTGAGAGGTGCAGCCTGAGTTAATTTAATCGAAGAGAGAAAGTATTTGTGTAGTAGTCGGATTTCTATTATTAATCCCTCTGTCGCGGTCTAAGGGATGCTGCTGATTTGTGTTGTATAAAAAGAAAATTGGGGACAAGGAACATAATTGTGAAATGGAATGACAAAGTTCTGTAACATCTGTCAAAGTAAAGAAATATGGTACTTGGAGTGTCTAGTTTAAAACATTGTACTGTAAGAGGAGATATATTTTGAAATCTTGAGCTCCATAGGATTTAATGGAGTTAAAGTGTAATTTATAAATAATAAAATAATGAATTCAGAAAATGTGAACAGGAAAAATTGCGATCTGGTGTTAGCATTTTGAGAATTCACAGCAGGTAACATTGCACAGGGAGAGCACAACACAATTAAACAATTTAAAAATTTAAAACGTTGGAAAAAGCAAAAACAAACTGTGAAAAAAAGGCGTAAAAAACGTTGAAAAAAAAGGTTGACGGGAAGACAACACAAGGGTTAAAACATTCAGCCCCACTATTGTCCCAAGCGCTTAACAGGAACAACAAATTTCCTTTACGCAAAAGCTTCCTGAGTTCATTAATGGGCTAAATGATGGAATGAGGAACAGGGAAAAAGGAATGACTGGAAACTGTTGTGACTGTGGCTTTAAATTGAACTGCAGATGACTTGGTTCATAAAGTCATGATGAATGTGTGTGTGTGTGTGGGCGTACGTGCCTGCGTGCATGTGTTTTGTATTTTACCTACGGTTTGTACCCTAATCAGAAAAATAAAAAAAATATCCACAAGAATAGAATGATGAGCCAACAATTTTTACTTGGCCTTTAAAAAAATTGGATAGCTATCAGCCTTAAACACATTAAGTGTGAGGATGGTCTTAAAGTGCTGCAAATCCTAAATACATTCTTAATAATTCAACCTTATCTGAAGCTTTAATACACACTCATACACATTCACTTGTAATAGTACAGAAAGCTTCGTTGAATGTGTAATAGATGGACATCATGCAACTGAAGTACACTGAAGTGAAAAATGAAATTCAGTGACAGAGTGGGAGAAAGACTGATTGAAGGTAGTCATGCCCGTCTGCCTCTTCTCATTCCTATCATAGTACAGCCATTACGACCCTGCACAAATTGCAAAATAAATTCTTTCAACTGTTCTTCTCTCTTCTTTCATAAATATGTATTTTATTACATATCAAAAGTCCTAAGAGATCCAAGTAGTGGAAAGTCTTAAAGTTCGGACAGATATTTAGAAATTATGTTTGGGTTCGGGCCGGGCTCAGTCACATCAGCGCGATGTATTTGTTGTAAAATGGTGCTGCGGCTCCTTTAAGAGAGCTCAGTGCGTGTGTGTGTGTGTGTGTGTGTGTGGAAATTTGGCAGAAGAGAGAAAGAGAAAGAGGAAGCAGACGTGTAGATATGCCCGGAGCAGAGTTGGAGGAATAAGTTTAAGTTTTGTACACAGTGTGTGCGGTGTCCGAAATAAACCCCAGACTGAAATCCAAGTTCATTCATTTGCTCACCAGAAACGGGATTTTAATTTTAAAATCCCATTTCTGGAGGTAACAAGTCTCCCCTGGTTTTCTGACCACGCTCGGAAAAGAAGGAAGCAGGAAAGGTTAACACATTGAACATTTTTAATTAAACAGCTTATTAACGTGCGCTTGTTGCCCTGTGTGCGCAGATGCGCTCATCTGTTGACATTTCCCAATGCCTTCCTACAGTTGCTTAATAAAAGCGGGCTTTCCACACAAACAAACGTACATGTGTACAGACTTTAACTGTGTCGGGCTCGGGTCAGGCTTGGACATAAATATCTTAATGCCTGTTTGGCTCGGGTCGGGTTCGGTTACTGCTCTGTCAGATGCGGGCCGGGCTCAGACAGAAAAATGCGGCCCGATCACCACTCTAGACCAAACGGGTGTGTTTTGTCGCACTATATTTGGGCTGGCCTGTCTGTACATCTCTTCATCGAACAGCTGCTGATAAGCATATAAAAAACAAATAGTGGCCTCAATAGAGGGCGTGGGATGACTAAGCTTGCAAAGTTCCATTTAAGAGCTGACAATGAAAACTTCTGGCTTCACAATGTCCTCAAACCAATGGGTGATGTCACCATCTACATCCATTATTTTTACAGTCTATCAGTACAAGACTGGCAAGCAGAACAAGGACATGACGGATGCAAGACCTGATGTGACATGAAGGACACACTCACAGTTCTGAACCATCTACAAAAAAAAGACGCCCCTTCTGCTCGGGATCTCTGCTCAGTGTCTGGACTGGGGTGCATGTGCACCCTTCTGTGAATGTTCGAAAGGCAAAGGCCATTGGTAACACTATGTTGGACAGCAAGGATGGACAGACTTATGCTTAGTACTACATTCAAGAAGAGGGATCAGGTAATCTAACCTGATGCACTATATGTTAGTTAACACACAACCATCTCAAAAGCCATCACTGGAAACTGTTAAAAAATAAAATACCAGGCAGGTGATTGGATGTCTATAAGCACAGCACGTCCGCTATTGTTTTCTTAAACTTAACAGTCGCGGCCACCTAAACCAGCCAGTAACTAGTAACCAGATGCTGATTGGTGAGTTAAGCTGGTAGTTCCGATGCATTTCAATCAGGAGAGACTTTGTTTGCAGATATGCAAAAATATTTATTGTACAACAGCATGATAAAATGTACAAAGTCTTTTGGAGATTAGACTCCATCGAATTAATAATATTTTAAAAGGGTAGAGAACAGGAACATAACCCCCCCGATGGAGTCTGGACACTGGTGAAGGAGAAGGAGACCAGACCGAAGAGGCAACGGAGCGGTCAGCCGGGAGAAACACAATGACCGGAGACGGCAGGTGGAGGGTTGAGCGCTTTGCCTGAAACGACAGCTGACAGCACAGGGAGAGAACATATTTAAATTTAAATTGGCCCTTGAATTTCGTGGCCAAGTCTGATTGGTTTAACTGAAAGTATCGCTTCCAAACAGCTGATTTGATTTAAGAATAAAGAGTAGCGATTGGGTTAATGACGTCTTCCTGAAAGAATTTACGCTGAGCTTCATTAGGCTGGAGCCTGACAAGATGGCTTTTCGTGTGATACGTGATCCCACGATTCTTGCACGATCTCGTGATATCGCAAGACTCCAGCTGCCATGCAAGGTAACAGGCAATCACCACGAGTACAAAATCCTCCGTGAAGATTGATGGCAAAGCATCGCAGGTGGATCCTCAACTTTCCAGTGACTTAGAATTACTGCAAAAGCTTCACAAGACCTGTGTTCAAGTATGAGCTGTGTAGTCATCCTCCAGCACTCCAGCGTTTGACACTTGTGGCTGCTTCAATAGCCACAGAGCCGGTGCTTGCAGATGCCATCTGGGCGCTCAACACACATGACCTTCCAGAAGTCACAGGCCATGTTCAGTATGTGCTGGATGGTGGAACGCTTGTTCAGCGCATCACATACACACATGTATCCACATACAAGGTAAGCTGTAAGATGTACAGCGAGTATGTCACAAGTTAGTATGGATAGGCAGTTGTCATGTTCTACAGTTACCAGGGCGCATCTACTGAAAACATCCCACACCACAGGCGAGCAGGTGGGCGAACTGGAGCAACTGTAACTATAGATGAGGACATGCCTGTTGCCAGTGAATAAAAATGAGTTCCTTGCAAACACCACAGACATGCAGTTTGCCACCAAAACAAACACTAAGCTCATTGGTATACAGATTGATACAGATCTGCTTGTCCTCCTCATCTACCACACCAACCTCTGCTTCGAACCTGAGCCAAATAAGCAAGAAGAAGCCGCATGTCTGAAACATCAAGGCCGTCAAGCAGCAGCTGGGTCCCAGTGTGACTTAGTGCCAATTTATGTTGCTTTGTTTACAAGTGTAATCATATAGTTGATTTAAAATATAATATTAGGAAGCCAATAAAGTGTTGCCAGGGTATGGTTAAGAAACACCTTCAAAAAATACTTTCTTTTTAGCTTGGATCTCTTAGGACTTTATATATGTTAGGCTATGGTAAACTTTTATAAGTAATTAAATTTGTCGGATTTTCTGTTGCAATTTGTGCGAGGTTAACCAGTTTTTCTCCCAAAGTGCCTGTACTATCAGTCTGACTATGTCTCACTGGGAGTTAATGTCTACCAGCCTGGGTGAACACTCTTGCAACAGGAGGTGTGTGTGTGTGTGTGTGTGTGTGTGTGTGTGTGTGTGTGGAGAGGGGGGGGGGGGGGTGGGTTGTGCATTATGGGAAAGAGATTACAGACAGCATTTTCCACTCCCTCCCGCCTGTGTGATGTAACCTGCCTCTGATTTTCCTAAGTAATTATTAAAGTGGAAAGTCAACGGTTGGGAAACTATCCTGCTGCTCGGGACTGCAGAATTGTTTTTTTTTACTCTTAAAAAGCTGCCTATTCTCCATGAAATAAAAATGTTACTACATGAACTATACTGGATGGGGCAGTTGAAGGCATGTTTCAAGGACTTTTCAATTCATAACAGAACCTTCCAAATTTCTTTATATTATGTCCTGAAATCTGTATATTTGTAGATGAGCTATATACACACAGATATCACCGACTCAATATATTTTTTGTTGCATTTCATGTCATTGCTGTAACAAAGCAATGATTTAGCCCATACTTAGTTCATAAATGCTTTTACTTTTAATACATACTGTACACAGTTCTTATCAGATTGCCAGGCTGGTGACTTTGACACTAGATTTAGCAACTGTGCTTACACCCTGGCTACATGCAAAAAATCGAGCAACTATTTTCAGACGAACAATGTTGTGTTGACTGCCAAGTCATTTAGCAACACATGGGTCAAACTTATCCCAGTGTGTGCACATTAGGCTGCTGGTTTGCCTGCTGATTACTGCAATTCATGTACAGTGAAGCACCATTCTAGTAGTATTCCCACCAAAAGTCTGTAACAAGTACAGTATGGTCAAAAAGCGTGGGTGATAACCTCACACTGCCGATGAGAACATTATTATTAGAGCCGGTGAGCCACGTGAGTGTTATATAGTGAACGGACAGCTACTCCGCCTGATTTCTGCCGTGCGTAAAACATACTGAGATAACACGCGCACTGGGCAGTCTCGGTGAGACGCTTATTCCGCTTCTCTGTTATGAGGCGGAAGGAAGAAACCCTCAAGGTAAGAAATTCTCGGCCGAAAAAAGTTCGTTTTGACTTTCGGTATGAATGAAGGATTTGGCTGTAAAGTAGCCGCGCTCCTGTCCTCTCTAATAGAAAAGCAGGCTGGTGAGACCGACAGCGCGCATAAGTCACTCACTCTCCTAGCCAACGTCAAGTGCTAGAGAACGCACAACAGGTTTCTGTCGTCTGATCCCCTTCAACAAACGCTTCACTAAGGGATGCCCAACATCTCTTTCCACAGTCCTTGTGGCACGACGAAAAAAGGCCACAACATATGCTTTCAAAACTTAGCCAAATCATTATCCAGCAGTGTCTAAGGGTAGGTTAACACAAGAGGCAGAGGACACAAGGTGGTGTCCGAGCCTTTCTCCCAACACCAGCACTGGAAAGTGGGCTGCCGTCAAGTGTAACACGCTGAATGAATAAGGCAGCTATTCATTCTGTGACTCAAGGTCCGTGAATTCACATACAGCATATTGGCTCACACAGTGGGCTCTGCTGTTACAGATCAACATACCCGATTTAACCACAGGGTGGAGCTGTTGCCTATGAAGCGCAACGAGACACCCTAACCTCTCCAATAGTGATGGGACAACCAACTCTTTTGCGTGAGTCGGTTCAACCGGACAGTTGTTGGTTGGCCTACTGAGTTAATAGATTCGGTCACCGGATCGCGTGCCCTCGGCAGCGGGGGTGGGGGGTGATCGCGTTCCCCCGCCAGGAACCAAGACACCGCGGAAGACTTGAGCGGTTAAGGTTACATTCAAACTCGACATATTATTTACACACTCATACTGACCGACACTAAACTCACAGTTACCGGCAATTTCCACTGGATGCGGAACGTCTGCGGAACGTCTCCGGAACGTCTGCGGAACGTCTCCGGAACGTCTGCGGAACGTCTCCGGAACGTCGACGGAGTCATTAAAGTCAATCTGTGTATTTCCACAGACTGCGGAACGTCTGCGTCCCTAATCCGTCCCAGTTCCGTCAGTCCGCATAGCCTCCGCAGCAGATACGCAGAGCTTCTATTTTTGACGGACGACGGAGAACTCCGCAGCAATTCAGCACATGGCAAATAGTGCGGGACAGGAAGTGGAGCACAGAAACAAAATAAATATCCGGTTAATTTTCAAAATAAAATACACCGTGCTCACGGCGGATCATATTTCCCTGCACTACACCTTGAAAACACAGCACAGAGTCGTTTCCCCTCTTGTCCTCTGAATGGAAACAAACTGTTGTTGGTTTTGTGGTTCAATTCTACCTGAATTCGTGAGATCTCGTTGGGTCCTCGTGACTAAAGCTGTCAGTCACGGCCGCAGCCGTTCCGCAACAAATCCGGTCCCGGTGGGTATTGACGGACAGCGGAGCACGCAGCCGGCACGCAGCGGAGCCGGTCCGCAGCCGTTACGCATCCAGTGGAAATCCCCGGTTACATTCGGTAGCATGGTGGGCGGTCTCCTCATGACAGTCTAACTACCATGTAGCAACATTCACTTCCAACATTTAACTTAACATAACTACCAAGATAACATTACGTGTATTTGTATGTGATATAATACTTTGCCCTTGGTAATGTAGCCTATGAATTTCCATGAACACAATTCTAAAATGCACGAGACATAAAGGCTTCGGTAACTCAAACTTGCCGAGAACCTAGACACCCGTGATTACATGACTCATGCATTAGGCACGGTTACGGTCTCTTTCAGTAGCCTGGTGTACGGTCTCCTAGTGACAGCCTACCTATCACGTAACAAACATTTAACTTAACATAACTACTAAGATAACATGACGTGCATTTGTATGTGGTATCCATCGATAATGTAGTATATGAATTTGTATTTACACAATAATCTAAGATGCACGAGAAATAAAGGCTTCTGGGATCGGTTGATGACTCAAACTTGCCGAGAACCTATAGACACCCGTTTGAATATAGACTCATGCAGTACCCTCGGTTACGGTCCTTACGGTCTCGTTCAGTAGCCTGATGGGCGGTCTCCTCGTGACAGCCTACCTACCACGTAGCAACATTCACTTTTCTAACATTTAACTTAACATAACTACCAAAATAACATGATGCGTATTTCTATGTGATGTACTGTACTTCCCCATCGATAATGTGTGAATTGCCGTGAACACAATCCTCTGAGATCCTCCAGAAACAAGGCTTGGTTTATAACTCAAACTTGCCGAGAACCAAGACACCGCTTGATTACATTAGACTCGAGCGGGCCGGCCGGTTGCACGGTTACATTAGACTCGAGCGGGCCGGCAGGTTGCACGGTTACATTAGACTTGAGTGGGCCGTTCATTAACCGGCTCTTCGGTCAGTTCGTCAACACTACTCTCCAAGCGCTCCCGTGCAGCGGCCAGGGCAACAGCCGTTGGCTTATTACTGTGGGGTGGGAGATCGCACAGTCCAGCTGCGACAGTGCGTCCCTGTGTCATATGGCAGCTGTCATGATGATGACGTCCCCCGAGACGGGAACCATGGTGCGCTCGTGTGCTCTATTGCCACTAGAATGGCCGTCCGGCTCTCTTCCTGAATGAGAGCCTGGAGACGAGGAGTCAGGGGGACAGGGGAAAAGCGAGACCAGTCTCGCACCTTCATAGAGAACCACAGTGCGTACTGTGGTTCTCTCGTGAGGCGAACAGATCCACTTTCGCCCTCCCAACCGGTTCCATAGCATCTGAACGAGAGTGGGATTTAATTTCCACTCATTGTGAGAGGGACCCCCGCGATATCAGGTCTGCCGCGCGGTTTAGAAAACCCCAGAGTGTACATCGCTCTGATTAAGAGCAAGTGTCTGTGTCACCACAGCAGCAGGCTCCTGCCTATTTCTAATAGCCTGGCTGAGTGCACCCGCCGCTGTCACGTTGTCTGTTCTTATCAACACGTCTACCTGACCCTCTGTGAGGCGCAATATGTGACAACGGAGAGTTTAATGCATCCAGCCTGGTAATCATGGTGGCGGAGTTTATGTCCACCCCAGCTCCCTCCCTAGCACCTGTGAGCGGAAAAACCACCCTCGCAACTTGGGGCTGGCGATCATCAATCATCAATCAGGTCTTGTGATGTAACAAATTGCTTTACGGCACTGCACACATACACGCTCCCATCCAGGAACAGGCTGGTAGCGATGGAGTTTTTCACACTATCGTCATAGCTGAGCCGGCAAGAAAGAAGCAGAAAGCTAGGAAAGCATTGTCGGAGGGAGCAGAGAAAGAGAAAACGGCAGACTGACCGAGCAAGTTTTTACACAGTGTTGCCAAATATCTATTCCGAAGCTGTAGGGGGAGCTCTATAGAGAAACCTGCGAGCAAAAAACTCCTAACCCATTTTATTAAAAATGGAATTTAGTTTGTGGTTTTTACAGAATAAAAAATGGCTTCTTTTTTTTAAACAACATACAAATCTACACGTCAACAATTTTTTGTTATTATTATTGATTTTGTTATTTAGGTGAACTAACCCTTTACTTTTCAAAAAACTACAGTTAGTCAGGCTATTTCTCAAAAACTTAATTAAGATGACAAATGTAAGTAAAGTAAACTGAACTGAAATTTGAATTTGATGCAGCATGAAATAAATGTCTCCCTGGAGCAGTACTGGCAAAAAGAAAGAAAAACGTGTCAGTGTGCATGTGAAGCCTGGCTGGGTGACGGTTTGAAAGTGCGATGTGCTCTTTGGAGATAAGTGAAGGGATGCTGAAGGAACTGAGATAATACTAAGCTCATACAAACCTCTGGCAAGCTGAGGGCTTCAACTCACACTGCATCTTATATTCAAATGCCGATATGGTATATCTCTGTGCACAACTACATTCCGTATCCATATGGCCTGAATGTTATTGTTAGTGTTTGTGTGTGTATGTGTATGCTTGTGTGTGTTTGTTAGATTTGGCGGGGTTAAACTAATGAGATCTGGGGGCAAATGTGCCTGCATTGTGGTAGATAAGCTACATTAGTCTCAGTTGGATGGTGCATACACACATATGCTGTATTCAACAATGTATGTATACATGGTTATATGCACACACATATTACAATACATGAACAGAGTATGACGAAACCCATAAATACTCTTTCAAACCTTTCCCTCCTACTTTGCAAACAGGATTTGCACGAGTCGACCTCTTGTAGAGCTGAGAAGACAGAGTAATGAGGAGATTAGCAATTTACAGTAATTTGTCGACCCAGTATGCCACTGGGCCTCTTAGAGAAACTTCCTGTAGGAGGACCAATAAAAGGCAGTGTGCACAAAGATTAAAGTGACCTTACCTCAGTAAAGTATGGAGGCTTGTGCAAGTAAGAGGGAGACTCATGCATATTAAGTGAAGCCTGATAAACCTCTTTTATAGACCAAATTGCAGATGCCAGTTAGTCTGGACATCAAAAAAGAAATATGGGGGCTTTTCCCTTTATTCTATGGTGACAGTGGATAGACATGCAGCAAAGGGACGCATGTTGGATTTGAACCCCGGCCGCTGCAAAGGACTAGGCCTACATGGGGTGCACCCTCTGCTGGGTGAGCTAGAAGCCGCCTCTCCTCCTTGGAAGTGATTTAATCCAAAGAACAACCTTTTTCCTAAACTTTACCCGGTCTAAATTTAAAGTAAGTTAGATTGTTTTTTAGTCTGCACCAAAATGGATATAATTACAGGTGTCCAACATAGACAATAAGAAAATATTGAGCACAGTGATTAGACTGAGAACACTAATATAATTAAATAATTCAGCAGAGGCAGGGATATATAGACCAGAAAGGGAGAAATCTAACGCATCCCCTAAGTTTTTAGCTGCAGAGGCTGAAGAACTGAGCCTATACGAAGGCAGACATGGATACAGGCAATTGGACAAGAGGCATGAGTAGGAAAGATTGCGGGATCCTGAAAATCAGTATGCCTGTGGTAAGTCAAATATCCAAATGTCAGTTTTCTGTAACGTTTTTTGAGCATTTTGACAGTATGTGACTTGCTAACATTAGTTTTCCGACAGTTAACCAACTTGCCCGATCATTTTAGTTATCAACTGCGGTCTAACTTCCCATAAATTGTAACGTTTTCTTCCCATGTAGGTTACGAACCCTGCACAATCTTGCAAAAAGATGGATAGGATTCCAATCAAATTTCCCTTTCTCACTCTGTTTGTGAGAGAGCGGCAGAAATGAGTGATGAATCATGTTTATTTACCACAGTAGAATTAAATCTTTTTTTTTATAGTTTTTATTTTGTCAACTATTGATTTCATAGACATCTTTTGTCATTATGGCAGTCTGTTATTTTTTTTAGTACTGACTAAACCACAAACCAGGAGACCGGGGGCCTGTTTCACAAAAGCAGAATATATAAATCCAGGATAACTGATAAAGCGAGGCTTGACCTAGTCTAATCTGTGCATCCTGGCTTGGTGCGTTTCACGAAGGCCAAGCCAGGCTGAGGAGGAGTGACTAGGTCGAGCCAGGCTGAACTAATTCAGATAGATGCGCGTCCACGGATTTCCTCAAAAGACCGCGAGGTCGAGCACAGATTTACTGATGCCAAAATGGAGAATACGCATTGTACATATGCTACTTTATATAGAGTGAGCAGCAGCTTCTTGTGGAAGTATGATGACGTGAAACACATTATTTGAATAAAAAGAAAATAACACGGCCGCTATAATGAAACAGCGAGAGAAAGCGTAGCAGACGATCACGGACCGACTGAATGCGTAAGCAGAATAAATATATACATTAACTGACCACTGCTCTGAATGGAAACCGTCATACTCCTACCATTCAATGATTAGGCTACTAATCATTTGCACAAATTAACAATTGTACTCTTTGCCTTAAAAGTAAGCAGAAGATAATGTTACTCAGGAAATTTACCATGAAGATCCATTTTCTATAACGCTAGAATATGAAGCCTAAATATCTCTTTCACTCTGTTCCTCCCTCTCTCTCATTGGCTAAAATATTAATTTCCTAAGTCATATTAACTTCCACTACTCGCTTTTAATGCAAAGTGTACAGGTGTTCGTTTTTGCAAATGACAAGTGACACATTGAATGGTTTCATTTAAGAGCAGTAGTTCATAAATGTATATTTTTAGACTATCATTTAGTCTGTCCGCTATTATCTGTCACGCTTTTTCTCGCGTTTTTTTATTTTTTATAGAGGACGAGTTTCCTTCTCTACATATTATATGCCTTGTTCCCTGGTATATATGGACATAGAAAATAAAGACACTGAAGAAATTGAACTGTAAAATCTAGAAACTATAAAGATAATAAAGTGATAAATTCCATGCACACTATAAACATGAATGGAACAGAGTATATTCATCAGTTATTTCCCCAGGCAAAATATAAGGTCAAAAACCATTAAGGTGTCCTCTCCCTGTTGTTACATGAACGTACAGTAGCCTACATCACTAGATAGTTACTGGTCCAGTGAACTAAGTCTATAATTTGGGAGGATTGTACAGTTAGGATATGTTCTTAAAATTGTACAATCCTCCCAAATTATAGTCCCAGTTTACTGGACAACACAAATTGTGTGCTAAGAATGCCAAATACAATGCACATGGAAGCAGAACAAACATGATCCTTATTGTTAAAGAATAAAAAAAGAAATGATACACTAAAATAATGTAAGGTGCATTGGGGAACTATAGAAATGTACAGCATTGTATGTATTGCCCTTAGTAACAGACTTCATTTAAAACTCATTTGAAATTTTATCAGCCTTTTCTAATTATCTCAACAACTGCCATAATATGTTCATCAAACTTCTTACAACAATATGAACAGCAGTCTTCATACAGCAATATAACAGTAACAATGACAAATTTATAATTATAAAAAAAATAATGGTCACAACTTTAAATAATAACAGTACTTAAATGAACAGCAATATGCACCTGTTGTATTTTAATCCAGGCTGATAAGAAAAGGGTAAAACCACTGCTGAGTGAACAGAAAAGGCTCCAGGATTAAATAAATCCTGGCTGTTAGCCTGGTCGGGACCAGGCTAGCTGCACAGAATAAATCTCCATGGTGATTTATCTGCCTCTGCTTTCGTGAAACCGAGTCAAGGCTAAATTCATCCAGGATAACCAGGAAATCCCGGCTTAATCCCTTATCTTGGTTTTGTAAAACAGGCCCCCGGGTATGTACCTGTTTGTACAGATGTAGCTGGGGACATTCCTTGAATGTAAAAATATCCATGACCATTTCAATCAATAATTAATAGTAATTAATTAATAGTAATTAATTGCGTGGGTGGTGGTTGCACAGTGGATATGAGAAATGCCTTTGGTGTGGGAGACCTGGGTTCAATTCCCACTGTGATACATCAACCAATGTGTCCCTGAGCAAGGCACTTAACCCCTAGTTGCTCCAGAGATGTGTGACCTCTGACATATATAACAATTGTAAGTTGCTTTGGATAAAAGTGTCAGCTAATGTAATAATTATCTGATACTTGCCGACAGGGGTTTAACTCTTGCTGAAGATGTTACTGTAGTGGGCGCCCATTTGGTCATTCCACTTTTCAGTCGGGCCGGAAACAGCTGCCTGGTAAAGAAGTTAAGTAGTCGGGGCTTACCGGCAATTTCCACTGGATGCGGAACGTCTGCGGAACGTCGACGGAGTCATTAGGTTTCCATTAAAGTCAATCTGTGTATTTCCACTGACTACGGAACGTCTGCGTCCCTACTCCGTCCCAGTTCCGTCAGTCCGCATAGCCTCCGCAGCAGATACGCAGAGCTTCTATTTTTGACGGACGACGGAGAGCTCCGCAGCAATTCAGCACACGGCAGATAGTGCGGGACAGGAAGTGGAGCACAGAAACAAAATAAATATCCGGTTAATTTTCAAAGTAAAATACACCGTGCTCACGGCGGATCATATTTCCCTGCACTACACCTTGAAAACACAGCACAGAGTCGTTTCCCCTCTTGTCCTCTGAATGGAAACAAACTGTTGTTGGTTTTGTGGTTCAATTCTACCTGAATTCGTGAGATCTCGTTGGGTCCTCGTGACTAAAGCTGTCAGTCACGGCCGCAGCCGTTCCGCAACAAATCCGGTCCCGGTGGGTATTGACGGACGGCGGAGCACGCAGCCGGCACGCAGCGGAGCCGGTCCGCAGCCGTTACGCATCCAGTGGAAATCCCCGGTTACCCAGTAGAGAGCGCGCCCCATGTAGAGTCCTTGGCAGCGGCCAGGGTGCAAATCCGGCCTGCAGCCCTTTTCTGCGTGTCATACCCTCTCTCTCTCTCTCTCTCCCCCCTTTCCTCTCTATCCACTATCACTATCTAATAAAGTAAAAAAAATAATCCTAAAAAGACCCAGAATTATGCTGGCGAGAGTTCTGAGATCGTAGGACAGGTACCTGTTAGAGCTAGAAGCAAGTGCAAGCTAACCTGGCAGAATAAGTACATAATGCTATTTCCAGACTTTTCCAGAGCTACACAGACAAAGTGTGACAAATTCAAGAAGTGTAAGAAAAAGCTTCATGAGCGAGAGGTTAGATTCAGAATCCTGTATCCTGTAAACAGACTCCAAGGAATGCCCCCGAAAGGCGATGGCATTCAGGAACAATCTATTAAATAAATCTAGTGCATCAGTACATGGAGACATAGCATGTGTGGAGCGAGAACGGATAATGGACCGAAAAGACACACTTTAAAGGGAGTTGGACTGTGCATTGTTCAGGTGCACATGGACTGAGTATTTGGGAATTAGTTGTGTTTAGTCAACACCACTATGTATTTGTTATGTGCTCAGAAGATGGCTGTGATATTTTAATACGTTATGTCGTCTAACATAAGCTCTATACGTTTCTCCACCTGGAATGTTAATGGACTAGGGAATACTATCAAGAGGAGGAAGGTTATGTCCAGAATTAAAAAAACTAAACATTCTTTGATATTTATGTGGAATCTGAAAAACTGTATGGAGTTTGGGTTGGATATGTGTTTCATAGTGCGGGGTCTAGCAGAAGTAGGGGGTTGTTACACTGATTAGCAAACACTTGCAATTTAAATTAATTAAACAAATTAAGATCATTCTGGAAGAATTATTATCATACTAACCTAGCCGGGTTTAGAAAATGATTTAGAAATGATGTTCGGGTTCGGGTGAAATGGTGCTGCGGCTCCTTTAAGAGAGCTCAGTGAATGTGGGTGTGCGTGTGTGGAAAGTGGGAAGAAGAGGAAGCAGACGTGTAGATATGCCTGGAGCAGAGTTGGAGGAATAAGTTTAAGTTTATTATTTACCCAGTGTGTCCGGTGTCCGAAATAAACCCCAGACTGAAAGCCAAGTTCATTCATTATCTCACCAGAAACAGGATTTTAACCCCGACGTTATTGATTTTATAACATCGGCCCTGGAGGTAACGAGTCTCCCCTGGTTTTCTGACCACGCAATCAGGAATCCAAGCAATCAGGAAAGGTTAACACATTGAACATTTTAAATTAAACAGCTTATTAATGTGCGCTTGTTGCCCCGTGTGCGCTGATGCCCTCATCTGTTGACATTTACCAATGCCTTCCTACAGTAGCTTAATAAAAGCGGGCTTCATTGTGTGTGTCATTAGCATGAGAAAAAAAAACGAGATTTTAACTGTGTCGGGCTCGGCACAAAAAAAAATTTAAGACTTTTTAAGAACATTATGAATGAAATTTAAGACTATTGTCACGACATTAAAAACAAAAACAAAAAAAACGGCAGCTGTAACAGTCGGGAAACATCTGAAACAATTCTCTGATTTCCTCATTCACATTATAGGACTGGTGTCTAGTTACCCTGTAGAGGACCCAGAGTAGGTTTGGACAACGTTTGGGTTTTTTCTGATACCGGTCCTAAAACACTTGGCTTGTGTACTGCTAAGGCCATATGATCAAATACATTTTTTTTATTAAGAATGTAATAACAATTACTTATAACAAAACTTATTTTACTAGTCAATTGCAGGTATCAACAAAAAGAAGAACCACTAGTTGACAAAAGGGAATGTTACAATAACAATGAATGCACCACTAACTTACCAACTGTAATTGAACATATCATTAAGTTATGTGTTGTTTCTCAACTGACAACTCTGAGTCTTTAACTGCAGACTGTTGGATATGGAGGATATATTTATTCATAATTCAAATTGAAAGCAAAGTTGAAATGTAAAATCATAATTTGAAAATGTCAAGTGACAATGTAAAAAGTCAAATTTAAAATGCAAAGCTTAAATATAAATGCTCAAACTGAAATCTTAAATTGAAAGATGACATTGAAAATCGCAATGGATATAAGAAAATGGTAACATCAAATATGAAACTCAAAATGGGAAATGGAAAAGCTTAAATTTAAAATCTCAAATAGAAAAAAACTAATAATTTTATTTAAGCTTTTGCACTTTATAATTTTCGATTTGAAATTTTATCTTTAGAAATTTACACTTGGCAATTGCCCTTTGACATTTTAAGATTTACCTTTTCCATTTCGATTTAGCGTTTGGCATCTCAAAGGTGTATGTAAATGAGGAGGCGTGGCCCAAAGGCTGGTGGGAGCATAGATATAAAACATGTTCTATATCTATGGGTGGGAGGGTTGCAGAGGCACCTTAGGGACAGCAGGGGGAGCTGACTGCTGGGGAGCACAGTGTTTGCAAGTACGACGGCGACAACAGAGCAAGTTGCGGGGGGGAAATTGAAAATCATAAAGTGCAAAGGCTAAAATAAAATAATTAGTTTTTTTCTATTTGAGATTTTAATTTAAATACTTTACAATACAATTCAAGCTTTTCCATTTCATTAGGTTGCGCCTGTTGTTATCGGACCAAATGGATCGAATCCTGATAGGAAACCAGTCATTTTATGGGCGTTGTGACGCTTAAAAAATGTATCCACTGATTTACAGTATTTTTGGGAGAGGTAACATGTAACGGACACGTGGATTAGGAGGGATATTTTCATAATCATGAAATGCATTTGTAATTTAGCTAATAAAACCACAGCATTACAGTTACACTTAATTACACTTATCACTACACTGCATGAAGTGGACATTGTTGTTGGACTGTCTGTTAAATTAACAAAAGGATTTTGGATGCAGTACCTCTGATTCCTCCATCAGAAAGGGGGTGTCTGATGCTGTTAAATGGTCAGACAAGCACATTTGAGGCATACAAAGACCTTGAAACCTGAAAGCTTTAACAGTTTCCACATGTTTAGAAAATTTTGGGGAGGTCATCTGAAATAGAAATTGTTTAGTTGGTACTATAAGGAGAACTTTGAATAATATTCCCTTAAGCAATAGAGTTTAATGTTTCAGATTTAAACTTCATTACAATGTTAGCAACGTGCTTTGAATCATAAGCCAATTAAAAGGAAATCTTGGCACAGATACACCATTTGCGTGGGCGCTGCACTGTGGATGCCCTGCTGCTCTCGCGTCTGGCATTTGTTTGTTTATTTGTCCGTTACCGTTACCGTGAGTGTTATATTGTTTATATGTATGGATGTATCTAACACCGCACTGCATTAAAAGCAACCATGGATTTGGCATTTTGGTGTACGATCGGACTGCTTATAGTGATTTTAAGAGACTGTCTCGCCCATGGACTCCATCATGACCATAGCACTTGCGTGGCGGGTGAAATCCAATATAGCAGAGAATTCCCCCTTCTGATACGCGATCGTTTATCTGCGGATCATGCAGCCGTAGTAAACTCCATACCGGACTATCTAAGGACCTACCCAAAGAAATGGACTACCCGGACAAAACGCAAACGAGGATCAAAAGGGGGTATTCGCCGACGACTGAGGAGACTAAAAAACAAACTTCCTCTGCCCGTCACGCTGCTTATCAAAGCCCAGTCCCTAAAAGCGAAAACCGATGAACTGACTGCAAATATCCGTCACCTGCACGAATACCGGAATGCATGTGTCATGGCTATTACTGAGACATGGTTGGACAACAACATCACGTCCAGCGAGGTGGGACCCCTCGGTTTCTCTGTGTTCAGTACTGACCGGGACCCTACAATCACTAGGAAGACCCGTGGGGGCAGGGTCTGTCTGCTCATCCGGAACGAGTGGTGTAGCACAGTGGTGGTGAGAGAGAGCTTGTGTACCCCTGATATTGAACTGCTGTGTGTCTCTCTTTGGCCTTCCTATCTACCCAGAGAGTTCCCACAGATATTTTTTCCTGTTGTATACATTCACCCAAAGGCTAACTTTGACAGGGCACTGGACATTATTTTCAATCTCTCCCACAAGCTTGATTTGCTGTGTCCTGATGCCCCTAAGTTTATTTTGGGAGATTTTAATAACTGTCCAGTGAAAAAAAAGTGCTTACGTACATATTATCAGTATGTGGACTGTCCCTCCAGGAAAAATTAATTCTTAGACCTATGTTATGGAACTGTCAAAGACACCTACTCCTCATCATTGCTTCCACCACTAGGGGCATCTGACCACAATGTGGTTTATCTCCGGCCTATATATCAGAGACTCCTGCAGAGAGAGAAGCCCCAAGAACGCTCATTTAAAATATGGAACAATGACAGCATTATGGCCCTGCAGGGTTGTTTTGATTGCACAAACTGGGACATTTTTAAATGCCTTGAGATAAATGAACAGGTAGAAACAATAACTGACTACATCAATTTTTGTGTAGACACAGTCGTACCCATAAAAAACACTAAAATCTTTCCAAACGACAAGCCCTGGATCTCCAATAAATTAAAGCATCTTATAATTGAAAAGAAAAAAGCACATTGGAATCAGGATGACACAGCCAAAAGGGACATACAGAGACAGATGAAAAGGACAAATACAGCTGGATAAGTACAGTTACAGACAGAAGATTGAGGCAACCCTAGTGTCAGGCAACTCCCGTGAGGCATGGCAGGGGATCAAGACCATGACCAATGTCCCACACACCCTCCCTGAACCTGCCGGGAGATGAGGGATTGGAAAGGGCAAACCAGCTAACCAGCTTTTTTTGTCGCTTTGAGAGTGGCAGCGATGCTGGGGCTGGCATTGTGCTGCCCCCTCCACCCTCTGCGTCTGTCCTAAACATCAGTCAATCGGATGTCTTTCACCTTTTTAGCCACCGTAATCCCCGGAAAAGCTGCGGCCCTGATAAAATTTGTGGTAATATCATTAAGCACTGTGCAGAACAGTTAGCCCCTGTGTTCACCGATATTTTTAACTCCTCTCTTAACATCTGTAAAGTCCCTAACCTGTGGAAATCATCTACAATTGTACCTGTGCCAAAACTGCCAAGACCCAGAGAGTCCAATGAGTTCCGACCAATAGCACTGACATATCTGGTCATAAAGTGCCTGGAGCGTCTGGTAAAGAAGTACATTGTATCCCAAACCCACCATCTTATGGACCCCCTGTAATTTGCTTATCAAGCCTCCAGGGGGGTGGATGATGCTATTCTGACATTAATGCTCATCTTGAGAAACCAAAGACTCATGCCAAGATTTCATTTGTGGACTTTTCATTTGCTTTTAACACTATGCAACCTAAGATTCTTGCAGACATTTTAGCTAGTGAATTTTCTATTGATACAGGTATTATTAATTGGATCATGGACTTTCTTACCAGTAGAGTCCAGCGGGTCAGAGTGGGCTCATCTCTGTCTGATTCGATGACAACATCCATAGGCTCCCCACAAGGATGTGTTCTATCTCCTTTACTATTTATTCTATACACAAATTCATGCACTAGCACTTTACAAAATAGGCACTTTATTAAATACGCTGATGATACAGCTTTAGTGAGTCTGCTACAGGATGGGGAGGTAGATCATGGGCCAGTTTTAGACTCCTTTTTAGAATGGTGCAATAATTCACATTTAATTTTAAATACCAATAAGACCAAAGAAATGTCCATAGATTTTAGAAAGTCACAGCAATCCACCAACACTTTTATCAATGGTGGTGCCATTCAGGTTGTCACAAACTACAAATACCTTGGCATTGTACTGGACAACATGCTTAAATGGGACTCTTGGACTGATCTCCTGCAGACTAAGACACAGCAAAGAATGTACTTTTTAAAGAAACTGCTTGTTTTTAATGTTAATAACAAAATGCTCCAAATGTTTTATACTGCTTTTATTGAAAGTGTTTTAACTTGCTGTATTATCTGCTGGTTCGGAAATGCCACTGAGTCTCAAAAAAAGACAATCAGAAAAACAGTCTTAACTGCCAGCAAGTTACTTGGGGTAACACTACCGAGCATTGAACACATTTACAAAGACAGACTGGTGAGAAAGGCTAATAACATTGTATGTGACCACACACACCCCCTGGCATCACATTTTAAACTACTGCCATCTATGCGTCGTTTCCGCTTACCCCTTCTGATCAAGAACAGATACAAATTTTCTTTCGTACCACAAGCCATAAAAGCCTTAAATCAGTCAGAATAAGCTAGTCGTCCAGCTGGTCTGATCATACCCAAGGGTGTATAGTGTATTGTAGTGTGTGATGTATATTCTTCATTTTTTGTTTGTCGGTGTCTGATATAATAATTATTTGTTTGTATTATGTCTGATGTCTTGTTATAAAGTGCCTTGCGATTGTGCCGCAAACCCAACTGCCCCACGGGGACAATAAAGTTATCTACTACTACTTGTATCTTCATTACAGTTGGTCTATATTTGAAGATAAAAAGGCAGTTAGTTATTGTCTACTAGTATTATTTAACACAGAGATCCTGCCATCTGCTTGCTGTGCCCTTACAGACCTGTCCTTTGCTTCCTATGTTATCTGTGGAATGTAGACAACAATTGCTCCGTGATGTACACAATACATCACATGAAAGTACTGTGACATTTCTCCTGACAGGTCTGCTGGTATGTGGAGCTGCAGTCGAAACACTTGCTGAATGTTGTAGTCACCTCGCCTGACTTGTGACGTGGGTGTGTCTGCTGACCGAGCATGTACGCCACAGTCTGCATACAGTAATCCTTCCAGTAGGCTTCCATCAGGTCCAAAGTTGGCGCCAGACTTTTAGAAAACTGCTCATTCTCTTTCTGTGCTTCACTTCACTCAAATCACCTCTTTCTCATTTTTTGATCTCATTCTTTCAGTCTGAAAGGGTACACATTAGAGAAGCAGCAGCAAAGCATTCTATATTTAATATTTAGTAACTCACTGTCTAGACTCATTTCAATACAGCTCCGTTAACCTTCTGTTCAAAGCAGTTTAAATTCATCGATTTCCTACACCTTTTTATCCTGTTCAGATTTTGGGGTTTGTCTACATTTCCTGTATGATTATGTCATAACTGTATAACAAATTTGTTTTTCCCAAATTTGGGGGGTGCATCCGGTGATTATTCCGCCATTGCTTTTGTAGCTAACGTTGTAAATTTACTTTTATTTTTATTTATTGTTGCATTTTAATTTACATTTTTACTCAAAAAACATTTGTGGAAAAATTATGCTATTGTGGAATTACATTTTCACATTTACAATATCATTTTAATTAAGTCCCTTATAGGCTTCCATAAGGTCAAGCCTAGCTTTTTCTGTTATCCTGGATTTCTAAATTCTGCTTTTGTGAAATAGGCCCTCAATGTACAAGTGAACAAAAATGCAAGCCAACAATCTAAGCAAGCGTAAACCTATAAAATAAATTCAAGAAAATAATCAATCAATCAAATGAAATAAAAAATAAAATAAAGACAATTAGTAAAGTATAAGGAAGAAAACTTGCAAAGCAAAAAGCAAAACAAGGGATCGGGGTATTACACAATATATACTGCAACGTGTTTTTGTAATCTTAAGGCAAGTTTATGCTTTAGCTTACTTAAAGTTTTAATAAAATAATTAAGTAAATGTTGTAGAATGTTGCAGTAACCTTTACATATATACATTACTGTGGACAGAATTTATACTAAATCATCCTTAATGACAAGACACAAAACCTCATGACAAGGGTAGATGGGCCCTATCTTGCACCTGGCGCAGCTCAAAGGTTTATTGCATGTTACGCCCAAAACACACCTATGAATCAATGAAGACACTAAGTACAACCCTTTAAAACCATGTGCCCAGCGCCAGGACCTTTTTTTCCGTCATCAAACTAGCAAAAGTGGATTTGGACACGCCCTAAACGCACCTGCTCTATGCTCTTCACGCCGTGCACTTGGATTGTTAAAATAGGGCCCTATACATTCTATGAAACAGAGCCATTTGGGTCTGTAATGTTTGATGAAAAGCATAAGGCACAAAAGAATTTCAAAAATGTGTTTCCAAAGCTTAATGGTATGAATTCAAGTGTTATTGTTAACATGATATATGATAAAATACTTTTTAATCATTTTTCACTTGTTCATGGCACATGTCCGTATTGACCAACATGACAGTTGCATCTAAAATATGACCAAATAGGTTATAATTTTTTTTTAAACATTCTAATTTTCAGGATTATACATGTGTCCCTGTTTACATAAGATATATTTATTCAAAATAAAAACATTACTTTGAGTAAATATTTTATGATTTGTGTGTTCCTCAGTTTGACTTGCTACTCCATAAGAATAACTTGTTTTGCCTATAAATAATGCACTATTGCTTTAAATGACATTACAGAGAGGAAGTGACATCATTTAAGCCTATGGAGCCGCCAAGAACAAAAGTGGGTAAGTACTAGGGCTCTTGGAACTAATTCCGAAAGTCAAATATAATTCTAATAGTAAACAAATCAATACTATTTGAATGCTGAAATTACTATTCAAATGGGATTTTTTAATAAATATGTTTGCTAATGTTAGCTAATTTCCCTCTTCTTACCTTGGCCTACCCGCATGGGAAAACAAAATGCTTTTGTTACGTACTGAGTAACGTTAGTACGGTGGGAATGACAGGCTGCGGCTGGGAATCGGAAGAAGGGTGGGAAATAGTTTTAACATGACATCATCCACCGAGCCAAAATGCCTATGTTATCATTAGTTAGCTTGTTCGTGTTTCCTAACTGCGTCACGAGTTATAGGAGCTTAGCTGGGTACTTCATGGAGACAGCTAAAGTTGAAGTTAACTGCCCTACAGCTGTCATTTATTACCTTCTAATACCTGTATTCTCAATAACATGACAATATGCAAGAAACAGGTTGCTTATAAATCACTAAAATAGTAGTGACAGCGCCGTTTTGCTTAGTTATCAATGTCGTTAGCATCGTGGCTAACACTATTGTTACTTAGGTTATGACAAATCATGTCGTCTGTGTATTCTATCATGATGTCATTGTGCTAATTGAGCACCGTTAGCCTTTACAACAGACTACACTTGCTAGATAATGTTTCATTACAGGGTTACCTGTTGATTTGCATTTGTCGCTGTGTGCTAGTGGTGAAAAATGAATGTAAACAAAATTGCGTGCCAAAAATGCAATGCGCCATCACGTAGGTCCCCTTCAAAGCCAGGCTAATGTTGGAAGACCCTCTAGTGAACAGAAGGTGTAACAACAACCACATGCAAATAGTGGCATTGGCAATGAATAGGCCTGAGTAGTGTAGTACATATTAATAACAGGCTGCATTTAGCATTGAATATTCAAATATTATTTGAATATTAAAAAGTCCAACGTTCTGAAAAAACAAATTCATAAAAAAAAATAACAAATGAAATTCAAATGGTATTATAGAGGAAGATTGACAGCTCTATTAAGTACTGATTATTTTACATTGTATATTTGTTGCTTTTTTATGTTAGGCATGGTACGTCAAGCTATAGAGATAGGGAAAACAGTTTTTTATTAAAGTTTTAACACTATTAATACAAAGAAAATTATGTTTCAAATGAAATGCATGTATGCTAGGTCAGGAACTTTACCACATTTTAGGATGAAATTTATGTTTTTGTATTTACACATGTTTAAGTGTGAAGGGGTGTAGGGGATGTGATGGGTGGTTCTGCTTCCTGTTTAAATGGGATAATTTATTGAATTGGAGCCTATACCAGTGTATAGTTTAAAATATAGGGTTTGCTTTGAGTCCAGATCCTGTCCAACAGTCACAGCAGCAGTCAAGATCTTCAAGGTCAGGGTGGTGTGCAGTTAGGATTAAAAATAAATGGACAGAAGCAGGCCTATTATTGATGAGTAATTGTTTAACATATGATGTAAATGACTGAGTTACAAGTTGATTTTTGTTTTGTTTCAGGCAACATGTGGGAAAGCGTAAAAAAAAAAAAAAAAGGGCCAATCCAAGCAAAGAATTTGAAAAACTAAAGAAATCGCTAGAGAAGGAAAGAAAACGTTCTGACAAATACAGTGCTTAAATAAAAATAAATTTGTATGAATCGTTCAAAAGTATTTGAATTAACCAAGTAAGCAGAGTAAGCTTCAAAATCAGAAAAAAACTCTATCATGAAGATATGATTGAAGACATAAATAATAAGTACTGTAAAGCAAGAAAACAAAAAGATTAACAACTAATAGCAAAGGTAAGAGTGGGAAGGATAGTGAAGAAGTACAGGCTACAAGGA
Source organism: Perca flavescens (assembly GCF_004354835.1). Taxonomy (NCBI): domain Eukaryota; kingdom Metazoa; phylum Chordata; class Actinopteri; order Perciformes; family Percidae; genus Perca; species Perca flavescens. Next base: position 31,962,348 of record NC_041336.1, read on the forward strand.
TTTGCCGAAAATGCCCTTGGATTCTCAAAGAAGCGTCACAGTGTTCAGAGTGAAGAGCTCTGTACCTGTGCTGCTTTCAGGTCCAAAGTCAAAACCTTCTTCACACGAGATGACATTGGTTGGATAACGACAAACAATTACCAGGAACAAGGTGAAGATGCAGAAAAGGGTTCTGGTTAACACAATAAAAAATCTACACAAAATATTTCTCTCTAAAAGCACACACACTCCCTTTTCTGTAAGCTTTACATCCCTATCTCTTTGAATGCAACACGTCAGTGAAAGATCCAAGTCATTTAAAATTTGTTGTTTGTCGCTCATAAATACTTCAGAACTCGAGAGTTTGACCAAAATGATAACCTGTGACACCTCCAGCAAGATGTGCATGTATGATGAGAGCGAGGAATGCAAAGACAATACTGTTTATCTCTCCAGGTTTGATGGCTTAGCAAATATGACATTCACTCAATGGGCCACAGCACAGAAAGATAGGGATGTTTACAATGGATCCATATCCATATCTAAATACTTCAAGTGTTTGGCGCAATCCTTTTTTCGAGGGATTGGTTGGAAAAGGGAATTGTCACACTGGGGGATCTGTATACGGTGGCATATTGAAATCCTTTGAGGATGTGGTAGAGCAATTTGTAATCCCTAGGTCTCAATTTTTTTGATATTTGCAACTTCGCCATCTGTTAGTGGTGATTTTTGGATCCAGTTCTTCAGCCCCAAAGGCACCCGAATGTTTAGATAAGGTGTTGTAGAAATATGGAAAAGGTCATAAGGCTTCTGGGTATTATTCTATGCTTATGCAGAACATGTGGGTTGGAGCCTGCACAGCCCTAAAAAAGACATGGGAAAGGGATCTGAGTATTTCACTGGATGATGAGGAGTGGGACAGAATCTCTAGGATTATTAAAACTATGTCACGCGATGTGAGGCTGCACCTCATTCAGTTCAAGATTATGCATCGCTTCTATTGGACTCCCTCTAGATTGTTTAGAATTGGTCTCAAAGACACACCAAATTGTTGGAAATGTAAAACAGAGGATGGCCAATTACTTTATGTCCTATGGTCTTGTGATAAGGTCCAGGAATTTTGGACCGTTATATAGTTACATAATAACCTATGTCGGATTGCAGGGACCCAGGTTCCATTCAGCCCCAAATTATTTGTTCCAAGTAGGATGGATAAGCACATAAGAAGCTGGGACCAGACTAGTTTAATGATAACCATACAGATTATTTTAAGGGGATGGAAGAATGAAGGAGTGCCATCAATCCAGGAGTGGGCTTGTAGGATGGCTAGTTCCCCTTTAAGCCCTACTGCTCAATGGATCAATGACAACTTTGAAATGAAAACAACTGTGTTGAATGCAAAAGAGGTTGCCGGTTCGCTTACAGGGACTGCTATAGCTACTGCGTTTGACACCATATTTTGTGACAACACACAGAATATACAGAAGGCAATGGATAACTGTAACATAAACTGCACCTAACAGATTTTAAAGTGCTTTTTCCGATCCAAAGTACAACTTGGCAACAATCTTGGACCCAAGGTACAAAGACCTAGCCTAGAAATCTAGACACACCGTAGTGGCAGCAAATGTAATTTGCAGTCAGGGTCAGTCTAGCAACTCTCCGTTTGCTTGCAAGCTGGAAAAACCAAACTCTAATCCGGCCAATCACATTGTGTATAGAGTCGGTATTAGTGTTCTATTAGTACGGGCTTAACATAAGAACGGCAGTGTTGCGACGGTTCCGCGTGAATTCCCTGCTACTTGAAAACAAAGAAGATGGCTGCTGCTGCTGCTGTTGGTGAACAGCGGTCTTTTGAATCGGCTTTAGCCGCGACTCTGGAAGACTTGGAGTTAAGCACTGAAGTCATCCTTAAACAAGGAAGATGTGTTTGGAGATTTGCCGAAGGGATACGGCAAAAGTTTAACCTATGAACTAGTGTTGCTCTGGTTGGCTATGAGTGCAGAGGGAATTTGAAAGACAACCGTTTATCCCGCCCCTCGGATTGAGCCCTCCAATGGTGAGTTCCCAGACCCAACATCTTGATGTGGGTCTGGCTCATCAGGCTAACAAAGAACGCTTTTTTTGACAAAGTGACCAAACAAATGGCAATGAATATGCTACAGAAGCAAATGGACAAGATGATGCACAGCAACAGTGCCACCGAGGCACCTTACAAAGAAGAACAGCAAGAAAAGAAGGTGTGTACAGAAAGTGATGCAATTGGCCAGCTGCTGTTGGAAATGTATGTTGAAATTCTGGAGGAAATCTCGACCATGGAGCAGGAGGCTGGCCTGACAATTCCAACAGGTATGCAGATAATCAGACCCAAACCTTTATTTAAGAAATCAATTCTGTTAAATTTCCTGGTGTAATGAAATTTTTCAAGAATTAACATACTTTACACTCTCTAGATTTATTAAAGGAATAGATTTACTTATAGGTAAAAAAAGGCTAATTGTGCCCCCTTGTGATAATTGTAGCCTACGTGTGTGTGTATGTGTGTGTGTGTGTGTGTGTGTGTGTCTCTCTCTCTCCGTCCGTCGGTCTCTCTCCATGTGCCTGATTGCGTGTCTTGCTGTGAAAAGTCAAGACAGCCAAAACCTCACCATAAACCTGGCTGTTTTATTTTGAAATGTGTTTATTTTGGTAAAACATCCAGCTGCACTGTGGTCTTCCTTTATGTGATTACCTGTCTGGCTTGACACATACGCTTGCGTATTGTGCAAGAAATAGAGGAGACGCCGAAACTATCGCTGCAGTCGGTGTGGCTACGCGCATGGTGTGACAGAATGAATAACATGGGCGCCGAAATAAAAATAGCTGTGCTACGCCACGCATACACGTGCAGTGTATTCCAGCCAAAGGGGTAAGCTTCGCTTCAGAACTCGAACCTCCTATGGCGCCATTTTGATGCTACAACAATATCACCTCCCGTTAGCATTCCATTGACTGCCATTCATTTTGAAATCACTTTGACAGCGAATAACTTTACATCTGAAGCGTTTAAATATATTTATCTATTTGTCCATTGTTTATTTCTAAAGAAACACGACAATGTATAAAAGGCTCCATTACCTTGTATCTCACGTTATGGCTCCATTGCAGACGTTTTTGTAAAAAAATGCTAACGATTGTGTCATAACCACGCGACTTTCTATCGCATAGTAGAGGAATTACCGTATAGTACGGGAGAAGCTCGCAGGCAGTTTCGACTTACATGAGCTGTTTAGGTTTAATTACTAATGTTAACTAGCATTTTAGTTAGCAATAATTAGCCTGTGCCCATGTTATCTCCTTACATATACCTACGCTCTCCGTCTTTATTAACTTGATAAAAAAGCCGTAAAGCAGGCTATCTTTCAACTAAGGACAGCGCCACTTCTCACAAAATACAGATAGCCTTGGAGATGAGAAGTTTAACTGACACGTAACCGCAATCAGCTTCATGGGAAATTCAGAATCAATGCCACCAACATAACCAATCACACTATGAAAGACGCTCCACTTAGCACCAACTGCAATGTTTAATTTTAAATGAATGTAGCCTACTGGCAGTCTGGCACACGTGGGTGCTCAGTATTTTCCATGGGTATAGCATATATATATTTATTTATTTTTGTTTAGGACCTATGATATGCCAAATCATGGCAATCCTGAGTAGCCTGAAATTTACAATATATAACTTGTCTTTATATGTGTGTGTGTGTGTGTGTGTGTGTGTGTGTGTGTGATGTCAAGTGATTAATGGCAAAAGTTTGGATTAGCATATGAACCCAATCGCTTCACTCTGTGATTATGGGAAGAAATGTTGGTATTTGGATTAGTTCAGCAGTCAAGCAGTAGATATGTAACTAAAGGTGACCATGTGCAGCATGTTATCATTTACAGACATATCCTGTATGAATGTGGTAAAGGGGAAAAAAGAAACACCTTTATCACACATAGTTTTTGATGGTAGGGTTTTGTTTGAGCTCTGGAAAGCCAACAAAATTTCCACTCTGTGTGATAGTTAATCACACACATTTGGTATTGAGCACCTAACTCTGCAAACAAGTAAGAGTGTACCTACGTAAAAGAGTCAACGTGGTGAAGGCCAGCTGTTACATAATAGGGTTCAAGTCAGGTGAAACTCATGATTCAGACTGAAGAGTTTACGTAAGCCAGAACAGGTGATAAAGGGGCCCAGGGTAAGCAAGAAGATGACATACACACAGGTATGTCAACACTGAAACAGTAACCATTGCTCTGATGGGTCAAACTTGGGATTGAGGGAGTGACCAGAAATGTGATAAAGTTCTGCACTACTACTGCAATCTAATTTGAGAAACTTGTAAGAAAAACACATTTTTGACACATATTTTTTATAGATTCAATACTATCAGCCACTATCAAAGGATAAAAAAGTATCATAATAGATGTTAGAAGTAGACACAGAAGATTTTGACTCGTCAAAGCAGCAAAAGCAGTTTTTGCTCTTTTCTATTTAAGTGTCACAGTATTTAAGTAAGGGAAGTTTGGGGAAGTTTGGGGTCCCCTGCTGGAGCTGCTCCCCCCGCGACCCGACACCGGATAAGCGGACGAAGATGGATGGATGGAGTAAGCGATGCCAGTAAGCTAAAATACCTAGACCCTGGAACTAGTACACCTAAATGTCATTTATTAGGGGTGTGCATCTCTGATAGGTATCTAGTGACACGGGCTACAATACGGTTCAGGGAAACTACATTTCAATGGAACGATTCAATTTGATTACACAAGATAGGATTTAATATAATATATACAGTTTATATTCCTTTAACGTAACTATATGTAACTTTGTTTTGCCTATTTTTCCACAGGTCAGATGAAGACATAAAAGGTAGAGAGAGGGAGAATGACATGCAGCAAAGGGCCGTAGGTCTGAGTCAAACCCAGGGCCATGGCGTCGAGCAGAAAACCTCATAATGTGTGCACCTGCTCTAACATGCTACCTTGCGGACAGAGTGCTCGTCGAGGGGGGTAAGACTCGCGGCGGGGGACTCTGTGTCTACATCAGTGATGCCCGGTGATGCGACGCTGTTGTGGTCTGCAAACACTGCTCATCACTGGTGGAGTTTATGGTAATTAAATGCCGGCCATTCTACCTGCAGAGGGAATTTAGTGCCATATTGCTGGTAGCAATATACATCCCTCCTGGCTCCAACAACAACAGGAGTGAGGCACTGTATGAACTCCATCAGCACATCAGTGACCAGCAGACAGCCCACCCAGATGCCTTCCTCATCCTGGCTGGGGATTTCAACCACGCAAACCCCAAGAGCGTGTTTCCACAACTCCACGGACACATCAACTTTCCAACACGAGGAAACAATATCCTGGACAATGTCTACACCACAGACAGAGGTGCCTACAAAGCCCGTCCCATTAGCATAACAGTGGTGTGGTCTGAGGCCCAGAGGTGGGGTCACCTCTGGGCCTCAGACCACACCACTGTTATGTAAATGACAGCATACAGGCCACTGGTTAAAGTCATCAAACCAGCTACAAAGCAGATACACGTGTGGCCTGAGGGGTCTTCAGAGGCACTCCAGGACTGCTTCTCCACCACCGACTGGAGCATGTTCAGGCAGGCAGCCACCTACAACAACAACATCACGGACCTCCAGGAGTACACGGAGACCATCACTTCCTACATGAGGAAGTGCATGGACGATGTTACGGTCACCAGAACCATCTCCATTCGGGCCAACCAGAAGCCATGGCTGACAGGGGAAGTCTACAGGCTCCTGAGGGCTCGGAATGCTACCTTCAAAGCTGGCGACGTAGTGGAACGTGTTCCACCACTTTCCATCTCTTTGAGAGCAAGGACACATACATACGCAGCACCCACACACCAGACACAGCCATGTAGCTTATCCAACAGCTTGAACCCAAACAACATGGGTGTAGTTTTAGCAGGATAAAATGTATTTTGCCATCTATTGTTATAAGAAGAAAAAACTTTTCACACTGCCACCTGATGCAATAAAAGTATGATAATATATGTGTGTCAAACAGGGCCTCAGAGGTTGTTATTAACATCTTGTTTAACACTGTTGCAAGGTTACTATGTCAAGTGCTCTTTTATTGGATGAAATGAAGCAATGAAGTCAACAGCTCTGAGAACAAGACCCTTGGCATCTTGGTCTACGTGTATGTTTGTTTAACACTGAAACTAAGTTACTAAGTCAAGTGTTCTTTTGTCTGATGAATGAAGCAATTTAGACAACGGATCTGAAAAAGAGCCCCTTAACATCTTTCCATTGTAAATGGAAACACAATTTGCAGTAAACAATGGTACAAAGTAACTTTCCAATGACGCATCATCACTCTCCATCTCTATAATACTGCAACACCATTTGCAACAGTGAAAACTACTTTCTTTGAGTTGGAATAGAACCAGCGACATAAAAATGCATACATTTATCAACCTACAGTCTTCCGCTTTACCAACTGAGCTTTCGAAGGGAGCACACTACAGAAATGGTACGATAACTGCCGAACCTGATGCCCCAGAATATCTGTAGCCTCCATATCTGAAGAAGACCTAGTTAACAGAGTTTTCTATTACAAAGTTTTGAATATGACAAACAACCACCTCTCTTAGTCTACGTATATGTTCACTGAATAATGGTACAAAGTAATTTCCAATGACGCATCATCACCCTCCATCACTAAAGGACCAAAACACAATTTGCAACAATGAATACTACTTCCTATGAGCCAGAATTGAACCAGCGACCAAAGGATGCTTGCAATTATCAACCTACAGTCCCCCACTCTACCAACTGAGTTATCAGTGAATTGAGAAAGCAACCTAAGGATGTCTGCAATTATCAACCTACAGTCCTAACTGAGTTATTGAAGGGTAAACGGTCCTTAAATGGTACGATAACCACCGAACCTGATGCCCAAGAGCGTTTGTATCCTCCATATCTGAAGAACTAGTAAATAGAGTCTGATGCCCAAGAGCGTTTGTATCCTCCATATCTGAAGAACTAGTAAACAGAGTCTTCTATTACAAAGTTTTGAACATGACAAACAGCCACCTGTCTTAACCTACTTATATGTTCACTAAATAATGGTACAAAGTAACTTTCCAATGACGCATCATCACTCTCCATCTCTATAATACTACAACAATGAAAACTACTTCCTTCGAGCCAGAATTGAACCAGCGACCTAAGGATGCCTGCAATTATCAACTTACAGTCCTCCGCTTAACCAACTGAGTTATCGAAGGGAACACAGCAAGTAAATGGTACGATAACCGCCGAACCTGATGCCCAAGAGAGTTTGTATCCTCCATTTATGAAGAACTAGTCAACAGTATTCTATTACAAAGTTTTGAACGTGACAAACAGCCACCTCTCTTAACCTACGTATATGTTCACTAAATAATGGTACAAAGTAACTTTCCAATGACGCATCATCACTCTCCATCTCTATAATACTACAACAATGAAAACTACTTCCTTCGAGCCATAATTGAGCCAGCGACCTAAGGATGTCTGCAATTATCAACCTACAGTCCTCCTCTCTACCAACTGAGCTATCGAAGAGAACACAGCAAGTAAATGGTACGATAACCGCCGAACCTGATGCCCAAGAGAGTTTGTATCCTCCATTTATGAAGAACTAGTAAACAGAGTCTTCTATTACAAAGTTTTGAACGTGACAAACAGCCACCTGTCTTAACCTACATATATGTTCACTATATCATGGTGCAAAGTAACTTTCCAATGACACATCATGACTCTCAATCTCTATAATACTGCAACACAATTTGCAACAATGAAAATTACTTCCTTCTAGCCAGAATTGAACCAGTGACCTAAGGATGCCTGCAATTATCAACCTACAGTCCTCCTCTCTAGCAACTGAGCTATCTAAGGGGAACACAGCATGTAAATGGTACAATAACCGCCGAACCTGATGCCCAAGAGAGTTTGTATACTGCATATCTGAAGAACTAGTAAACAGAGTCTTCTATTACAAAGTTTTGAACGTGACAAACAGCCACCTGTCTTAACCTACGTATATGTTCACTAAATAATGGTACAAAGTAACTTTCCAATGATGCATCATCAGTCTCCATCTCTATAATACTGCAACAAAGAACCAGCGACCTAAAGATGCCTGCAATTATCAACCTACAGTCCTCCGCTCTACCAACTGAGCTATCGAAGTGAACACAGCAAGACAACGGTACAATAACCGCCGAACCTGATGCCCAAGAGAGTTTGTATCCTCCATTTATGAAGAACTAGTAAACAGAGTCTTCTATTACAAAGTTTTGAATGTAACAAACGGCCACCTGTCTTAACCTACGTATCCATCCATCCATCCATCTTCGTCCGCTTATCCGGTGTCGGGTCGCGGGGGGAGCAGCTCCAGCAGGGGACCCCACACTTCCCTTTCCCGAGCAACATTAACCAGCTCCGACTGGGGATCCTGCGTTCCCAGGCCAGGTTGGAGATATAATCCCTCCACCTAGTCCTGGGTCTTCCCCGAGGCCTCCTCCCAGCTGGACGTGCCTGGAACACCTCCCTAGGGAGGCGCCCAGGGGGCATCCCGAACCACCTCAACTGGCTCCTTTCGACGCAAAGGAGCAGCGGCTCTACTCCAAGCTCCTCACGGATGACTGAGCTTCTCACCCTAGCTCTAAGGGAGACGCCAGCCACCCTCCTGAGGAAACCCATTTCGGCCGCTTGTACCCTGGATCTCGTTCTTTCGGTCATGACCCAGCCTTCATGACCATAGGTGAGGGTAGGAACGAAAACTGACCCGGTAGATCGAGAGCTTTGCCTTCTGGCTCAGCTCTCTTTTTCGTCTGGCAGTGCGATAGATTGAATGCAATACCGCACCCGCTAATGGTACGATTCTCCGACCAATCTCCCGCTCCATTGTCCCCTCACTCGCGAACAAAACCCCAAGGTACTTGAACTCCTTCACTTGGGGTAAGGACTCATTCCCTACCTGGAGAAGGCATTCCATCGGTTTCCTGCTGAGAACCATGGCCTCAGATTTAGAGGTGCTGATCCTCATCCCAACCGCTTCACACTCGGTTGCGAACCGATCCAGTGAGTGCTGAAGGTCGCAGGCCGATGATGCCATCAGGACCACATCATCTGCAAAGAGCAGCGATGAGATCCCCAGCCCACCAAACTGCAACCCAACCCCACCCCGACTACGCCTCGATATCCCGTCCATAAATATTACAAACAGGATTGGTGACAAAGCGCCACCTGGCGGAGGCCAACCCTCACCTGAAACGAATGGTCCGACTTACTACGAGAACCCGGACACAGCTCTCACTTTGGTCATACAGAGATTGGATGGCCCTGAGTAGAGACCCCCTCACCCCATACTCCCGCAGCACCTCCCACAGTATCTCCCGGGGACCCGGTCATTGTACGCCTTCTCCAAATCCACAAAACACATGTAGGCCGGTTGGGCATACTCCCAGGCTCCCTCCAGGATCCTTGCGAGAGTGAAGAGCTTGTCCGTTGTTCCACGACCAGGACGGAATCCGCATTGTTCCTCCTCAACCCGAGGTTCGACTATCGGCCGAACCCTCCTTTCCAGCACCTTGGAGTAGACTTTACCAGGGAGGCTGAGAAGTGTGATACCCCTATAATTGGCACACACCCTCTGGTCCCCCTTTTTAAAAAGGGGAACCACCACCCCAGTCTGCCACTCCTTTGGGACCGTCCCAGACTTCCACGCAATGTTGAAGAGGCGTGTCAACCAGAACAGCCCCTCCACACCCAGAGCCTTGAGCATTTCTGGACGGATCTCATCAATCCCCGGGGCTTTGCCACTGTGGATTTGTTTGACTACATCAGTGACTTCCGCCTGGGAAATCGACGACAATCCCCCGTTATCCTCCAGCTCTGCCTCCTGAGGTGGCGAACAGTTTTCCAGAAGCACTTTGGTGCCGACCGAAAGTCCTTCTCCATGTCTTCTCCAAACTTCTCCCACACCCGCTGCTTTGCCTCTTTCACGGCAGAGGCTGCAGCCCTTCGGGCCCTTCGGTACCCTGCAACTGCCTCAGGAGTCCTCCGGGATAACATATCCCGGAAAGACTCCTTCTTCAGTCGGACGGCTTCCCTGACCACCGGTGTCCACCACGGTGTTCGTGGGTTACCGCCCCTTGAGGCACCCAAGACCCTAAGACCACAGCTCCTCGCCGCAGCTTCAGCAATGGAAACTTTGAACATTGTCCACTCGGATTCAATGCCCCCAGCCTCCACAGGGATGCCGAAAAAGCTCCGCCCGGAGGTGTGAGTTGAAAGTCTGTCGGACAAGGGCCTCCTCCAGACGTTCCCAATTTACCCGCAAACAGAGTTTGGGCTTACCAGGTCTGTCCAGAGTCTTCCCCACCCCTGACCCAACTCACCACCAGATGGTGATCGGTTGACAGCTCTGCCCCTCTCTTCACCCGAGTGTCCAAAACATACGGCCTCAGATCAGATGAAACGATTATGAAATCGATCATTGACCTTTGGCCTAGGGTGCTCTGTTACCAGGTACACTTATGAGCATCCCTATGTTTGAACATGGTGTTCGTTATAGACAATCCATGACTAGCACAGAAGTCCAACAACAAACAACCACTCTGGTTTAGATCAGGGAGGCCGTTCCTCCCAATCACGCCTCTCCAGGTGTCTCCATCATTGCCCACGTGTGCGGTGAAGTCCCCCAGCAGAACAATGGAGTCCCCCACTGGAGCCCCATGCAGGACTCCAGTCAAGGTCTCCAAGACCTACATATATGTTCACTAAATAATGGTACAAAGTAACTTTCCAATGACGCATCATCACTCTCCATCTCTATAATACGGCAACAAAGAAAACTATATCCTTTGAGCCAGAATGGAACCACCAATCTAAGGATCCCTGCAGTTGTCAACTTACAGTCCTCCCCTTTACCAACTGAGCTATCGAAGGGTAAACGGTCCTTTAATGGTACGATAACCACCAAACCTGATGCCCAAGAGCGTTTGTATACTCCATATCTGAAGAACTAGTAAACAGAGTCTTCTATTACAAAGTTTTGAACGTGACAAACAGCCACCTGTCTTAACCTACGTATATGTTCACTAAATAATGGTACAAAGTAACTTTCCAATGACGCATCATCACCCTCCATCTCTATAATACTGCAACAAAGAAAACTACGTCCTTCGAGCCAGAATGGAACCAGCGATCTAAGGATGCCTGCAGTTATAAACTTACAGTCCTCCCCTTTACCAACTGAGCTATTGAAGGGTAAACGGTCCTTAAATGGTACGATAACAACCGAATCTGATGCCCAAGAGCGTTTGTATCCTCCATATCTGAGTCTTCTATTACAAAGTTTTGAACATGACAAACAGCCACCTGTCTTAACCTACGTATATGTTCACTAAATAATGGTACAAAGTACCATTGTAGTATTATAGAGATGGAGAGTGATGACACATCATCACTCTCCATCTCTATAATACTACAACAATGAAAACTACTGCCTTCAAGACAGAATTGAACCAGTGACCTAAGGATACCCGCAATTATCAACCTACAGTCCTCCACTCTACCAACTGAGCTATTGAAGGGAACACAGCAAGTAAACGGTACGATAACTGCCGAACCTGATGCCCAAGAGAGTTTGTATCCTACATTTATGAAAAACTAGTAAACAGAGTCTTCTATTACAAAGTTTTGAACGTGAAAAACAGCCACCTGTCTTAACCTACGTATATGTTCTCTAAATAATGGTACAACGTAACTTTCCAATAACGCATCATCACTCTCCATCTCTACAATAATGAAAACTACTTCCTTCGAGCCAGCGACCTAAGGATGCCTGTAATTAGGAACCTACAGTCCTGCGCTCTACCAACTGAGCTATCGAAGGGAACACAGCACGTACATGGTACGATACCTGCCGAACTTGATGCCCAAGAGAGTTTGTATACTCCATATCTGAAGAACTAGTAAACAGAGTCTTCTATTACAAAGTTTTGAACGTGACAAATAGCCACCTGTCTTAACCTACGTATATGTTCACTAAATAATGGTATAAAGTAACTTTCCAATGACGCATCATCACTGTCCATCTCTGAAGAACCTGATGCCCAAGAGAGTTTGTATACTCCATATCTGAAGAACTAGTAAACAGAGTCTTCTATTACAAAGTTTTGAGCGTGACAAACAGCCACCTGTCTTAACCTACGTATATGTTCACTAAATAATGGTATGAAGTAACTTTCCAATGACGCATCATCACTCTCCATCTCTGAAGAACCTGATGCCCAAGAGAGTTTGTATACTCCATATCTGAAGAACTAGTAAACAGAGTCTTCTATTACAAAGTTTTGAACGTGACAAACAGCCACCTGTCTTAACCTACAATATATGTTTACTAAATAATGGTATAAAAGGAAAAACTTTCCAATGACGCATCATCACTCTCCATCTCTGAAGAACCTGATGCCCAAGAGAGTTTGTATACTCCATATCTGAAGAACTAGTAAACAGAGTCTTCTATTACAAAGTTTTGAACGTGACAAACAGCCACCTGTCTTAACCTACGTATATGTTCACTAAATAATGGTACAAAGTAACTTTCCAATGACGCATCATCACCCTCCATCTCTATAATACTACAACAATGAAAACTAGTTCCTTTGAGCCGGAATTGAACCAGCGACCTAAGGATACCCGCAATTATCAACCTACAGTCCTCCGCTCTACCAACTGAGCTATCGAAGGGAACACAGCATGTAAATGGTACGATAACCGCCTAACCTGATGCCCAAGAGAGTTTGTATACTCCATATCTGAAGAACTAGTAAACAGAGTCTTCTATTACAAAGTTTTGAACGTGACAAACAGCCACCTGTCTTAACCTACGTATATGTTCACTAAATAATGGTACAAAGTAACTTTCCAATGACGATCATCACTCTCCATCTCTATAATAAACAAAAAAAACTATATCCTTTGAGCCAGAATGGAACCAGTGATCTAAGGATCCCTGCAGTTATCAACTGACAGTACTCGCCTTTACCAACTGAGCTATCGAAGGGTAAACGGTCCTTACATGGTACGATAACCACCAAACCTGATTCCCAAGAGAGTTTGTATACTCCATATTAGAAGAACTAGTAAACAGAGTCTTTTATTACAAAGTTTTGAACGTGACAAACAGCCACCTGTCTTAACCTACGTATATGTTCACTAAATAATGGTATAAAGTAACTTTCCAATGACGCATCATAACTCTCCATCTCTGAAGAACCTGATGCCCAAGAGAGTTTGTATACTCCATATCTGAAGAACTAGTAAACAGAGTCTTCTATTACAAAGTTTTGAACGTGACAAACAGCCACCTGTCTTAACCTACGTATATGTTCACTAAATAATGGTACAAAGTAACTTTCCAATGACGCATCCTCACCCTCCATCTCTATAATACTACAACAATGAAAACTACTTCCTTCGAACCAGCAACCTAAGGATGCCTGTAATTATCAAACTACAGTCCTCCCCTCTACCAACTGAGCTATCGAAGGGAACAGAGCAGATAAATGGTACGATAACCGCCGAACTTGATGCCCAAGAGAGTTTGTATACTCCATATCTGAAGAACTAGTAAACAGAGTCTTCTATTACAAAGTTTTGAACGTGACAAACAGCCACCTGTCTTAACCTACGTATATGTTCACTAAATAATGGTACAAAGTAACTTTCCAATGACGCATCATCACTCTCCATCTCTATAATACGGCAACAAAGAAAACTATATCCTTTGAGCCAGAATGGAACCAGCGATCTAAGGATCCCTGCAGTTATCAACTTACAGTACTCGCCTTTACCAACTGAGCTATAGAAGGGTACACAGCCTGTAAATGGTACGATAACCACCAAACCTGATTCCCAAGAGAGTTTGTATACTCCATATCTGAAGAACTAGTAAACAGAGTCTTTTATTACAAAGTTTTGAACGTGACAAACAGCCACCTGTCTTAACCTACGTATATGTTCACTAAATAATGGTACAAAGTAACTTTCCAATGACGCATCATCACTCTCCATCTCTGAAGAACCTGATGCCCAAGAGAGTTTGTATACTCCATATCTGAAGAACTAGTAAAACAGAACCTGATGCCCAAGAGAGTTTGTATACTCCATATCTGAAGAACTAGTAAACAGAGTCTTCTATTACAAAGTTTTGAACGTGACAAACAGCCACCTGTCTTAACCTACGCATATGTTCACTAAATAATGGTACAAAGTAACTTTCCAATGACGCATCATCACTCTCCATAATAAAGAAAACAACTTCCTTCGAGCCGGAATTGAACCAGCGACCTAAGGATGCCTGTAATTATCAACCTACAGTCCTCCACTCTACCAACTGAGCTATCGAAGGGAACACAGCATGTAAATGGTACGATAACCGCCGAACTTGATGCCCAAGAGAGTTTGTATACTCCATATCTGAAGAACTAGTAAACAGAGTCTTCTATTACAAAGTTTTGAATGTGACAAACAGCCACCTGTCTTAACCTACGATATGTTCACTAAATAATGGTACAAAGTAACTTTCCAATGACGCATCATCATCTCCATCTCCATAATCTACAACAAAGAAAACTATATCCTTTGAGCCAGAATTGAACCAGTGATCTAAGGATCCCTGCAATTATCAACCTACAGTCCTCCACCTTTACCAACTGAGCTATCGAAGGAACACAGTCCTTAAATGGTACGATAACCACCAAACCTGATTCCCAAGAGAGTTTGTATACTCCATATCTGAAGAACTAGTAAACAGAGTCTTCTATTACAAAGTTTTGAACGTGACAAACAGCCACCTGTCTTAACCTACGTATATGTTCACTAAATAATGGTACAAAGTAACTTTCCAATGACGATCATCACTCTCCATCTCTACAATAAAGGAAACTACTTCCTTTGAGCCAGAATTGAACCAGCAACCTAAGGATGCCTGTAATTATCAACCTACAGTCCTCCGCTCTACCAACTGAGCTATCGAAGGGAACACAGCATGTAAATGGTACGATAACCGCCGAACTTGATGCCCAAGAGAGTTTGTATACTCCATATCTGAAGAACTAGTAAACAGAGTCTTCTATTACAAAGTTTTGAACGTGACAAACAGCCACCTGTCTTAACCTACGTATATGTTCACTAAATAATGGTACAAAGTAACTTTCCAATGACGCATCATCACTCTCCATCTCTATAATACGGCAACAAAGAAAACTATATCCTTTGAGCCAGAATGGAACCAGTGATCTAAGGATCCCTGCAGTTATCAACTGACAGTACTCGCCTTTACCAACTGAGCTATCGAAGGTTAAACGGTCCTTAAATGGTACGATAACCACCAAACCTGATTCCCAAGAGAGTTTGTATACTCCATATCTGAAGAACTAGTAAACAGAGTCTTTTATTACAAAGTTTTGAACGTGACAAACAGCCACCTGTCTTAACCTACGTATATGTTCACTAAATAATGGTACAAAGTAACTTTCCAATGACGCATCATCACTCTCCATCTCTATAATACGGCAACAAAGAAAACTATATCCTTTGAGCCAGAATGGAACCAGTGATCTAAGGATCCCTGCAGTTATCAACTGACAGTACTCGCCTTTACTAACTGAGCTATCGAAGGGTAAACTGTCCTTAAATGGTACGATAACAACCAAACCTGATTCCCAAGAGAGTTTGTATACTCCATATCTGAAGAACTAGTAAACAGAGTCTTTTATTACAAAGTTTTGAACGTGACAAACAGCCACCTGTCTTAACCTACGTATAAGTTCACTAAATAATGGTATAAAGTAACTTTCCAATGACGCATCATCACCCTCCATCTCTATAATACTACAACAATGAAAACTACCCTTGAGACCCAAGGATACCCGAGTTTGTACCAACTGAGCTATCATATCTGAAGAAACTAGTAAATGCCCAAGAGTCTTTGTATCCTCCATTTATGAAAAACTAGTAAACAGAGTCTTCTATTACAAAGTTTTGAATGTGACAAACAGCCACCTGTCTTAACCTACGTATATGTTCACTAAATAATGGTACAAAGTAACTTTCCAATGACGGATCATCACTCTCCATCTCTATAATACGGCAAAAAAGAAAACTATATCTTTCGAGCCAGAATGGAACCAGCGATCTAAGGATCCCTGCAGTTATCAACTGACAGTACTTGCCTTTACCAACTGAGCTATTGAAGGGTAAACGGCCCTTAAATGGTACGATAACCACCAAACCTGATTCCCAAGAGAGTTTGTATACTCCATATCTGAAGAACTAGTAAACAGAGTCTTCTATTACAAAGTTTTGAACGTGACAAACAGCCACCTGTCTTAACCTACGTATATGTTCACTAAATAATGGTACAAAGTAACTTTCCAATGACGCATCATCACTCTCCATCTCTATAATACGGCAACAAAGAAAACTATATCCTTCGAGCCAGAATGGAAGCAGCGATCTAAGGATCCCTGCAGTTATCAACTTACTGTATTCACCTTTACCAACTGAGCTATCAAAGGGTAAATGGTCCTTAAATGGTACGATAACCACCAAACCTGATTCCCAAGAGAGTTTGTATACTCCATATCTGAAGAACTAGTAAACAGAGTCTTCTATTACAAAGTTTTGAATGTGACAAACAGCCACCTGTCTTAACCTATGTATTTGTTCACTAAATAATGGTACAAAGTAACTTTCCAATGACGCATCATCACCCTCCATCTCTATAATACTACAACAATGAAAACTACTTCCTTCGAGCCAGAATTGAACCAACGACCTAAGGAATTGAACCAACCTACAGTCCTCCGCCTACCAACTGGATGCCTGCAATTGGTCGAAACCTACCTGATGCCCAAGAGAGTTTGTATCCTCCATTTATGAAGAACTAGTAAACAGAGTCTACCAACTGAGCTATCTTAACCTACGATATGTTCACTAAATAATGGTACACAGCATGTAAATCTCTACAATAATGAAAACTACGATAACCGCCTGAACCTGCATGACCAAGCCCGCGAGTTTGTAAATGGTACGATCCATTTCATGAAAAAGAGAACTAGTAAACAGAGTATTCTATTACAAAGTTTTGTACGTGACAAACTGCCACCTGTCTTAACCTACGTATATGTTCACTAAATCATGGTGCAAAGTAACTTTCCAATGACACATCATCACTCTCAATCTCTATAATAATGCAACACAATTTGCAATAAAGAAAACTACTTCCTTCAAGCCGGAATTGAACCAGCGACCTAAGGATGCCTGCAATTGTCAACCTACAGTCCTCCACTCTACCAACTGAGCTATCAAAGGGAACGAAGCATGTAAATGGTACGATAACCGCTGAACCTGATGCCCAAGAGAGTTTGTATCCTCCATTTATGAAAAACTAGTAAACAGAGTCTTCTATTACAAAGTTTTGAACGTGACAAACAGCCACCTGTCTTAACCTACGTATATGTTCACTAAATAATGGTACAAAGTAACTTTCCAATGACGCATCATCACTCTCCATCTCTACAATAATGAAAACTACTTCCTTCGAGCCGGAATTGAAAAAGCAACCTAAGGATGCCTGCAATTATCAACCTACATTCCTCCGCTCTAGCAACTGAGCTATCGAAGGGAACACAGCATGTAAATGGTACGATAACCGCCGAACTTCATGACCAAGAGAGTTTGTATACTCCATATCTGAAGAACTAGTAAACAGAGTCTTCTATTACAAAGTTTTGAATGTGACAAACTGCCACCTGTCTTAACCTACGTATATGTTCAGTAAATAATGGTACAAAGTAACTTTCCAATGACGCATCATCACGCTCCATTTCTACAACAATGAAAACTACTTCCTTCGAGCCGGAATTGAAAAAGCAACCTAAGGATGCCTGCAATTATCAACCTACAGTTCTCCGCTCTACCAACTGAGCTATCGAAGGGAACACAGCATGTAAATGGTACGATAACCGCCGAACCTCATGACCAAGAGAGTTTGTATAATCCATATCTGAAGAACTAGTAAACAGAGTATTCTATTACAAAGTTTTGTACGTGACAAACTGCCACCTGTCTTAACCTACGTATATGTTCACTAAATCATGGTGCAAAGTAACTTTCCAATGACACATCATCACTCTCAATCTCTATAATAATGCAACACAATTTGCAATAATGAAAACTACTCCCTTCGAGCCAGAATTGAACCAGCAACCTAAGGATGCCTGCAATTATCAACCTACAGTCCTCTGCTCTACCAACTGAGCTATAGAAGGAAACACAGCATTTAAATGGTATGATAACCACTGAACCTGATGCCCAAGAGAGTTTGTATACTCCATATCTGAAGAACTAGTAAACAGAGTCTTCTATTACAAAGTTTTGAACGTGACAAACAGCCACCTGTCTTAACCTACGTATATGTTCACTAAATAATGGTACAAAGTAACTTTCCAATTACGCATCATCAGTCTCCATCTCTATAATACTGCAACTAAGAAAACTATGTCCTTCAAGCCAGAATAGAACCAGTGATCTTAGGATGCCTGCAGTTATCAACTGACAGTCCTCCGCTCTACCAACTGAGCTATCAATACAGCATGTAAAGGGTACGATAACCGCCGAACCTGATGCCGAAGAGCGTTTGTATCCTCCATATATGAAGAACTAGTAAACAGAGTCTTCTATTACAAAGTTTTGAATGTGACAGCCACCTGTCTTAACCTACGTATATTTTCACTAAATAATGGTGCAAAGTAACTTTCCAATGACACATCATCACTCTCCATCTCTATAATACTGCAACACAATTTGCAACAATGAAAACTACTTCCTTCGAGCCAGAATTGAACCAGCAACCTAATGATGCCTGCAATTATCAACCTACAATCTTGCCCAAGAGCGTTTGTATCCTCCTTAGACACTAGTCGACAGTAGACAGTAGTTGTGATTGACTCCAATCTTTCACCTGAGTCTTTAAATTGACTCATCAAACGCAAGTCTCTTTTATCATTAACTCGGATCAGTTGAGTCCTACTACAATTCAATCTAAAATGATAACAGCGCCACACAGAAACCTCTTGCAACATTATCTACTACTAGTCCTAGCCATCGTAGCTGCCAAAAGCTTAATAACTTAAAATTTCGTATGCAATGACAACTCAACAAGTCAACTCAAGCGATGTAGGAACTTCCCGACCCGCTGACTCAGAGCCGGAAACATTGCAAGCTGGCAGACCATGGGACTACCTCACGAATTGTCGAGAACTCATGAGTTGTCGATGACTCATGAGTTCTCGCGTGAGTCAGTCAATTGCACGAATCAGCCGGCTATGAGTGGATCTGTAGCAGACGAGCGATGTCTCTCCTCGAGCTCAGGGATGTGTACTTTGTACCACATCTGTGGAGCTTGGAACGTGCCATCATAATACAAAAAATAGACAGATCGTTGGTCAGTCATTGTATATTATTAAATGTCTCTTTCCCAACTTTTGTGCAAATCAATTTATGGCTTGAGATACTGTGCCACAAAGACAGATGAGATGAGATAAAATAATGACCCTCTTCTAACTGCTAAGTAATAAACATTTAAATGTGTAAAGTAAAAAGGTTAGAAACGCTTTATAAAGCTACTTCTATACTGTTTTGCGCTTACCACAGCTTAAAATGTTTCTTTCATACAAGACCAAATGGCAAATTAAAACATATACTATAAGTGCTAAGTGAAAATTTACCAACAACATAGAATGTGCAGTATGAATAAAGTATTTGTAAAATATACACAGATATAATATATTATAACAAAGCAGGAAGACTGTTGCTGTTGTACTCATTGGGTACACACATACACACACACACACACACACACACACACACACACACACACACACACACACACACACACACACATATCCCAGTGCATAGTGGCAGTGTTGTCCACCCTTGGGTGACCTCCTGGGGATGTTTTTGGATCAAGGCCCAGGTTATATTTTCAGTGCTGCTTGGGAATCACACGCTCTGTGAGGTCGCCGGCCAGCTGACCATGGAAAACATCTCTGACGTCTGCAAATAAACTCGGGGGTGTGAAGGAGTTCTTGTTGCACTCACACTGTCACATAACCACACACTCTAAACTGTGTCATCCCAGAGGGTAACACAGGGAATTTGGAGGACAAGCTTGGTAGAACTTGCTAAATAAAAATTAAATGAATTCCATTTTGGATTCATTTTGAATCAATTTAACATCTATGGTGTTGTGTTTTGTGTGGTGTGGTGTGTGCTCCTGACAACAAGCCCACTGAACCTACTTGAACCTACTAGGGCTCTAGTTGCCATCTTATGAGGTTCAAGGCTAATGTACCTAAGTGGGAACGATACAGAGAGGATTATCATCGTCTATGTGTCTGTAGGTCTCTGTGTGTGTCTGTGCGTCTGTATGTGTGCCTGTCTGAGTGTAGGTGTCTGTGTGCGGGAATGTTGTCGTTCTGCACCTGCTACTCCCACACAAAGTTATAAAATGTTTACATTCTTTCACCTGTTCTGATTAACCCTCTGGGGTCTGAGAGTGTTTTCAGACACAGATAATTTGGGCATGCTCTGATATTGTTGTCAATTTAAGCAAATCTAAGTGGTATTTTCTAAGTACTGTGACTTTTTTCTTTTCAGCACAAGCTACAAAAATATCTAGTACATTGTATTTCACGATTGTACTTTTTTTATTACTGGTAAATACTGGTAAATAAACAAGTTATAAAAGGTAGTTTTAGAAGTTTGCTGGAATTTGTGAAAAACCATTACCTTACCCATTGTGACAAACTGGGCCACTTGAGGTGATTATGTAAAGTCTTTGGTTTGCAACAAGCACAAGCACTTTCATCTGCTCCATTGTTTTATACAATCTGTCAATCTAAAAAAAAAAGCCTATTGTTTTGTAAACCAAGAGTTAGAGTGGGAGGGTCAAGCTCGTTTTACTGAATATGCAAAAGGATTGTTCTCAGCTGATCCCAGGTGAATGGGGCTGCAGACAGCCTAGCAGGGCTATTCAATTATTCTGTTCATGCAGGGGGACAAAAAAGCTCAGTGCCTGGGGCCTGGACATTTCCCTGAGCTATTTTCAATTAAATAAATCATGTAATTCATGACATTAAAATACTGAGTTAAGTTTTTAAAGAATAAAGAACGCAAACATGACGATTACATAATTCACGTGTATATTAAGTAGCCATGTGGATTTACCGCTCCAGCAGAGAGGATGGTTTATTTATGGCAGCAGCTAAGTATACAAGAACGTGTCCAAATTTCAAGATTCGTGGCAAACTAAGATAAACAGTTAGACTACAAACCAACAGCTTTCGTTTTAGAGTGTAAATATTTTCTATTTGCAGAGCAACAGGCTAAGAGAGAAGCTGCATGCACACAGAACAGTTTGAAATATCGCTTCCTACATGTTTAGCCCTTGTGTGGTGTTCATATTTTTGTTACACAGCCAATGTTCCCAGGTCTGGTGGACCCACCCCATTATAGGCTTTTAAATCAATACAGCCATAACACGTACAAATACTTAACAAATGTTTACTTTAGCTCAATTACCAATGATATATACATAATTTATGGTTAATATTTGCCATTTACCCCTGTGAGATCACGTTTATGATCATATGATCATTTTCGTTTTTTGTGAGAAAACAAAGAAATTCCATTATAAAAAAGGTAAAAAAAAATAGAAACAAGATTTTTGATCATTATTGGTGCTTATTTCTTAGACCTTAGGAATTGAAAATATAAATTGTTAATATTTCATTAAAAAATGTAAGTCGCTCCAGCAAAACAGACAGCTAGAGCAACAAATAAGCTTTCTGAATAAGCCATGCAGAGCTACAGGAAGCAGCAAGACATTAGCACAGTTACACATCAACAGTGTCCACATTCAGTACAGGAAGCCAAAGCATCAAAGCACACAACAACAAACACAACAACACACACACAACACACAACAACACCGACCCGTTGGATCCCGTCGGGTTTGGGCAAAGATCTTCAGCTCTACTCCATACACAAAAAAGCTTTTTGGGGAAAAAAACTCCTTAAAGCAACGCTAAGTAACTTTTCCCGCTTCGGTCCCCCTACAGGTTGGAAGCGGAATTGTCCATTGCATTACAATATGCAAGTTTGCCAGATCGGGTAGCGGATCTGTAGTTCGAATGAACTGGACAATGTAATATAATGGACAATTCCGCTTCCAATCTGTAGGCGGACCGAAGCAGGAAAAGTTACCTAGTGTTGCTTTAAGAAGGAGTGAAGAAAAGAAAAAGCAACAACACACTTGTGTGTGTGTGTGTGTGTGTGTGTGTGTGTGTGTGTGTGTGTGTGTGTGTAGCAATACAAGTCTGCAGACACAGAGGAACATTACCTCCCATCTCTGCAAACCACTTTATTGATCATGTAGGCAGAGATTGGACAGTTTGTGGCCTGAGTTTAGTTTACGGACGTCCTGTCTCACAAATCAAACATGCTTCATTTCCTTCTTATTAGGAGCTATTAGTGGCCCAGGCTATGATAAGCCATATTTGTTGCCAAGGGCAGCAGCAGCCGGAAGATAGATGTGCATCTCATGTTGATTCAGAGGGACTAATGTCTCCCATTAACTATTGAGCCCTGTTTGTTCCACAAGAGAGCACTGCCAAAGTACACAGTTATGTAGCAACAGGTTGAGAAGAAAGCTTTACTAAGATGGAAAAGGAGAATCAGATTAAATGATGAGAATCAAGAGCATGAAATGAAGTCCCATTGACACTCATTTTAAAACAAGTGTTGATCATTTATCTTGGGAATAAGTTTTGTTTCCACACGTAGCTGTGTTAGACGACCCCCTCTCTTTTTGGAAACAGACTTTTTAAAGACAAGAAACATTTTGAATAAACAGGGTGGGTAGCTTTCACGATTCAAGATCTCAGTTGCACATAATAACCTACGACAAATAGCAAAACAAGTTACACCGTTGCGGATGGCAGCACATCTCAACAAGTACAAGTACTCCAGCTCCACCAAGGCTAGGCGTGAAGCCTTGGGGCAACGTGACTCAGGTAATGCTAATCAACCTGTTACTTTGACATAACATACAAAAGAAAAGAACATGGGAGGGCGGACATCTCATTAGTAATAAAAGAAGAGCTAAAAAAAAGTGTTTTGGAAGAAAGTTTTAACGTGATGACAGAGCCCCACTCAGCCACATCAGGAACCACAATGCTATATTGCCATGACTACACTACCAGTGTCGCCTGGGCCAGAGTGGCATTCACCGACAGCACTTCGGAAACGACAAGGAGTCCAATAGGGAATGATTTATCTGGCCAAACTTAGGATCACGTACAACAATGAAGAAAATTAATTCTTAAATGTGTCTGAGGCAATGGGCTATTTCACCACGAAATTCATCGCGGACATAAAGATGGACACTGGACACACATCATCTCACGCCTGAGAAAAGAAAGGCTGAGTGATAATTATTGCGGGTCTTTAAAGTGTTTACCGATTTATCATTGTGCTGTCGTAGGTCATTACTGTTGGCATTATCATCATCATCATAACCACTACTAGTATTCTTATCATATTTTTCTTTCTCTCTCTCTCTCTCTCTACTTGTTCTTTTTCATCTTGATGTAAAGCATATTTAGTTTTCTCTTGGGTTTGAAATGTGCTGTATGAATAAGGCTTGCCTTGCCTTGCCTATGTCAATTACAACTCACTATAAACTGTGCCAGAGACGTGTGGATTAGAGTGGTGATTGGGCCGCATTTTTCTGTCTGAGCCCGGCCCACGTCCGACAGAGCAGTAAACGAACCCGACCCGAGCCCGACAGGCATTAAGATATTTATGTCCGAGCCCGACCCGGGCCCGACACAGTTCAAATCTCGTTTTTTTCTAATACTAATGACACATGTACGTTTGTTTGTGTGGAAAGCCTGCTTTTATTAAGCAACTTTTGGAAGGCATTCGGAAATGTCAACAGATGAGCGTGCATCAGCGCACATGGGGCAAAAAGCACACGTTAACACAGGCGCGCACCTACATAATAAGCTGTTTTAAATTAAAAATGTTCAATGCCTTATCGCGCTGATGTGAACAAGCCCGACCCGAACATAATTTATGAATCTGTCCGAACCCGGCCCGGACCGACGGGTCCCGACGGGTCCCGACGGGCTCGGTTCGGGTATCCATCCTCTAGTGTGGATGTTGCAGTAATTCCCTGGCCAACAGAGGTCCGTAAAAGTCAAAAATGTCTCAATGCCCCTGTAGGTGTCTACAACGTCTCACAGTCACAGCTCAGCAGGCTCCCAGTGTCTCAGACACAAATAACACCCATGGCTATAATGGCAACCATGTAGTCAAATCTAAATTGGTGACTGTATATTTGCGTGGGTGGAATATTTTATAACAAGAAAAGTGAAAGCATGGATTTGAGGAAAAATTACTAAGGGGAACTGTAATAATAGGGCCACAGACTGGAAGATGTGAACACTGTCATTCACATTGCACGCCAACCTCAGAGACACGGCGAGCCTGCCAGTAATGCTTGGTTAGATAAATGTGGGCCATGTCACATTACTTTGTTGTAACAAGCTTTTTTACATGCAATTACAGGCATGCAGAAAGAGTTTGCTCAGCATTACGAGAGCATTTTTAGGTCCTTACAGAGCACAGTAAGTTGACTGCCCGTTTGTTGCTCTCATAGTCTATTTTTTTAGGTTGGAAATGGCCATTTTCAACATGGAGCGTGACAAACCTCATAGCAACAGGACTGCGTGCAGGACAAAGGCAAAGGAGAGAAAATATATTGTCTATTTGCTGGCATGGCCCATAATGTGCTGCGGTTAGAGAAACTTGTTTTTCTGTGTCTTTTGTTCCATCAAGCTGAGGGTTTTTTGTAACAGCATGTGGCTGTAAATAGCCACATATTCTTGGTTGATTGACATTTAATTTACTTTGCTATACAGAAGTGGTTTCTGCTTCTATTCTGCCTCTAATTATTTATGTTTTTCCACTGGTCACATTCATGTTTGTTTTTTTCTGCAGCAGTAGGTGGCTTAGTCTGTCAGTTGTCTGTTCCTGTGGGTTAAAGTGTGGACCTTTTTCACGGCAGACATTTTGACTTATCATAGTAGGAAAAGCACAGCTGAAATTGATAACCTTAACTCATTTCCATCCAGTCAAGTCAAGTCAAGTGGGTTTTAATGTCATTTCAACCATATACACTGTATATAGTGAAACAAGACAACTTTTCACCATGGATCAAGTGGTGTTACACATTTAAAATATATGAAAACGACATTCGAGACATTTAGTGCACACACATAGACTTTACAAAAAGTGCAATTACTACTTAAAGTAGAGCATTTAAGACAGACATGGGACAGGACAGACAACAAAAGACAGGGCATGAGTAGACTTGTAACAGAGCATTGATTGAGGTAGGATATATAGTTTTAGAAGCATAAAAAAAATGTGCCAGTAAGCTATTTCAGTGAGTCAGCATGCACAATACCAGGGTCTCTCCTAAGTGGAATGCAGCCATCATTAATGGTTTTGAATACACCTGTGCTTTTCCTACTATGACATGTCAACATGTTTGCCATGAAAAAGGTCAATCAAGCATTGTTCACCGGGAGTGTTATAGTGCTTTAATTTGTTACTCCTTTGTTTCTGGCAAAGTCAAGGCCTGTTTATTGTGCAAACGTTAAATTGTGAACTTATTTTTATAACATAACTTTAAATACCATAAAATGAATAGAGAAGAGAATTCATCCGGGTTTTTTATTTGTTTATTTATTTATGTTTAGTTACAAAAAAACATTTACCAATAGAAGCAACCTAGTGGGGAAATTATAATTTTATAAGTGTGTTATATAATAATAATAATAATAATAATAAAAATAATAATAAATGTAAATAATCTTTATTTATAGAGCACTTTTCAAAATGCACATTACAAAGTGCTTTACAAAACAGCAACATAAAACAGACCAATTGTAAAAACATCCGGATTTTAAAACAAAACAAACAAATAAATACTATTGTGTATAAAAACCTGTAGGTAAGAATAGTAAAAACATGTTTAAAAGAAAAGATGTTCAAGCTCAAATAAAACCAGGAAAGGATCTCTGATAAAAGTATATTTTAAGAAGGGAGACCACTGAGTCAGCTGACCTACATAATATCCCATGCAGATCGTTCCAGAGCCTCTGGGCCCTGGTTTAAGCAAGTACAGAGGCTGTTGCAATAACCCAGGCATAATGAGTTGAAGGCATGTAAAATGGTCTCTGTGTCTAGTTAAGATGGATCGTATTTTTGATGTTTTTCAAAAGGGAACCAGCCGAAAGGCAGAAATTGCAGAATAGGTTGGGACCCTAGCCTGACAAGCCAGACCCAACATCTTGATGTGGGTCTGGCTTGGAACTCACCATTGGCAGGGCTCAATCCGAGGGGCGGGATAAACGGTTGTCTTTCAAATTCTCTCTGCACTCATAGCCAACCAGAGCACCGCTAGTTGATAGATTAAACTTTTGCCGTATCTGGTAGAACACATATTCCTTTTTTAAGAATGACTTCAGTGCTGTTCTTTGTTCTTTTCTCAAAGAAAAGCTAAACTCCAAGTCTTCCAGAGTCACGGCCAAAGCCGATTCTAAAGACCGCTGTTCGCCAGCAGCAGCAGCCATCTTCTTTGTTTTCAAGTAGCGGGGAATTCACCCAAAACTCTGCCGTCCTTATGTTAAGCCCGCCTACCGACTCTATACACGATGTGATTGGCCTGACTAGAGTTTGGTTTTTCCACCTTGCAAGCCAACGGAGAGTTGTTAGACTGACCCTGGCTGCAAATTACATTTGCTGCCGCTAGGGTGTGTCTAGATTTCTAGGCTACTGGGACCATATAACAAGGATCTCTGCTTGTTAGAGTTCAGCTTAAGAACATTTTGTGACCTCCAGCTTTTGACATCAGTGACGTTAATGTTGCCCGCTCAGCAGCAAGCTCTCGAGGCGGAGGCCGAGCTAGGAAGAATTTGCAGTTGGGGTTATTGTCATGTTGAGTATCCTGACAAGCCAGATCCAGATGTTGGGTCTGGGATCCTACCATTGGCAGGGCTCAATCCGAGGGGCGGTTGTCTCCGTTTATATGTAGCTTTTTATTTTATATTTATATATTAGCCTATTTCTCAAATGGAGCATTTAATCCAGTATGGGTGGTTAAACATTCTGATCTATTTGTTTCCTCTTCATTCTGTCTGAAGCCATGTCAGGTTTTTCCTGCGCTCACAGACGCCCTTCATGGGATCGTGGTTCTGCCAATTATACTCCTGTTTTCATACCATGCCAGTCACCGCAGTGCGGGTGGAGGCCCTGCGAGTGTATGTTCTGTCTGACACTTTCCCAAAAAAAGACACACCCCTTTTGCCATGTCCTTATGTGACCCAACAACCTCATTTAAGCCATCTTTACACACACACACGCACACATGTACACACTCTTCGACATTCTTACTTGCTCTTTCACAATGTAACACACACCCACTGACCTCTAAGCAGTTGTCCACGTCAGTCCTCAATTGTAACCAAAGCTCACTTCAGTTTAGAAAGCTGATGTTGAACTTATGATTGAACTTGTGATCTCTAAGAAAGTACAGTACAGTAAAGGTACAGTTCCTACACTCATCATTAGGCAGAGAATTTCTGATCACCTGTGCTGCTCAATCAAAGTGAAAATAGTTAAGCAGTGTCTAATAATCTCTACAGTCTATGGGATGCACAGAATTTGCATTTTTCTCAGACATCAAAAGTACAGGTGTTAAGTTTGGTAGCGTAGTAACTACACGCAGGCCTAGTTTGTGGTAGTCTATATCAATGACATTCCACTTCAAGGATTGCTCCGCTGGCGCCGGGAATTCCGCCAGATTACACTCTTTTAGGCCGGATATCCGCTTTCTTTGTGTTGGAATTTTAAATTCTGGTTGATTGATGAGGACTATGGTTAACTGCTCCTCAGGGGCCTCATTTATAAATCTGTGCAGCGAATTTGTCAGAAGTGGCGAACGGACTAAACATAGGACGTGAGTACGCACACAAATATTCTGATTTATAAAACCGTACGCACATCCTATGCCGATTTCCCTTTGTTAATCACAATCGACTCTAAACGTGGCGCAGCTTTGGCGGCTTCATGTCACGCCCATAGTTGCCCTTAAATAGTCAGTGAAACACCCCAAATTAATATTCATTCATACAGACATCATGCGCAGAGATGAAATCAAAACAAAGGACTTTGACAAAGGAGTTGAGATCATTTATATCTCCCATTACAAAAACACATAGTTAATGATCATTTTTATTTATATGCTACACAGCTACTTCTTCTCCAGTAAATAAGCTACACAGTGAACTAACCAGCACGCTTAAACACTTGTTTGGCTCCACTCTCAGCCAGTGAGACTGTCTGCCCTCAGAGCTGCTCTGCTTTTACAAAATATTTATACAAGTGAAATTCCAACCTGCTTGATATCAGTGCTTATGAGGAGTACACCACTGTCACCTGCATATACACTGACATGATTTGTTTTGTTCAGCTGCATGATAGTTCGCTTAAGGCTTAAACACAGCCAGCTCCGCTGCTCTGTAAAAACTACAGCTCTTTATCAGCAGAAGTCAAGGCTAGTCTTATACTTGTTAAACCTTTTTATAGCTCTGCTGCTCTCTCTGCTAGAATATGTGTGTGTGTTATTGAAGCAGAGCTGTTTATTAACTGACTTTGATAAAGTGTCATGCAGCATCAGAAGTGAGGCTGTGAGCGCTTGCTCGGTGTACAGAGGATGAGAGTAAGCGGGCCAAGAGCTCCTCCTTCTGGTTAACTCAGCTACTTCAACAGGACAGAGAGGTTTCATGGGATTTAATCAAGGGTGTTCAATTCCTCCTGGAGATGGGGATATTCAAAAATGTTTTCTCTACCCCCTCACATCATTCTTTCCATTGTGCCATATATATCATCCCAAACTAACATGGGGGGTGGGTGGCCCTTGCCCTTGCCTTGGCGTGCCTGTCTGTGGCCCTTGCCCTTGCCCTGGTGTGCCTGTCTGTGGCCCTTGCCCTTGCCCTTGCCCTTGCGTGCCTGTCTGTGGCCCTTGCCCTTGCCCTGGTGTGCCTGCCTGTGGCCCTTGCCCCTGCCCTTGCACTTGCCCTGGCGTGCCTGTCTCCTGCCAAGCCTTCTAGATGTGCCGCAGCAGGCCCTGGCTAGTCCAGGTCTGGCCTTGCCACGCACTACTGCATAAAGCCGTCAAGTCATTGTCACTACAAATTATATTAGATATTATTTAGTAATATGTCATCATATCATTATTATAATTATATCATAAATATGAATCACCATACAGTTTATAATTGAACACTAATATTTGATATAAGATAAGGATAGTGCTGATGTAGTTATATTATTATTAATTACTTTAAAGATCACAATTGTATTATTATCATTTAATCATTTTCAGTCTTATTTTTTATCTATTTATCTTCATTATTATTATCGTCTCTGTGACATTTGTTAGATCACACTAAGGTTCACTCACCATGTCCACCCTTGTCTGTCATCCAAACTCATATGTCTACACAACACACACACACACACACACACACACACACAGACACACACTTACTCTATAGATGATTTGTACATTGTCATATCAACATTCAACATAACTGCTATATATATATATATATATATATATATATATATATATATATATATACAGTATATATATATATATATATATATATATATATATATATATATATATATATATATATTAGGGCCGGGACTCGATTAAAAAAATGTATCTAATTAATTACAGGCTTTGTAATTAATTAATCAAAATTAATCGCATTTTAATTCCATAAATATTTGACCTGACAACAGTGAGAAGTAATTTTTTTCACATGGATTTTTAGTATACCATTGAATAATGACTGAATACATAAGCTTAAGCAACACAATATTGTTTATTTTTGTTCAACCAAGTCCAGCAGACCAGTGCAATTTTTGCCATTAAGTGTAGCAATAGCATATTTAGAAATATAGTACATTTCAGAAATTCAGGTAGCCTATAGGTAGGTAGACCTTCTGTAAACTATGTTTTTTTAAGTAAAACACAATACTTTCAAGTACATTCAGACTTAGTTACCCTGGTCCTTAAACCAGTCATCTGGTGGAGTGTGGGTTGGGTGTGGGTCCTTGTACTCGGAGTCGGGCTAACGTCCACGCTAGCTGCTAAATGTTTTGCGTCGAGGTGATACTTGAGGCTCGATGTGCTGCGGTGACATGCAAATTCCTTGTTGCATAGCTTGCACACAACCATGCTCTAATCGACGCTTCCATCCGTTCGTTTTTTATAACAAAATTTCCCATCCACGGAGCCAACCAAAGCGGTCTCGTCAGCTTCTTCGTTCATGTTCACTGTGGTTTGTTGTTGTCTGAAGCATTGACATATATAAAAGGTCTGAAGTCATGAACGCTAGTTGGTGCTCCAGTATAATCGGTCCGCCGAAACTCATCCAGTGAGAAATGTCCCGCGGTGCAAAAATAAGTGTGATTAAAATGCGTAAAAAATGTTTAACGTGTTATTTTTTGTGTTATTAATTAACGCATTAAAGTCTGTAATTAATTAATCTTAATTAACGCGTTAAAGTCCCGGCTCTAATATATATATATATAATTTTCTGTATGTCTACATATGTGTATTGTTTACTCTATATGTCACCTTTTTGTTACACATTATCTTCACTATATATATATATATATATATATATATATATATATATATATATATACCTTGATTTGTTCATATTTCAGTTCCCTCCATGAAGCTGTCATCCAGCCATGTGCCTTTATGTCACATGATGACTATTGCTGTGGTCATACAAACACTAAAAGAACTCCCTAAATCTACATTGTATACAGTGCTATAGAAATGACAGTGCCCCCAAGGGACAGGTGTTCTGTTTTTTTCTCATTGTGTCGTTGTATTTTGAAGTTAATATTAGATCAATATTAACTTCAAAATTAAGCAGGGTTAAAGGAACACGTTGAATTATTGGGACTTTAGCTTATTCACCGTATCCCCCAGAGTTAGATAAGTCCATACATACCCTTCTCATCTCCGTGCGTGTCGTAACTCTGACCGACAGCCCAACTATATTCTCAGAAAGGCAAAGCAGTGCTACTTCTGATACTTGGGCGGAGTGATATGCTAGCAGCACCTGAGAAGCCCCGAGCAGAGAGTACCAGTGCTTTGTCTTTCTGAGAATATAGTTCCCAGTTTATATACGGTTAGAAGATGGCTGTGTCTGATGTGACCTTGTTATTTGTACACGCTGTGACTATACAAATCATAACATGTAAATAGGAAAAAAGGTTGGCGTTATTTTGTCACGCATCTTTTTCAATCCAAACATCAGGTTCATGGGACGGATAGAGATGAGGGGCTCTCCAAATTGAAGGGCGGGGGGGTATTTCCATAGAAATAAAATGGATAGAAAGGCCAGTGAACTGTTTCTTGTGGTCATTTGATTGGTACACAATCCGGAGTTGCAGGGAGTGAGAAGGGACAGTTAGACCCAGCGGCAGTGGGTCAGCGTTAGCTTGCTAACTCCACCTTAACCCCCTCGCCACATCGTTCACAGAAAACGAGCTGAATAAAGCTGTCACTCGTGGCGATTGAAATGTGCTTTGTGTGGATAAAGTATGAAGTTAATTTGACTCATTTAGCAGCTGGCTCTCTGCCTCGTAACCTTACTACTCCGATGCTCGTTTGTCCATTACTGCAAAACCTCAGACAACGACAGACGGAAGTCGGCTTATTATCGGAAGTTTATACGTTACGACTAATTAATGGCTGTTACTTTTTTCAGATTCTTGCCCTACATACACAATGTATTTTAAGGTGACTCAATGCAGTTATTATTTTGGGAAATTGTGATGTGGCCTGCATTGTTGTAAAAAAGTTATGTTGGGCACTTATCTTCATCTTCCACCAGTTACAGATGGTGTAATCTGTCTGGGGGAGCCTGCTATAACAGACCATGCAGCTGTAAATTCTCTTAAAACTCCACAGTTCATTATGGTTTAGAGAGTAGAACACATGTTTTAAATTTTTCTTATGGTGAAGACACATTGTCAGCTGCCACAAGGGAAGATACAGAGAGGCCTATTGAGGTTTACACCTTACATCTAACTGATAGTGTACCATGATAAAACATACTTACTCATCTTATTTCTTTTCATGTGGAGGTAAAGAATTATAACACATTGGGTTATAAGGAGAAAGAAACTCAGGCTTAGTTGAAGAAACCCTGCTAGCGAGCAGGATGGGTTCACAGAGTATGTTGCCATAGTATCTGACTCCGAGTTAAAGATGCATAGTTATAAAACTAACTTTCTGTCATATTTGCTGAAACTGATCCTGTATTCCAGTAGAACTACATAAAAAAATGCAGCTCCTCTGGCACCACCTACAGCCTGTAGTGCGATTTGCAAAAATCCACAGCTCCCTGTTCAGATGCACCAATCAAGGCCAGTGGGGTGTCTAACTGCGTGTCAATCACTGCTCAAGCACACAAATTCATTCTCCCTCATGAGGGGAGGGGCTTGGGAGACAGTTTGTGCTTTAGCAGAGTTTCCGTCAACTCTGAGTCAACTAACTCTGAGTTTTCACTAATCCTGCTTTCTGAAATGGGGGGCGAACATTGGTGCAGTCGGAAAACATTAAAAACCATGTCAACCAAAAGCCGTGGATTAACTGTGACGTTTGTGCAGCTCTCCATGCACGTGTGAAGGTAAATATGGTGCAAAATGCGAGAGCTTGTAGACCTGATGTGAGCACTTGTAGAATACGATGTGAGAATTTGCAGAAAAAAAATCGGAACTTGTAAATTGAAATTTTCAATCATAGAAAATATGCACACACCCGTGTTCTGAATGTAAAGTTAACAGAAGAAATATTCACAATTGTGTAGATGGATATTGATATACATGAATACAATGACAGCTGCAAACTTGTAATGCAAACATTTTTTTTTCCATTTTCAAGCACAACCACAACTTAGTGATTACAAGCTCTCAAATCGTTCACTGCAACTTCACATATGTGCTCTCTCGCATCACAAAGTGGCGAATCTGCACGCCTTGACTTTTGCAACCATTATTGCAATACATGTGGTGCAAAACAAATTTTTACCTGTGGACTTGGGGCTGTGAAGCACTCAGGGAGCAGAGCGGGGAGAGCAGGATTTCTGTCGCTAGATAGGACAACTTTGTATGTCTCATTTAATGTAGCAAGGTGGAATTAGCAAGTTAGGGTTAGCAAGCTAGCCAGCTGGCTTATATATAAATACAATTAAATCATCGCAACACTCTTCAACAGTGAAACTGAAAGTGGATAGGAAGCAGACTGTGAATATTTTTTCTGTGACTTCACATTTAGAACACGGGTGGGTTAATATTTTCCCCTGAGTGAACATGTTAACATACAAGCTTAGCTGTTTGTTCTGCAAGTTCCCACATCGTGTTCTACAAATGCTCACTTCAAGTCTGCAAGCTTTCGCAATTTGCACCATATTTACCTTCATTCGCACGTACCACAGCTTTTAACTCTAGCGGGGAGAGCAAGAGCTGCAGGAAGAGGTCTGGTGCTTTTGATTTCTACCTACTGCAGCTCTAATTTGTTGACTCCATCCTTCTAGTTGGAGCTAACTAGATCCTAGATTTGTTACATTGTCATACTTGCGTTCAATTGCGGATTCTTCCTTGGGCCAAGCTACACCCTTCCACCAAGTTTCATGGAAATCGAGTCAGTTTTAGAGAGGCAAACAAACAAACAAACAAACCAATAAACAAATAAACACACAGGCCAAGCTGAAAACACCTCATTGGTGGAAATAATGAAAACATGACAGTGGTTTCTTTCATGTATTGTGAGTAAGGTTACAAGATCCTTGTTACAGATCTGACAGTTTCCACCTCATCAGTGGAAGCTTGACTGATGTTTAAGCCACATGCTTTTTAACCTTGCACTTTGTCACTTTTTCTTTTTTATCAGTTCACTATTTTTGTACAATCAAAAAACAGCATTAGACACACACATATTCTAAACTTGAATGTAACTTGTCAGAGGTTATCATTTGCATGAGCTGCTTTGGTGTTCCCATGCAGGAGACATGCAGGTTATCCTTTATAGATGCATTATCTTTTTTAATGAACTGAGCTTTTTTTTTTGCACGTGGCACAGGATAAAACATAGACAGTGAAAAGATGAGACCAATTGGGTAGAGCAGAAAGGCAGAGGCTCTGAGAGATTCACTGCGAGAGAGAGAGGCCAAGTGATAACAGTAATGAATGCATGAACCTGTGCACTTGATGAAATCCACCACTGTCATTATGATTTGAAAACGAGTGTCTGATGTCCCCATTCATTTCTGTATCTTTCTCTGTAGCATTAGGCCTAACACATAATAGGAGATTTTAAGTCAGAGTTTGCTTTTCTCAGGGGGTTGCATTTTGCCAAAAGCTCTTGCAGCTTTCCGCAGTGACAATTGGCCCCTTCCTCTAATGAGATGGGTTAGGAAGGATTGTCCTTTGCAACAAAGGACTTCCACACACTGTCTAAGCCAAATGATGTGCCCTCCCTCTCCTGCGACTAAATAGCTTCTCTGTATTCCAGTCATTATCCAAATGTATCTCAGTGTTCCACTGCGTGTGTTCTGGTCAGAACTCTTTTGGCTTCTGAATGGTTCTTCTGACTTCATGGCCAGTGAACTGGGACCGATGTGCTTTCATCTGATCTAATTTGATGGTTGAGGTTACAGTATATGCCATACCATCTGTGAGTTAGTTTGATCCATCAATGTTGCATGTTGTTGCAAGGGCCGTAGCTACCATTTGGGATCTACTGATGAAGTTAATGTGATAGTTCATTGTGTATTTACATTTTTAAACCTATACAAGTTCATATATTACTTTCTAATCTAACAAAGCTATATCTCTTAGAATCTGCAGATATGTGTAATATTATGTCTGATATCTTTCCCATATGTTGTTCTTTCTAGGGCTGTCAGCATTAACGCGTTAATCGCGATGCGATTAAGGGCCGAGCATAACGCCTTCATTTTTTTAATCGCATTAATCGCATGCCGGCATTTATTAATTTAATTTAACTTCACGTCGTGCCTAACAGGCTACTATTTTGACCTTTTGCCGCACTTTGCCATACTTCCTCATAACACATCCTGCTGCTGCAGGAATAGCAACGCAGATTTCGGTGCCTCATTCCGGTGCCACTGATATGCCTGCGCTTCTCTCTGATGCTCTGAAACAGATGTTACAGGCAACAGAATCATCGCTGCACGTGACGCTAGTTAACTACACTCGACAGCAGCTAACGTCAGCCTACTGCTAGCTAGTAGCTGGATTAAACACTGTTACAATGCTGACAGCTAAAGCTAAACGGTGTAAAATTTGTCTGTATTTCACTGGAGAGGATTCCGACACCGGGATGTAACAATCTTTTTTTGTTTACAGTAAATAAATAATAAACAAATACAAATCTTAAAATCAAGTTCATAAAGTCACTTTCTTTGCATTAATTTGATTCCCAATCAATATACACTGGTAAGAATTGCTTTCCATTGTTTATATGTACTTAAAAACAGTTCTGAAATGCAAAACAATAGAATTTTAATCATGTGATAAAACAGGCGATTAATTGCGATTAACTATAGAAATTCAGTGATTAATCGCTGTTAAGTGTACAGTAAGTGTTAGTTAAGTGAGTTCAGCTTGCATCACGTTTTCTGCCTCTGTCTGTCCTTTCGTGCATCTTCTGTGCGATGGTGCCGCTGTGTTTTAATGTGCTGGGTAATATCATTTTCCCAACCCGGTCTCACGCCAGGTCGTTATATAGTCACGTTATTGTAATCTATTAAAGGAGAATTCCGGCCAATTTTTACGTTAATCTTGATCGCTATAGCTACGCGAGTACTTTCGATAGAAAAAACCCCGACCCGAATCAGTGCAGGTAACACGGAGAAGCTGCAGCTACGTACTACAAGCGTCCCCTGAGCTAAAACGGCAGTGCTCGGGGCAAGTTTTAGAGTGCCTTTGTGCCTCTTAACAGACACAAAATGCAATTAATATGTATGTTTTCAACTCAGACATTGTTTAAATTCACCTACCCTGGTCCCTGTCTCGATCCTGCCAGTAGCTAGCTTGCCCTGCTAGCTGATAGCCGTTAGCTGCTAGCTGCCGTTTGGTGAGTGTATTCAGACAGGCTTCTGTGATAATCATCCCAAAACAACCACGGAGGGGGTGGTGGCTATGTCCTCCAGAGGACAGGTCATGTCATGAAGTGTATTCCCCCCTAAAAAAAAACAATAGTGCGGTAGTAGCTGTTAGCTGCTAGCTGCTTTTTTTAGGGGGGAATACACTTCAAGACGTGACATGACCTGTCCTCTGGAGGACATAGCCACACCACCACCGCTCCGTGGATTGTTATTGGGATGATTATCACAGAAGCCTGTCTGAATACACTCACCAAACGGCAGCTAACGGCTATCAGCTAGCAGGGCAAGCTAGCTACTGGCAGGATCGAGACAGGGACCAGGGTAGGTGAATTTAAACAATGTCTGAGTTGAAAACGCATCTTGTTGACACGTATGGGCCCTGTTCATGTGGCACAGACATATTAATTGCATATTGTGTCTGTTAAGAGGCACAAAGGCACTCTAAAACTTGCCCCGAGCACTGCCGTTTTAGGTCAGGGGACGCTTGTAGTACGTAGCTGCAGCTTCTCTGTGTTACCTGCACTGATTTGGGTCGGGGGTTTTTCTATCGAAAGTACTCGCGTAGCTATAGCGATCAAGATTAACGTAAAAATTGGCCGGAATTCTCCTTTAAGTCGTGGACAGGTTACGTAAATCCCGTTTTTTTCGTGTATATGCAACGACTTTTGAACGTGTACAGGTCACGCTTTTCGAACCTGCTGCTCTGGGGGACGCGACAACGGAAATGAGGCGCCACACGCCGGCCAAAACAACGGGACGGGCCGCCACTCGCGATCAGGGAAATGAGGCGCCACACGCCGGCCAAAACAACGGGACGGGCCGCCACTCGCGATCGGGGAAATGAGGCGCCACACGCCGGCCAAAACAACGGGACGGGCCGCCACCGCGATCGGGAAATGAGGCGCCACACGCCGGCCAAAACAACGGGACGGGCCGCCACTCGCGATCGGGGAAATGAGGCGCCACACGCCGGCCAAAACAACGGGACGGGCCGCCACTCGCGATCGGGGAAATGAGGCACCACAACGCCGCCCAAAACAACGGGACGGGCCGCCACTCGCTATCGGGGAAATGAGGCACCACACGCCGCCCAAAACAACGGAACGGGCCGCCACTCGCGACCCACGCAGGGGCACACAACAACGGGGAAATGAAACACCACAACGGGGAAATGAAACGCCACAATAACAAGATGGTTGGGGTTAGGAAAAAAAAAGAACGGGGAAAGGAACCGTCACACACGGGACACGCCGACAAAGGAACTGCAACACGCGGGACAAAGGAACTGCCACACGCGGGGCGCGATCCTCGGCCTCCGGAGTGTAAGTCCTGTGTTTTCTGACCCATCCACCACCCTGGCCAACCTCTTGCCTTATCAACTACTCGCTACTCGCTTTCGTTCTGGGATCACGAAATATGCTTCCCATTAAAATGCATTGCTTTCAATTTCGTAATGGCCACACAAAAAAAATGGGATTTACGTAACCTGTCCACGACTTAATAGATTACAATAACGTGACTATATAACGACCTGGCGTGAGACTGGGCTGCATTTTCCCCACCGTGCGCTACATTAAAATCAATGTGACACACCTTACAAAAAGCGTGGAGCTTGTCGATATGACTAGGTAAGATGCATGTAAATTGTTGCGCATCTGTTGAAATTTACATCTATATTTCTATTTCTTTGCAGGAACACCGCCTTCACCTGCCATTTTTATCGGCTAGCTTTCGGGTCTGAACTTTCTGTGAAGCTTGCGCAGTTGATCTGAACTGGGTTATAGGTTGCCAAGTTGAGGTGACAAACAGGTTGAAAATTGGTGTGTGGATTGTGTGAATAAGATGCGTTTCATACAAGATCTGGCAACTGGTCAACATTAGACAAACATATTGGTTTGATTATTTATAAAGGAGTTTGGGCCATGCAAATTACGGGAGTTTCCCGGGAGAAATAACAAACCGGGAGGGGTCCGGGAGATAGGGCTAAAAAACGGGAGAAACCCGGGAAAAACGAGAGTGTTGGCAGGTATGATCTCGGGGCTCTACACAACAACCACACAGCAGCATGCCTGTTAACCCACGGCTTTATTGCACTTTATTAACACTTAAACAGCACCTTCAAAACAGAACGTTTTTAACAATCAACTGTTCTGTTTTTAACTCCGGTTTCACTTCTTTGAACAAAAAAGTCTAAGTGGGAGGCTTCCTCATTCTGGCAGGAAAACGTCTCTTATGGCCCAGACACACCAACCCAATAATTGGCCGTCGGACAAGGAAAAACTTCCTTTTAGGCGAAACCTCGGACAGACCCAGGCTCTTTGTAGGGCGGCCATCTGCTGGTGCCGGTTGGGACACAGATACACTGATACAGATATACAGATATAGAGAAATATGATTCATCATAATTATAGCAGTTGGTATGATGAACAGTGGCAATTAAAGTAACAATAAAGATAATGAGACAATGACGAGAAATAATAGTTGTAGCAGTTCAGGGCATAGCAGGGCGGAGTAGGGCGTAGCAAGGCGCCGAGCAGGATCACGGCGGCAGCTTCAACCATGATTTAGGTGCCACCCAAATCCAAGGAAAACTGCGAGTCGAGAAAACATTAGGACTTTGGGGGAAAAGCTACCCGGAGCAAAGTTAGAGATAAAATTATTTGCCACGGTTTTGGCCAGAAGACTTGACCCATTCGTGACCATTCGTACATCATGATCAGACTGGTTTTACTGAATCTTGCCTCGTCAGATCATGTCCGTTGTCTCCTGCATTTTACTGAAGGCGTTACTAAAGTGTCGTCACCCTTGATTTCTGGTGGCCTTTGCAGGCGCGCCAGGGGCTCTTAAGGGGTGAGAAACTCTACCTCAGCCCACACCGGAGGTTCCCGCATTAAGAACAGGAGAACTCAGGCTCCAGCTTAAAGCTAAGCGAGGGTGCAATAAGCCATGCACTGAGCCGCATAATAAACTGCACAATAAACTGTACAATAAGATGCACTATTAACTGCACTATTAACTGCACAATAATGTGCAATAATTTGAGCAATAAGCTGAGTATTAAGCTGCGCAACGAGCCGCTTAAAAAGCAGTATAATAAAAGATCTCCTGTGGCAAGGTCTCCCACCTTTACTTGAAGCTGTGAATGACCCTCATCACGTAGAGTTACGACAGACAGATATGTCCACCCTCTTGGCCAGAGCAGCAATATGGGAGGTGGACTCTGGAGATCTACAGGCTGGGCATTTCTTCCGCTATTTCTTGGTTCCCAAGCAGGACAGTAGATTTAATACTATTCTGAATCTTAGGGGGCTCAAGCAAATACCTTCACCCCCTGAGACACAAGATGGTGACGGTCCAAATCATCTCCGCAGGGGATTGGTTTGTCACCATCTACTTCAGGGATAATAATCGGACGTGACGTTAAACTTCAATATTCCGTACATTGATAGCTGTGTTGTATTTCTGACGCGATACATTTGAAACTTTCTGTAACTTATGCAATGCTGTGATCTTATTTATTTCCTTTTTTTGCAAGATTGGGGGAAAATGTATTAATTTCATTGGTTAAAACGTTCATATTCAAAGGCAATATGAAAATCTCAATAAAAATATGTTTAGTAAATAAAATTAAATAAAAAGAGCACAAGCCTTGAGCTATCCTCTAGATCTACTACTACCACTACTACTACATTCTGGAAGGTTTGTTGTTTGTTGTTGCCTTATTTTTCACTAGAGTTATGTTTTGTTAACCTCTTTTAGGGGCCCAAAAACTCAGCCTTTATTTGCTTTGTTCAATCTTTGCGTCTGGAAAATAAACCCAACTTTTTAAACTTTCAACCTGTGTTCCTTGACTGCTTGGAAATGTTGAGAAATCTCCCAAAGGAGTCACAGATGCCTTGAAGATGAATGGAGTGAAACTGTTTGTAGGTAAAATAATCCAACTGGTTGGTTTAATTATTATGTGACAGCCATCTATGACCCCCGAAGCCTAATCAAAGGCCCTTATGCTGTGCCAGCAATCATGGACTGGGGAAAGAAGATTAACCTTGGACTTTCATCTTAAGATTTCTTTGGCAATCCTGTAAAAAAAATTTTGGCACATCAAAAGCCTGTGCTGCCACCCGGTAAGGCACCCCATGGGCCAAACAGAAAACATACGTAAACATAAATAATGTCCCCAGCCATGATCCCTCTTTTGGTCTCTCCACATCAATGCACATCCTGAGTACTGGTATATGGCTTTTCAGCCTGGTATAGTGGATGCGGTGGTATGCCTACATCTACACAGAAACAAGAGAAACACTGTGTGACTGTTTTAAGGTTTATTCGTCTGTTTTTATTGTTTATGTTTATTTTAAAAATGTTTATGCTGCCCTCTTGGCCACGTCACTCTTAATAAAGAGATTTTGAGCTCAATGAACCTGGTTAAATAAAGTCTCACTCTATTCCATTTTAAGCCATCCATGACACCTCTTGGATATAAATAGGTTTAATAATTTATATATTAACAAGGACTGTGGATGGCACATATAGAAATGCTGTAAATAATGCAAGGCCTACATAACATGACGTCAGGACAATGTGATATGTTGTAAAGAGCTGACCCATTCCTTATTTATACTAGTTCGAGCCCTTGCAGCCTCTGGCACTCAAGCACTTTCCAGGTGAAGTCAATTAAGTCCTAGGGTCAGGGTTTAAGGATGGAGATTGGGATTGGGCCCTAGTGTCATAGAGATTTAGGCATGCACACACAGACTGTTAAAAAGTTTCCATATGGTAGTTTGATATCATTGCACACTCTCCAAGCCAAGTGGGCTGCTCTGTAGCCTCGGCTGGCTCTGGGGGCTTTCTCCGCTCTGGGATCTGCTAAGGCAGAGGAAGTGGTCCATGTCCACCCACGTCTTTCCCACACAGCCCCTTTTGGCACGCCTGGGGTCAGCATGGGTCAGTGCCTTTCTGCCAGCTGCCATCACTCACGGATGAATGCACAAAGGAAGACACAAAATATTCTAGGAGTCATACACTTGTCCTTTAGATCAGGGGTTATCAATCTTTTCTACTTCAAGGCCCACCCATTCATATTTGCAACTGGACAGGGCCCATTAATAAAAATCTCAAATTATTTTGGCTGATCTTCTCTATTTCAATAATGTAATCTAATAATCTGTTCTAAATGTATTAATTAACTTCAACAACACCACCCCCTCTTATACAGGTGGGAGCCCTTGAATTAAATAAAAACAATAAAAGCAAACAGGAGGTATACAATTGTATAGGTTTGACAGAAGCCAACATAAACCATAAAAGCACAGCATTCTCGGTCAAAAAGAATTTATTATATGAAAGTATATATATATAATAAAGGCAACGTTAACGTGAGTCACACTCGGTCGGGCTTTCAACAGATGGAGACAATTACGAGATTGTATATTATTCAAAACCAACCCAGAATTGGCCCTCCAATGCCTCGTTTTATGAGTACATAACTTATTTGTACTACTGTAGAAGTTTGGTACCATTCTGGGCATTATTAGTGGGGTAATTTATGAGATACATCTTTGGTTCCATTAGCGCCTGCACTAAGCCATTCAGCTGATAACGTTAACTCGACCAATGTTAGACCAAGGGCAAAAAAGATTGTCTCGAGGTCATGGTGCAAAGGATCCTATGGTGAAATTACTCAGAACCATCCCTTTAATCCAAGTTTGTTTTGTTCCAACAGGATATATTATAGCTCATATTTAATTCCAGAGATGTGGACCTTGTTTCTTTTTATTTATTTCCACTGTACCAGGGGCGATTCTAGGATCTGACCTTTGGGGGTGCTCAGCCCCTAATGAAAAGTTGATAGCAGTTAAGCTAGGGGGGTTTGGGGGCATGCTCCCGTAAGATTTTTTTTTTTTTTTAACCCTTAAATCATGACTTCTTGTGAGTTTTGGGGAAAGAAATAGACAGATTGAGATATGCAATTATGACAAACTATCAACAGATTTAAGGCACCTGCTGTGAAAAAAGATGGAAACTAC
Organism: Perca flavescens; assembly: GCF_004354835.1. Classification (NCBI taxonomy): domain Eukaryota; kingdom Metazoa; phylum Chordata; class Actinopteri; order Perciformes; family Percidae; genus Perca; species Perca flavescens. The sequence goes on from NC_041336.1 coordinate 32,004,849, forward strand.
AAAGCATGATTATTGCAGCACACATACCCAGGGGTGTTGGACTGGGGGGGGAAGGGGACTGAGTGCCCAGGGCCCTCATGTGAGGAGGGCCCAAAAATATGCTAGAATTCATAGCTTTGGCTGCAGGGAGGGGCCCATAGAAAATGCCTTTCACAGGGCCCAGAATTTGGAGCTACACCCCTGCACATACCTTGAATGGTAAAATAAGCCTTAACATATTTTTATACAAGATTATTCATGTTTTTTTCTGCTGTTGATTTTCAACTTTTTCATCTAATCTAATAATGCCTCTGAACCAGGTGGGGAAAACACAACATCTCTTTTTCTTAAGAGCCTAGTCCTCCATGAAATGCATATGTAAATCTAATGTGAATGGAATGTTTTAAGTGTTTTTGCCCGTATAATATATGTCCACTTTCTCACCTGGTTCTTCCAGGTCCCTCTCTTTGTCCACTCTCTCTCCATCTTTCTCTCTCTCTCCCCATCCTCCTCTCTCCCTCTATCTCCTTCCCTCCGTCCTATCACTGACAATCACATACAAAACATTTTGTAATCAACTAGAAAATATTCTTCAAATAAAAGAGAAAATAAAACACAGTAGTCCTACCATATACATGTCTTATAGGCTACCTAGCCATTTTCTCACCTTGTTCATCTTGCTCTCTCTGCCCTTCTCCCTCTCTATTCTCCTCGCTCCTTTGTGCTGTCAACCAGAAGGCAAATGTAATCAACTAATCAACAGAGAATGCATTGTGTAGGCTACCAAAGTAGAGCTGATGAAGGTCCTGCTACTCCCGAAAACATGTCTTTTCGCTTTTTTCTTTTATTTGAGCCGCTTGGGTAACTTTTTTTCATTTTGGCGTTTAGACCATTGACATAACAGAAAGGTTTAGACCGTTTAGACTCGTCTTTCTCCGTCTCCGTGTACTTCCCATTTCTCCTGTCACCGTTTGTTTATCTTTGGCGGCGCACTGTGGGACGGACTAGTCCATTTTATTGTGAAAGTAGGGGGTGCTGACCTCTCTCAGCAAGCAGGGCGCCTGCAGCTGCTGGGGGCGCTGATCTGCCAATTCCCCACACAGTGAAATGATAGAAAACAGAAAAACGCTTCGCAGCACAGAGGATTATTTATATATTTTTTTAAGTTAAGTGGCTGCCCGGTTCGCCCGTGCCAAAAACCGCCACTACTTTGAGCACTAAACGATCTCACATTATCACAATAAGGACTTTATTTTCAGGGGTGCTGAGATGATATTTAGGGGTGCTTCAGCACCCCTAAAAATAGCCTAGCGCCGCCTATGCACTGTACTGTATTATTTATGTTTCAAAAGGAAGCTACTGTTTAAGTCAAAAGCCAGCTAGATATTTTTTTCACCATGTTTCTAGGTTCTCTACTACAAAATAATAAAAAATACACAAACCAAAAATATAAAACAATTTTGTGTAAATGGTCAAAAGAGCTTTGCAGACAGCAGCCTTTGACTACATTTGTTTTCTTTAAAATGGAAATACATAGCATCTAACTTATATTTAATTCAAAGAGACAAACACTTTTATTTAAAGGTTATTTTTTTTATTTTCATTGTGATTTGTTATCCATGTTATAGTATTATTTATGTTATACATGTTATACATTTATATAAAAACCAACAAGATCTTAACCATGTTACCAAGTCCTCTATCTCAGTAATAAACCTCAGGTCCAAAAGAAATATTGAAAGAATGTACCAACTTACAACACTAAATCATTTTGTGATCCATTTCATCAAAAGAGCCATTGGTTATTATTATTATTATTGGTTATTATTGTGTTAAGGCAGCATTAAATAACACATGAACACGGAAGTGTTCATGTGATTATATACATTAGTGTTGTGAAATTAATGAATGCATAATCCATGATTATTTCTCAGACTATATTTGTAACAACAAAATCTATAATTGTTGCATCTCTAATACTAATGCCACGTCATTGTTTTTTTGTATTAATTATTTTGAATAAAAGGTTTATAAACTTAATACAATTTGAGCATCCAATTGCCATCATATTATTAGATTAATCTACTTTATTAAAGAAATATATCTTTGCTCACAAAAAGTGAACTTCAAGTTGAAAACATTTTGCGGCCCACTAGACAGTACTCGCGGCCTAGTGGTCGAGAAAGTCTGCCTTAGATGTATGTGCTCACACATGCTAAAATATTTATAACAGAGGTAGCAGTAGCTAGCTAGCTCGGTTGACAGAATGCTGAACAGAAATTTTTAGGTGACCAAAATGTTCGAATTAACTTTAATGAAGTGAAAACAAACAGTGGGAGGGTCAGAGATGAAACAGATGAAAACACAGACAACACCTAAAACCGTTAGCTAACTACCGTAAATGTAGGCTACTTTTAAAATGCCATATTTTCCCTCTGGGCTCACCAAAACGGACGTAAAAGCATATTAACCATTCACTAAAAAAAAAAAACTCCATAACAAAGCCTTTCTTTTATGTAATTTTCAAGAATCGGTTTAGGAATCGGTTAGGAATCGGAATTGTTTTAAAAGTACCGGTTTGGCATCGGAATCGTAAAAATCCAAACGGTACCCAACCCTATTGCTAAGTCTCTATCATGATTGTCAGGTCAGCTTGTAAGTACACAAAATACGTACACAAAAAAAACTATAGAATTGTTACTTCCCCTGAATTTATGTATTAATTATGTAACAATTTTATCTATATTTTGACAAAATTCCTTGTGGCACAAACATCTTAAAAAAGGACAACAAATGTTTTATTAAATTGAAGGGAAAGGCACCTCTAAACAATTAAAGTGATGGTTCGGAGTAATTTCACCCTAGGGTGCTTTGCACCATGACCTCGAGCCAAACACCCCCCCAGAAGCTTTTTTTTCACCTGGGAGAGTGAGCAAAGAGTAGCGTTATCAGCTGAATAGCTTAGCGCTGGGGCTAATGGACCCACATTTGTATCTCGCAAGTTACCCCACTAATAATGCCCTAAAAGACACCAAACGTCTACAGTAGTACAAATAGGTTATGCACTCATTAAAACGATGGATTGGAATGTTTGTAAATACACCAGAAGTTTATGAACACTTGCCTGCTCTCTTCTGCTAGCTGCTGCTGCTGCTACTGCTACTACCTGCAGTTAGACGAGTGCTTAGGGCTTAGGGACGTCTACAAATTACAACACCGAAAAGAGATACAACAAAAATATTTATTAATTTAATTATTAAATAAGGTAATGTCTCCAAACTTACCTCAATTATTACTTGTCGCCTGCTAGTTATACTACAGCACTTACTTTAAAAGAAAAAAGTTAAATTAAAAAATATTGTTGTTGCATCTCTTTTGGGTGTTGTAATTTGTAGACGGCCCTAACCACTCAACAACAACGGCAACAACAACAGCAGAGAGCATAAGCCTGCAGGCAAGTGTTATTTACATAAACTTCTGGTGTATTTACAAACTTTCCAATCCATCATTTTATGAGTGCATAACCTATTTGTATTACTGTAGACGTTTGGTATCATTTCGGGCATTATTAGTGGGGTCATTTACGAGATACAAACGTGGGTCCATTAGCCCCTGCGCTAAGCTATTCAGCTGATAACGCTACTCTACGCTAACTCTCCCAATGTTCGACTCAGGTGAAAAAAGCTTCTGGGGGGTGTTTGGCTCGAGGTCATGGTGCAAAGCACCCTAGGGTGAAATTACTCCGAACCATCACTTTAAAAAAAGAACACAATATATATATATTTGGTTTCGTGAACATCAGTGCAAAAGAATATATATCTGTTCAACGATAATTCAAAATCGGGTTGAGATGGCTTTGATTGAGCCTGTCCGCCTTTTAAATGATTCTATAAAATACCAGCTTAGCATTTTTTCCTTTCCGCAAACGTTTCTTCATAACACAGTATGATGCCCAGGTTTAGCTTTGTGTAATGTGAACGGTGAGGCTTTCTTTTGCTGGTAGTGGAGTATCTCCATCTGTTTGGATTGTTGTTCTGTGTAAACATACCACATGACAACACCTGAGGGATTGATGGAGACGGAGAACTCTGTGGTGGTGTTCAACACCTTCATCGTCGAGCCAGTAAACACATCATAGACCTAAAAGAAAGAAAAGAACATATTTAGGAACTGATCGGTATTTATGGAATGGACCACCGGAGGAAAATAGGGGAGGGTCATATCTTTTTATTCTTTGTTGATGGGAGGGTCATCCAATTTATTTTAGTGTAGGTGGATGGTCACCCAACTTTTGTATTCATGAGAACAGCAAAATTTCAAAGTGGCTTGTTTGGTGCATATTTATCCATGTAGCTCTCGGCTCCTATCACTAGCAGGTGGGTCCCTCCTTGTTTAGTCAGCCAGACAATTTTGAGCTGTAGCTTTAGAGACCGTGGGATTTTCCAAACTAAATAAATCCCGCTCGCACATATAAACCCAAAACTGCTTTGCTAGCTCCATCGTGTTGTAACAACATCTGCTGAAAAAATAACTGTATTCATTAGCATGATTGCTGTACTGTTTAGTTCAAAAACATCCAAAACACCGTACGAAAATATATAGCAGACCAGACGCAAGCTTTTATTTTGAAAAGTCAAAGCTCGCGCCGCGGACAGCACCAAGCCGGGAGGGCATGAGACAGGAGGTTTACAGGCTGGAGCCATACCCAACTCAAATATCCTTTCGGTCCCGGTGATTATTTGTGAAATTGTACAAACGACAGCTTTTTCAAGGCATTTGAGAAGGAAGGAGTGGTAGCATGCAAGCTCCCAAATTGACGCTCGTCTGAGAAATGGAGTTGTGGATAATGTTCAGCTTTGGCAGCTTTAACTATGCTAAAATATACAATGACTGAGGAAGCCTAGTGACGAGTCCATAGCAACCAGTTATTACCCAGTGTGCTTTGTTGAATGGTCTCAATGTTTTATTTTTTTATTTCATGTGAATACTAGTTTACTAGATGAGTAAGTTAGTATTTGAAGTAATGCAGTAATGCAGGATGTGTGCATTTAGTTTTCATGCTTATTGTGTTTCTACAACAATGTTAGTGAGTAAAGTGTGATGTATAAGATGAGAATGCAGAGGTTTAGTCACATTTGCAATGGCTGTAAAAAAAAACATTGGGCAAATGTACATCTTTGCCAAGCGCAAACCAGTACGGAAGGCATCAATGAATTGTTGGGGAGGGTCATCCCTTTTTCCCAATCATTTTGGAGGGTCATCCCAAATGTATTTCTGGTGAAGGGAGGGTCAGGTCTATTTTGACTAAAGATTCCAAAACTTTTCCAGTGGCCCGTGAAATAAATAACGAACAGTCCCTTAAGCATGGGCTTCGGAAGCAAAAAAATGTGGGTGGGTCCTCCCTTGCTAGTCAGTGAAGATAACAATACAGTAGCACCATGGCTTTAATATCAACACACAGCAGTGGTACAACAACTAGCTTCTCTAATTGACCGATTCAAAGCGCTGCTAACACTGGTTGATAGCTAGCTAGCCTAGCAAAATGTCAGCTAACTGTTACCATTATAACAACATGTGTAAGTGTACTGTAATTCAATGCTGCAATGCCTTTAAAAGCAACAGGCGAACAAATAATGAACATTCACTTAAACATAGAGCGACTTTGAACATATATTTAGTTCAAAAAGCAACACAGCCGCTGCTGCAACAGAGAGAGAATTTGCGTGGGAGAAAATTGCTGCAAGAGTAAATGCGTAAATTCCAATATAGTGTATTCATTTCATATTTAATCATAAGTATAATATTACTGGTGAAATGGTATTGCACCTATAATCTATTTCATTTAGGTGCAATCCTGTGGGAGAAAAAGTCTTAGGCCTTCTAATCCCATTCTGAGGCTGCAGCACCATCATTAATATCATTATAATTCATATTCTTTTATTTCAAAGGGTTTACATAATTTACCTGCAATACTGTGGAACTCCTTTTTAATGTTGCTTACTGGTTTGTTTCTAGGGAATACTACAAAAACGTTTAAAAAACGTTTCAGAGCAAGTCACACTCTTCTGACGGTGCCTATACAGTGGCTTTACTAATATGCTCCGCATCACCAATGTTGTAAAGAAAACTGCTGTTTGCAAAAAAAAATGCGACACAAAGAATCTGCTGGGATGTAGAGCATGTCCACGATGGGTGACGTTAGTGATATGAGGATAATAAGGTTATGTAAGCTACATAACTGATAGACTGGGAGGAAAAACCATACCGTTCAAATAGGTAGGCTAGTATCTGGAAATTAAAATGCATCTATAGTTGGGGCCTCGATATCATCTCCCGACATACAGTATGTTTAACTCCCTGCGGAGTAATACAGCTTCTTCATCAACGGGATCGTCGACACAAGGAAATGCCATGTTTTGAGAAAATAAAAACGTTTTATAGTCTGCCTAACACAGTTAATAAACCAACCAATAAATCATTCAGCCTGATACAGACTGAATGAATGAATGAGGACATGAAAGAGCGCTGTGTCAGAGGGAGGAGACAGAGAGAAACTCAAGGTTTATTGAAGAAAACCTGCTCCCATGACCAGGTTAGGTTCACAGTTTCAGTTACCACAGTAACTGGCTCTGAGGTTAAGTTACCTCTCTTTCTGAAATGGGCTGGAGTTATCCCCTCTCTCTCAGGTTTCATTAACCTCCTTTTCTGAAACAGAAAACCCAGAGTTTCCCTCATCTCAGGGTTAACAAACTCAGAGTTTTCACTAAACCTGCTTTCTGAAGATGCTTGTTTGTTTTTTTTTATAAAAAAATGTTGGGGGGCATTTTTAGGCCTTTATTTCCACAGGGTAGAGAGAGGGGGAATGTCATGCAGCAAAGGGCCGCAGGTCGGGGTCGAACCCACAGCCGCTGCGTCGAGTACTAAACCTCTATATATGTGCGCCTTTACTACCAACTGAGCAAACCCGACCACGCTATGATGCTTGTTGGTCTTGCTGTGTCGCGGGAGTGCAGCAGTAGTGAAAACACGGAATGGAGTTTAATTTATATGGACTCTGAATGAGCAAAGTGGAATGGATTTGAGGAAGCAGCAGCGTGGAAGTCAACGCTGTAGCTAAAATGCGGAATGGAGTTTAATTTATTATGGCATTCCTCAAGTGAAATGGATTTGAATGACGGCGCTCTGAAAACTTAACAGAGAGATGCGCTGATTAAAGTGGGTAAAAGTGAGTTGGTCCGATATCATTGATCCCAAAAATTGGGTGGGTCTGGTCCCACCCACTTTCCGACGCCCATGTATTTTAGGCTAAAAAAGACAAGGTAATTTACATTTGATGATTACTAGCCTAATACCTAAAACAATAACTTGAAGAAGTTGGATACTTTTTTACTATGAGCTACATGCCTAATGGCAGTATCTAATCTTGCCAAGATTTCAGGGTTTCACTCATACCAATATTTTACATTGTAAATGTGATAAATCGATTGGCAATATTGTCTGGCCATCTTCACTGGGAACTCCATTAACTGTTAACGGCTAGCAATATATTTGATTCCATGTATTTACGTGTTAACTGTGAATACAGGAAGCTAGGGAGGGACTTGTTTTGTCGCAGATTTTATTGGAGTATACAGTAGCCGATAACGCTGAATGTGCGTTACGTTCACCTGCTATGCTACCAATTTAGCTGACTTTGCTGGGACTAGGTGCTCCCAGTGAACACGGCTGGAGTCACCATGCCGGGAGGTGGCAAGTTTGACGACAGGGAATACAGTGCCCATTGGTGGTTTTCTTTCCAGGTTTGGCTCCTGGCACCTTGGGGCTGAGTCAGCTAATAGAACACTTGCAAAGCTACCTGAACTAATAAGCTAATGGCAGCTAATACCAGTCATGAGGGTGTACAAACCTTATAGTTGCCAGTATCGTAGTTGAGTTTAGCCAGAGAGTTGCGGTAGCGGTAGGGCATGTCTGTCCGTCGACTCAGGAACACAAGGGCACTGGCTGAATGAGACAGAGGCCTCCAGTAAACCTCAATACGACTCTTCTCCTGTGCAACAACACGCACACACACTCCAAATATTAGCCTGTTCCTTATAGGCACTCACCTTGATTTTTCTTTAGTGCCAAACTCTGACTCCAAATTTCCCCCCACCACCTCGCTGTTAATGTTCAACACCATTGAAATTAGTGTATTATTGTGTATATTATTTCCTAGCCTTCTTCACTAAATAAACTGATGTCTTAATAATGATGATGACCTGCAACAAGCGTCTTCCCTGGATTCCCATGGGGTCCTGGTTTATGGCAATGGCCACTTTGTTTTGCAGGATGGCCCTTGATCTGCTGTCCAAGTTTCGAAGGTCATTAGACATGATGAGAGGTGCAGCCATTATAGCCCACAGGGCCATCTGAGAGCGAGCCTCGTCCACACTAAGACCAAAGTTTCCAATGATGAGCTGAGGAGAGATAGCAAAGGTATGTGAGGCATGAAGAGCGAATGAATAAGGTAAAGCTAAGAAGAACTTAACATTACCGCCACACAGCAACCACTCATCTGTGAAAGCAAACTTTGGAAAGCCTTGCATTGTGTCTTGCTTATACACAAGACAGTTTTTTCAGTCTTGTGTCGTGTTTTTGAAAAGCTGTTGTGTTATATGAGAAACACAACAGCTTAGTGTGGATAGAAGGCCTACCGTGGCAAAGATGTGTTATCCAATGTAATCACATTATTGTGGACATGGACTCAGCTATTGTCACAGGGAAAGGATGACTTTAGCCAAACTCTATCCAATAAGCAAGCTACCTGTGTATCGTATGACTTATGTATATTAATCAAGGTTTGTTTGCAATCGGACAGTATGAACCCAAACAAACCCAATACAAAAATGCAGTTAAGAAAATGTATTTACTTTGTTTCAGAACAGGATAACCTTGAGTGTAATTGCACCTTGAGAGACAGCAGTAAGGGTTCAGATTGCCTCTATGATCAGTTGTGTAATGTTTTAAGGTATAGGATTAGTAATGAAGACAAATCCATCATACCATGTCAGGGTCATTCCATCGTCCAGGCCCCGCAGCCGGCTGCAGATCATCCTGGTTGTTGGAGAACCACTCAATGATGCTTTGCAAACTGTCCCATGAGTCCTCGATATCATAGTAATTTCTCCACAAGTGACAAATTTCGCCCATAAAAGTGTAGTTCACCTGGTAGGACCAGGGAAACAGACGTTAAGGCTATCAACAAAAATAGCATGTGCCTTTTGCTAAAGAATTGTGTAAACAACATATTAAACAAATAGTGAATACAAGACTAAGAGTCTACAGCCATGCTAGAGACTGTGGGGTGTACTAACTTTGAGCTAGATGCTTACTTCAACAAGTTAACATGGTGATATTTAGCAGACATAATGTTATGTATAGCTGCTATTTCTGTACATTGAGAGCAATTCAAAAATGGGAGTCAAATTCCTTGTATGTGTACACATACTTGGTCAATAAAGCTGATTCTGATTACAGTAGGTGAGACATGAATATCTGTACAAAATGTCATGACAATCCATCCAGATAGTTTCAGTGCAGTGATTGCCTTCATCCAGTCTTATTTCAGAATATTGGCAAAGTTCTATCCAAGTCCCAGTGACCAAACAGCTTGATTTGAAAGTGACATAGGGATGACACTCACGTTAGTTGGAAGACTTCCAACATAGACAGGCCAACTACAGGAGTAGGCCATAGGTCTGCCTGTAGCATTCAAAGCCTTGGACATACGAGGGTAACCTGTGTGACACAAGAAAACACTTACTTTGGCTAGTCCATGATCTCTTTTGGCTTTTGTAATAAGAATGTATAGGTTTTTAATTTAGCTATATTCCATGCCATTCAGTAGGCTGGTATGCTCTTACCCAGCATTTGTTCTACAGGATTTGAGTTACAGCCATCAAACTTCAGATAGTCTACCCCCCAGCTAGCAAAGGTCATGGCATCGATCTCTATTTTATCCAGTGTGGTGCCAGGGAATCCCATGCATGTGTAAGTGCCCATGTCTGCATAGATGCCTAGCTTTAATCCACGGTCATGGATATACCTTGCCAGTTTTGGAATGCCCCCTGGGAACCTGGAGGGAAGCAAGCACAGTTACTTTACAAATAGCTAATTCCACATAGACCCCAGAGTATAGCAATGTTTCAGTTAAACAGGCCTTATTTACATTACACTAGATAAGTATCAGATTAGGCAACAGTGGTTCCAGTGGTAATCGGAGTACTCGGCAGTATTGGGCGAATGGGATAGCTTACACACACACACACACACACACACACACACACACACACACACACACACACACACATTAGTGCGGTCAGTTAAATGCATTATTAATGGCCTTAACGCAAATCCATTTTAACGGCGTCAATTTTTTTAATCGCAAGATTAACGTTCTTTATGGCCTAGCAAACTTTGTTTTTTTCACATGCTGTTGCAACAACTAGTAACGTTAGAAAAACTACAACACCACACCGGATCTAGCTAGACCAGAAACAAAACAACAGGCACGCTGCACACACTTGTTTGGGCTTGCAAGCCAGCCAAAGAGTAGTAGGCTAACGTTTCGTTTTGAGTGGATGGCGAGCGTGGGACACCGAAATGGATGCCAATAAGATTCTGAATGGAAAGTTTACTTTTAAAAAGTTACCAAATGGTTCCCATGACAAGAGAAAAGTGATCTGTGTGTTTTGTCGTTGTAAACTGAGCTATCATTGCAGCACGTCCAGTCTGAAATACTACTTGATGGCCAAGGACACAGCTGATGCGAATTCTCCGCCCCCTCGTCAAAGCCAGGCGACAAAAGCACAAAGCAAGCCGATCCACTTTTCCATGTTGATAAGAGCATTAAAATGAGAAAAAAATAATGGGACAAAAAGAAATCAAGGGACATTTAGAATAGAAAAAAAAAAAAAAATATATATATATAATATATATAAAATAAAATATATATATATATATATATATATATATATATATATATATATAATGTACCTCTTACAATTTCCTGTGACAAATAAAAGTGATTGAGTAATTGTTTGATTCGTCTCCCTTCTGCCCAGACTTTTCTTAAATACCTATTCTGGATATGCATATTGTTGTGATGATAGAATAATGTAAATATTGTAAAGTGTCTCATTTGAACAAAATACTAATGTTTCTGAATTGTATTATTTCTATATTATTTGTATTCTACAAAAATAAATGCTGAAATTAATTATATTGTGTTTCAGCATTTATTTCACGCCATTTAGGTTTTTACGCTGCAGGCTAGTACTTCAGGGGGCCATTAGGACAATTTAAATGAGTGAAACTGAAAGTCTCTACTGTAGTGCTTTTAAGACAAATAATTGCACAGTAATGACTGTTGATAGAGCACAGACATGCTGATTCTGCAAAGTGAGAAAAGGAGACCAACCTGGAGGGTTCTGGTTGCAGCCTCCCTTGTTTATCTCTCAGCATGGACATCCAGCAGTCGTCTATGATTACATACTCATAGCCCAGCTCCTTCCAGCCATCCTCAGCCAACCGGTCAGCCATGTCTCTAAACAGATTTTCGCTTTGGGCAGAGAAAAGGAAGACAGAGGTTGTCAGCCATTCATGAAACACATTTATACAGAAGTCAGAACTTCTGCGTCCTTCTCATTTTAATATGGTGGAAGGTTAAGGTCATTGGCCAAGGCAGAGTTGATTAATTATTTGGATGTGAATAGCACCACCGTGTGGCTATTTATAAAGCGCCTAATCCACTTACAACTCCTGAGGCACAGAAACAAAAGTATTTGTCCTATTCCTGGATTCAACACATACAGTAGGCCTATATCACAAAACCAATTTCTACCTAGCAGATTTTATGCCAGTTAAAATTTGTTTGCATAACATAATATTTCACTGCTGTACACATATGTTGCATAACTAAACCTCCCGAAGGCAATCTGCAATTGGAACTAAATGACCAATGACACATGTAGCTCAGCGCAAATTCTTTCAGGAAGACCTAACAATAACACCTTTCTGATAAGCCAATCAGAATCGGCCACGGATTCCATAGGCCAATCACAGCGTCACAACACTGCTTTAAAATATGCTTCTCTCCCTGTGCTATCAGCTGTCATTTCAGGAAAGGCGTTCATCCCTCCTCCTCCCCTTCCACCTCCTGTCATACATCATCATCATACATCATATAGAGATCATATATTAAATGTATTAATATAACGATGGAGTTCAATCTCCAATACTCTGTACAGCTACATGCTCTTGTACATTAAACCTTTTGCATATCTGTCTCTCCTGATTGAAATGCATGTATCATCTCTGCAGAAGATAAGCGTGGCCATAAGTCAGTTGTTTATTTTAACAGTAATTGAAAACAAAACCAGCCACTCTCAGCTTCTGTCCAACTCTGGGCAATACTGCTAAATGTATATATGGGATTTCACCTATAGATGGCAACGCAGCAACATGACAACTTGGTATTTTGCATACTTAATTCTAATTGTTGTTTGTTGTTGGACTTCTGTGCTAGTCATGGATTGTCTATAACGAACACCATGTTCGAACATAGGGATGCTCATAAGTGTACCTGGTACCAGAGCACCCTAGGCCGAAGGTCAATGATCGATTTCATAATCGTTTCATCTGATCTGAGGCCGTATGTTTTGGACACTCGGGTGAAGAGAGGGGCAGAGCTGTCAACCGATCACCATCTGGTGGTGAGTTGGGTCAGAGGGTGGGGGAAGACTCTGGACAGACCTGGTAAGCCCAAACGTGTAGTGCGGGTAAATTGGGAACGTCTGGAGGAGGCCCCTGTCCAACAGACTTTCAACTCACACCTCCGTGGAGCTTTTCGTGCATCCCTGTGGAGGCTGGGGGCATTGAACCCGAGTGGACAATGTTCAAAGTTTCCATTGCTGAAGCTGCGGCGAGGAGCTGTGGTCTTAGGGTCTTAGGTGCCTCAAGGGGCGGTAACCCACGAACACCGTGGTGGACAACGGTGGTCAGGGAAGCCGTCCGACTGAAGAAGGAGTCTTTCCGGGATATGTTATCCCGGAGGACTCGGAGGCAGTTGCAGGGTACCGGCGGGCCCGAAGGGCTGCAGCCTCTGCCGTGAAAGAGGCAAAGCAGCGGGTGTGGGAGAAGTTTGGAGAAGACATGGAGAAGGACTTTCGGTCGGCACCAAAGTGCTTCTGGAAAACTGTTCGCCACCTCAGGAGGGGGAAGGGGGAACCATCCAAGCTGTGTACAGTAAGGATGGGACACTGTTGACCTCAACTGAGGAGGTAATAGGGGCGGTGGAAGGAGCACTTTGAGGAACTCCTGAATCCGACTAATCGCCCTCTATGTTAGAGGCAGAGCTGGAGGATAATGGGGGATTGTCGTCGATTTCCCAGGCGGAAGTCACTGATGTAGTCAAACAACTACACAGTGGCAAAGCCCCGGGATTGATGAGATCCGTCCAGAAATGCTCAAGGCTCTGGGTGTGGAGGGGCTGTCCTGGTTGACACGCCTTTTCAACATTGCGTGGAAGTCTGGGACGGTGCCAAAGGAGTGGCAGACTGGGGTGGTGGTTCCCCTTTTTAAAAAGGGGGACCAGAGGGTGTGTGCCAATTATAGGGGTATCACACTTCTCAGCCTCCCTGGTAAAGTCTACTCCAAGGTGCTGGAAAGGAGGGTTCGCCAATAGTCGAACCTCGGGTTGAGGAGGAACAATGCAGATTCCGTCCTGGTCGTGGAACAACGGACCAGCTCTTCACTCTCGCAAGGATCCTGGAGGGAGCCTGGGAGTATGCCCAACCGGTCTACATGTGTTTTGTGGATTTGGAGAAGGCGTATGACCGGGTCCCCGGGAGAGATACTGTGGGAGGTGCTGCGGGAGTATGGGGTGAGGGGGTCTCTTCTCAGGGCCATCCAATCTCTGTACAACCAAAGCGAGAGCTGTGTCCGGGTTCTCGGTAGTAAGTCGGACTCCTCCGCCAGGGCTGCGCTTTGTCACCAATCCTGTTTGTAGTATTTATGGACAGGATATCGAGGCGTAGTCGGGGTGGGGAGGGGTTGCAGTTTGGTGGGCTGGGGATCTCATCGCTGCTCTTTGCAGATGATGTGGTCCTGATGGCATCATCGGCCTGCGACCTTCAGCACTCACTGGATCGGTTCGCAACCGAGTGTGAAGCGGTTGGGATGAGGATCAGCACCTCTAAATCTGAGGCCATGGTTCTCAGCAGGAAACCGATGGAATGCCTTCTCCAGGTAGGGAATGAGTCCTTACCCCAAGTGAAGGAGTTCAAGTACCTTGGGGTTGTGTTCGCGAGTGAGGGGACAATGGAGCGGGAGATTGGTCGGAGAATCGGCGCAGCGGGTGCGGTATTGCATTCAATCTATCGCACCGTTGTGGCGAAAAGAGAGCTTAGCCAGAAGGCAAAGCTCTCGATCTACCGGTCAGTTTTCGTTCCTACCCTCACCTATGGTCATGAAGGCTGGGTCATGACCGAAAGAACGAGATCCAGGGTACAAGCGGCTGAAATGGGTTTCCTCAGGAGGGTGGCTGGCGTCTCCCTTAGAGATAGGGTGAGAAGCTCAGTCATCCGTGAGGAGCTCGGAGTAGAGCCGCTGCTCCTTTGCGTCGAAAGGAGCCAGTTGAGGTGGTTCGGGCATCTGGTAAGGATGCCCCTGGGCGCCCCCTAGGGAGGTGTTCCAGGCACGTCCAGCTGGGAGGAGGCCTCGGGAAGACCCAGGACTAGGTGGAGGGATTATATCTCCAACCTGGCCTGGGAACGCCGATCCCCAGTCGGAGCTGGTTAATGTTGCTCGGGAAAGGGAAGTTTGGGGTCCCCTGCTGGAGCTGCTCCCCCCGCGACCCGACACCGGATAAGCGGACGAAGATGGATGGATGGATAATTCTAATATTTCCAAACAGGGTTAAGGAATTCTGCAAAAATCAATAGAACTGCCCATCATCATCTAAATCTAGATGCAGATTTAAAACATCTAAATATTTATAATTCTATATATAAAATAACATATTTAGGATATTTATGTATTGGCTGTTAGTCTATTATGATCTTACTAATATTACCCAATATCCCTGTGTAAATATTCAACTAACCTCAGTATTGTAACTATCAAATATTTGCTTAGCTGTCATGGTGAGAATTTTGTCTCACACTTCCATGTTAAATGGCTTCTACAGCAAAATTATGAGAACATGTATTGTGTTAATTTTAAAAATTGTCTACAGCTATCTTTCCAAAGTTTTGGTCATCATCAATCAGTGGCAATGTGTAGCCTGGCATTGGTGTCATGTGCACACTCCTCAAGCTCTTTAGCAAGGTTGGACTGAAAGCACAATTCATTGTTCCAGCCCCTTTCTACAGCAAAATACAGCCCCCATAAAAACAATGGGCCTCATTCACCAATATCTTCCTAAGTTTTCTCTTAAATATGTTCTTAAGAAAGTCCCTAAGAAAAGTCTATGTCGGATTCATGACGTGTTCTTAAACAACAGAATTGTTGGCACCTGTGTTCTTAGGATTGATGAATCCCACGTCTTCGTAACTGAAAGCGTGTGCCAGTTTTTCCTAATTAGCATAAGAAAAAGCCCCGCAAATTCCCATATAAGGACATGACACTTCCTGTGCACCTCCTGGGAAGCGGGATTTTTTTTCAACAAATGATCAGAAATACATTACAGTACAATAGTATCATTGTAAACGACTGTAGAATTAAATAAAATGCAGTAACCAATTATTTGGAGCAAATTGTCATCACTCAAATGTGCGTAAGAGTGCTCTTGAGTGTTCGTAGATTTTGTTCTTAGCTAAGAACAAATCCAAAATAAGAAAACATTAGTGAATCTCAGAATCTTCGTAAAAAGTGCGCAAGTGGGGTTTAAGAACACATTTCTTCGTAAGAACGGTTGGTGAATGAGGCCCAATGATCTTGTTAGTGATTATACCTTCAATATCTTTGCTAAGAATATTCAGGGTAATCTCAATCACAGAAACTTCCTTATTGATCATACCCGATGCAGTTCTCTGGGTCATCTTTACAGTCAATATCACAGCGAAAGCGTTCCCAGGCCATCCATCCCATAGGTGGAGTCTTCAGCAGTCCATTGTCTAGCGCCACAGTCAGTGAGATCATGGCAAGGAGCGGAGTTGCTGCTAAGAGCCCCATTTCTAAAAAAAGAATTGTGGAGAATATAGATTTACTAATGGTTTACTCACATACCCAAACAGACATACATGTTATTCAAGGTGGTAAAGATCTACTTTGCTAATGTTGTTTGATAAATGGCAGTTTTACTGTTGTTTACAGACATTTCGGAATCAGGAACGTTAGTGTGTATTGCGCAGAATGTTCAACATTGACAGCGTGTCGTGGAAGTTTTCCTTAAAGCAGCAGCGTTTAGAAATATCAATGATCAAATGAAAACGAATAACGACTGTTTGAGAATTAAAACAAAGGTTGGTCTTTGAGTATTTATTCACATTTGCAAATGGAGAAAACACAGTTTCAAAGGTACACGCAGCACAACTGAAAATGTCTTTCCTAACTAGAAACCTAAAAATCAAAACATCTTATAGTGAAGAAACTCTCGTTAAGCCACCCCTCTTCAAATATCTTTAGCATGCTGCCACTTTTCTAAAAAATACCATAGACAGTCAGATGATTTTACAACCTTCCATTCTGCTCCTATGTCTCCTACATTAGACTAAACACCTGCTTATCTCAGGAGACAGAAAGAGATACGGTTCACACAGTGTTATAGCCTTCTTCACTTTATCTGCGAGAAATAAACAAATGAGGAGCTGCAATTTCTTTAGCGAAAATAACTTATGCTAATGCTCACAGTCTACAAGGCCAGCTCTCTCACTGGTGCCTTTAAGTCTACAGGAAGGAACAGGATTATGTGGAGGTTTAAAACAATCTTTAAACAAATGGTATATCATTAGAAATAAACAAATGGTTAAAATCATTAATCTATAATGGTTAAAATAAAATTTGCCACCACAAGCGCAATCACTTTCAGTGCTTACTCCTCAAATGACATTTCAACTGCTTTCATTGCTTTTCTTTTGACTGACATCGATTGCTGCTACTTTCACCTTTTTCTCCTCAACTGTTTGTTCAACTAGTACTACTACAACAACTACTACTACTACTACTACCTTCAGTGTTGCTTGCAAACTGACAATTAGAGCCCGATGTTTAAATATCCAACTTCACAGCAGAAATAAACATGTTTCCAGCCTGGTACAAAATGGTAATTTCTAATTTCCTCCTTCATGACATGACTTCATGACGCGTCAGCGCGTGTATAGGCAGATAGGCAATGGCCTAAAGCGGCACTTGAAAAAATGTGGGCTTATTAAAAAAATGTGGGCTTATTAAAAAATGTCAACTGTTTGACCCTCACTTTGTTGCCTCTTGTAGTCCATTGGTAAGGAATGTGTGTCTGTCATCAAAATCACTAATCCAGACCAAACCAGAGACCGGTGGAACCACAAGCGTTACTGGGAGTGACAGATACATTGAGGCAGCTGAACATATAGTGTCGATACCTATACGTGGACAAGGTGAGGAGGATATGAAACATCCCAGCAAAAAGCCAACAACAATAACGGAAGAACTAATGGACATTTTGACAGAGAGAGGATCATATTGAGTCAAATGGATTTCCCCAGGGAAGATGCACACAGAGAAAGCATTTTTTTTCTCTAGTGGTTTTAAGTTGTGAACCTGCTGATATGCGCCTTGCTTCGAACTTGTGTGTAGGCCTGTGTGTGTGAGTGTCTGTGTTTCACACACACAAGGTTTTATTTATGCAAATGGATGGATAGGAAAATATAGTATATACTATAATATATAAAGATTAATCTTTTTCATTTTTTTCATTCATTAAGCCCATACATGTCCTGTGGCAAAAAAAAACTTCTCCACAGCGACCTAGAGGTCAAGAATCCACAGGAAACCTTTAAGTTATTAAGTTGAATCAACAACTGCTCCCACTAATCTTGTTAAATATGAGTGTAAGGGCGTACAGACTGAAATCTATACTAACATTCACCAAGGATTGTTTTTTATTATTATAAAAGAAACGACCATGACTTAACATCGGTTTAAAGACATACAGAAAGTTTCCATCATGTCGGTTTTCTTCAAACTACAGAGGGATTTTAACTCTCTGCTGGAAAACAGCTAATATGCTGATCATGTTTATTTAAAAACTTAATTTAATAAGTAAACTCTCAGCAGTAGCCTACATTTATTTAACTCATCATTTGAGGTTTAATAACTTCAAGTCAGAACAACTCGTGTTTATATGCTCTGAATCTGAAGTGGTATGAAACTTGTGTATATGGTATAAATTCCAAGTTTAGATAATTGAATTGAGAACAATATGATATTTTTAAGTGTAAATAACTTAGCAGCTCTTCATAAAGAACATGCAGCGCTTTCAGAGGACTTTTTAATGCTTACTGCGCAATTGTCAAGTTGCTGCCACCGGTGTTTTACAAAGTAGCCCGTCTAATAAAGATGTTTCCCCGTCTGTGCAATTGGCTTGTGAGATGCGTCTGTGGCGCCTTTTTGGGATGGACATCTGACTCGCTTGACCTTAAAGACTCACTCAAAATAAAGACTTTTGTGTGAATTTTGGAGGTTCATGCGAAAGAAACTAGGTATGACAAAGGAACCTGTAATAACATTTCACAGATGAAAAAAATCTATTTTACAATATTTTAACTGTTTTTGAACGTGTTGAATTTAATATCAAAGGTGTGTCAGGTCGTGTATTTTTAATTTACGAAATTGGTAATATCTCAGTAAGACGCTAAAAATGATAGAATGACAGATAGCCTACATTGAGGCAGCTGAACATATAGTGTCGATACCTATACATGGACAAGGTGAGGAGGATATGAAACATCCCAGCAAAAAGCCAACAACAATAACGCAAGAACTAATGGACATTTTGACAGAGAGAGGATCATATTGAGTCAAATTGATTTCCCCAGGGAAGATGCACACAGAAAAAAGCATTTTTTTTCTCTAGTGGTTTAACAACCTGCTGATATGCGCCTTGCTTCGAACTTGTGTGTAGGCCTGTGTGTGTGAGTGTCTGTGTGTTTCACACACAAGGTTTTGTTTATGCAAATGGATGGATAGGAAAATAGTTCGCATGATATCGCATATATTGAAACAGAGAGAATTACTGACTAACATACAAAGTGGATTTCGAAAAGAACGCTCCACAACAGATGTTCTAGTTAGAGTGATTAATTAGGTGGAAAAGGCAGTGTTTAACTTTAGACGTAGCATGTGCGATTACAGTTAAAAGTGCCATCTTGCTAACTTATTCCATGTTTTGTTTATTTTTATTTTCTTATGATGTGCAATTTGACTACCATTATCGATTTAATGTCACAATGCTATGCATTGTGGTTTTTTCTTTAACTAATGTCCGCATAGTTGCAGATTTACTGTGCAAAGTGTAAATAAAGAGCTCAAAAAGTCACAACACAGAGGCATACTTTGTGGGAGTACACGCCACGCAGTCTGTGATATGAGTAAGGGGGGACATGGGAACCCGCAAAGTAAATGTGCACATGCATGTGTTGAATTTAATATCAAAGGAGTGTCAGGTGATGTATTTTTGATTTATAAAATTAGTACTATCTCAGTAAGACGCTAAAAATTATGTTTGTCATGTGTGTTTTATTGAAGCGGTAGCGGGGCTGAACTGCAGCTCCTCGAGGTCCGCTTCAGTCATTCGCCATAGAGCCCCATGTTAAAATATCCAACTTCACAGCAGAAAGAGACCGGTGGAGCCACAAGCGTTACCGGGAGTGACAGATAGCCTACATTGAGGCAGCTGAACATATAGTGTCGATACCTATACATGGACAAGGTGAGGAGGATATGAAACATCCCAGCAAAAAGCCAACAACAATAACGCAAGAACTAATGAACATTTTGACAGAGAGAGGATCATATTGAGTCAAATTGATTTCCCCAGGGAAGATGCACACAGAGAAAAGCATTTTTTTCTCTATTGGTTTTAAGTTGTGAACCTGCTGATATGCGCTTTGCTTCGAACTTGTGTGTAGGTCTGTGTGTTTCACACACAAGGTTTTGTGATATGATATTGCATATATTGAAACAGAGAGAATTACTGACTAACATACAAAGTGGATTTCGAAAAAAGAGCGCTCCACAACAGATGTTCTAGTTAGAGTGATCAATTAGGTGGAAAAGGCATTGAAAATGAAAGAGCTGATGACAATAGTATGACATGGAGGGAAGGGCTGCTTATTAAACTTAGTGGAATGGGTTTTGGAGGAAAGATGTATTTTTTTATTTTTAGTGTTGCTTGCAAACTGACAATTCAACCATGTTTAACTTTAGACGTAGCATGTGCGATTACAGTTAAAAGTGCCAACTTATTCCATGTTTTGTTTATTTTTATTTTCTCATGATGTGCAATTCGACTGCCATTATCGATTTAATGTCACAATGCTATGCATTGTGAGGGTTTCTTTAACTAATGGCCGTGTAGTTGCAGATTTACTGTGCAAAGTGTAAATAAAGAGCTCAAAAAGTCACAACACAGAGGCATACTTTGTGGGAGTACACGCCAAGCAGTCTGTGATTTGAGTAAGGGGGGACATGGGAACCTGCATACATGTGCGCATGCATGTGCGTCCTTGTGCACGAGAAAAACAAAACGTGGACCCACTTGTGAAAAAACTTCTCCACAGCGACCTAGAGGTCAAGAATCCACAGGAAACCTTTAAGTTATTAAGTTGAATCAACAACTGCTCCCACTAATCTTGTTAAATATGAGTGTACGGGCGTACAGACTGAAATCTATACTAACATTCACCAAGGATTGTTTTTTATTATTATAAAAGAAACGACCATGACTTAACATCGGTTTAAAGACATACAGAAAGTTTCCATCATGTCGGTTTTCTTCAAACTACAGAGGGATTTTAACTCTCTGCTGGAAAACAGCTAATATGCTGATCATGTTTATTTAAAAACTTAATTTAATAAGTAAACTCTCAGCAGTAGCCTACATTTATTTAACTCATCATTTGAAGTTTAATAACTTCAAGTCAGAACAACTCGTGTTTATATGCTCTGAATCTGAAGTGGTATGAAACTTGTGTATATGGTATAAATTCCAAGTTTAGATAATTGAATTGAGAACAATATGATATTTTAAAGTGTTCCTAAACATCATTTAGATCACCATGGGAAACGCAGCTTTGTAGACAGACCAAAATAGATGAAATAACTTAGCAGCTCTTCATAAAGATGACCCCATCCCTATCCCACAACCACTCCCCCTATATGTTTTGTTGGTATACGTGCAGTTTAGTGTCCCAAAATATTTTCCAAAAACGGAGTGTCCCAAATGATGAGAGTCTTATTTGAGACAGGTTAGGGTTATGGTAAAGGTTAGGGTAACACAGGTGGTTTAGCAGGTTCATAATTAATTAAGGCCATTGTATGAGGAATTTGGGACACTAAACTGCTCGTATACCTGTTTCGTTTTCTTACTACATGAATTAGGTCTGATATCTTGGCCGGAGAAAGAAAGTTACTGTGAGACAAAGTACACTCGAGCAACAGAGATCCTGTTTACCTAAACACACGCACCAGAAATGCAAGATTGTTTTACATTACTGAAAAGCAATTAAAGAAAATTATAAAAACGATGGTCTCTTACCTGTTTACCTGAAACAGTCAGTGTATGTATAGTTATTGCAGGCATATGACTGCCCTCTCTTCTTCCTGGATTTACTACTGAGAGCTGCACTCATCACTTCCTGGTTAGGTAAACCAAGTACCGTGTGACTGCTCTGTGTCACATGATAAAACAGGAAACAGGTAGAAGAGGAAGAGAAAAGCACACAAGAAGAAGGTGGTACAGTAAAGTTGCAGAAGGTAGCAGCAATGCAACATTACAGATGCCGGCTGCCTTAAAAGAAGAAGAGACAGACGTGGTATTGTGGTGATTTGTTGTGTTGCATATTGTTTAAACTTTTATATATATTTTTTTATTATACGCTCATTTGTATTCAGTATTTTAGTTGTTTTTTTTGTTTTTGCAGTCAGTATCATGCTGGTGTTGCTTTACTATCAGTGGTTGAAATATCAGTGTTTTCTGAGGGACTGCTTATATAAGAAGCTAACACAGTGACAATAATGACTATGCTTTTAAGAAATGAAAATATACCCTAAACCAGTGGTTCTCAAGCTTTTTTCAATAATGTACCCCTTTTGAATTGTTTCTTTAAGCCAAGTACCCCCTGACCAGCACTAATCATTTTTGGTAGAAAAAAAAAGTCTATATAAAGAAGAACAGTACAGCGCTGTCAGCGATAGATTTACTAAACAACAGCTTTGTACCTGGAAAAAAACATTGAAATGCTGATGAAAAAAGGAGACAATAACTGTAAAAAAGACAAAACCTTGGAGAAAGATGCTAGAAAGGAGGAAGGAAATAAGGCAAGAATAGGTCGAAAATAGTATCAACTTCAAAAACAGTGACATAACTTCAAAAAATGCGAACTTGTAAAAAGTAGAAGGACAGTAGAAGGCAGGAGGGCAAGAATAGGTCCAAAGAAGGCGACAAAAAAGTCACATTTCTGGTAGGAAAAAAATGTTCTGGACAACAGCCTTGTAATTACTAAACATTTTGTTAAATATCTCACGTACCCCCTGCAGTCCTCTAAAGTACCCCTAGGGGTACACATACCCCCATTTGAGAAACACTGCCCTAAACTGCAAAAGAGTCAACATTACATCATGACTTTGCGTAAACATACACATACATCCACTTTCCTAAAGCCAAATGGCGTGTTATCTGTACGCATTTTGAGCTATCCACGTGTATGTCTACGATGTATACAGCAGATATAAACATACCCACCATGTGGGTACGTTGTCTGTTATCGCCAGAACGTGACGTATTATTGCGAGAACAACGTCACACACGTGTAAAAAAAAGAAAAAAAGAAGAAAAAAAAGGTTGGTTTTAGGAAAAGAACACTGGGAAAGGCTTTAGTAACACAAAAAAGAAAAACGCTTAGGAAAACAATAAACGGTTGGGTTTAGGAAAGAAACATTGGGGAAGACTTAAAAACGGCTGAAAATTGCCACACACAGGACGCGATCCTAGCTCTCCTGGGTGAAAGTCCTGTGTTTTACCCATCCTCCCTCTGCGGACTTACGTCCCTTTATACTCCTTGCTACGACGAATGTAGGTCAATGGTGGGCAATTGCTTTGATACACACGCTAAAAAGCGATTATGCATCTTGATAACACGCCAAAATGGCATACGAATTGGCGTGTCATACACTTTATGAGATCAGTCTGAAAGAGTTGTGTTGGGGACATTTAAAGATATATATTTCAGTGACTCATAGTTATACATTTTGAAGTAATTATTTACTACTGAGGGTTTGAAATTCCAAATTTGGTGGCCTCTGGCACATTCTTATGCCACTATTCTATCATATACACTAATGTTAATCATTGCAAATTGATCAATGGCAAACAAGCATTTTATGAGTGTTTTAAACAGTAAATTACAGTGGGACTGCATTTTTCTTATATGACAGTTCTGTTAGGCTATGACAACATTGACAAACATTGTTTTGTTGTGTGTTTGCATTGCGTCTTAGAGATGACTCTGTTGTAAAAAGATGTATACAAAGATAGGCTAATTCATTTTTTTTTTTTTTTTTCATTCATTAAGCCCATACATGTCCTGTGGCATAAGGAACATGCAGCGCTTTCAGAGGACTTTTTAATGCTTACTGCGCAATTGTCAAGTTGCTGCCACCGGTGTTTTACAAAGTAGCCCGTCTAATAAAGATGTTTCCCCGTCTGTGCAATTGGCTTGTGAGATGCGTCTGTGGCGCCTTTTTGGGATGGACATCTGACTCGCTTGACCTTAAAGACTCACTCAAAATAAAGACTTTTGTGTGACTTTTGGAGGTTCATGCGAGAGAAACTAGGTATGACAAAGGAACCTGTAATAACATTTCACAGATGAAAAAAATCTATTTTACAATATTTTAACTGTTTATGAACGTGTTGAATTTAATATCAAAGGTGTGTCAGGTCGTGTATTTTTAATTTACGAAATTGGTAATATCTCAGTAAGACGCTAAAAATTATGTTGGTCATGAGCAGCAGCAGAGCTGAACAGAAGCTCCTCGAGTGGCCGCTTCAGTCATTTGCCATAGAGCCCCATGTTAAAATATCCAACTTCACAGCAGAAAGAGGCCGGTGGAGCCACAAGCGTTACCGGGAGTGACAGATAGCCTACATTGAGGCAGCTGAACATATAGTGTCGATACCTATACATGGACAAGGTGAGGAGGATATGAAACATCCCAGCAAAAAGCCAACAACAATAACGCAAGAACTAATGGACATTTTGACAGAGAGAGGATCATATTGAGTCAAATTGATTTCCCCAGGGAAGATGCACACAGAAAAAAGCATTTTTTTTCTCTAGTGGTTTAACAACCTGCTGATATGCGCCTTGCTTCGAACTTGTGTGTAGGCCTGTGTGTGTGAGTGTCTGTGTGTTTCACACACAAGGTTTTGTTTATGCAAATGGATGGATAGGAAAATAGTTCGCATGATATCGCATATATTGAAACAGAGAGAATTACTGACTAACATACAAAGTGGATTTCGAAAAGAACGCTCCACAACAGATGTTCTAGTTAGAGTGATTAATTAGGTGGAAAAGGCATTGGAAATAAAAGAGCTTATGACAATAGTATATTTTGACATCTAAAAGGCATATGATTCTGTATGGAGGGAAGGGCTGCTTATTAACAAAATGAGTTTTGGAGGAAAGATGTATTTTTTTTATTTTTAGTGTTGCTTGCAAACTGACAATTCAACTATCTTAACAGTGTTTAACTTTAGACGTAGCATGTGCGATTACAGTTAAAAGTGCCATCTTGCTAACTTATTCCATGTTTTGTTTATTTTTATTTTCTTATGATGTGCAATTTGACTACCATTATCGATTTAATGTCACAATGCTATGCATTGTGGTTTTTTCTGTAACTAATGTCCGCATAGTTGCAGATTTACTGTGCAAAGTGTAAATAAAGAGCTCAAAAAGTCACAACACAGAGGCATACTTTGTGGGAGTACACGCCACGCAGTCTGTGATATGAGTAAGGGGGGACATGGGTACCCGCAAAGTAAATGTGCACATGCATGTGTTGAATTTAATATCAAAGGAGTGTCAGGTGATGTATTTTTGATTTATAAAATTAGTACTATCTCAGTAAGACGCTAAAAATTATGTTTGTCATGTGTGTTTTATTGAAGCGGTAGCGGGGCTGAACTGCAGCTCCTCGAGGTCCGCTTCAGTCATTCCCCATAGAGCCCCATGTTAAAATATCCAACTTCACATGAGAAATAAACATGTTTACAGCCTGGTACAAAAAAACGGAAATTTCTAATTTCCTCATTAACAACATGACTTGATGACGTGTCAGCGCGTGCATATAGGCAGTCCAGAGTCTTTAAAGGAATACGCCACCGTTTGTTGAAATAGGGCTTGGATAGGTGGGCCAGTGCATTTTTTGTCTCAGTGCAAGTAATTGGGTTGTTTTTTTGTCTTTTGTTGGCTCACTTTTACTCACAACATGCTAACCGGCAACATAGGATTCCATTCACTACGCTAAGCTAACTAGCAGCGGCGCTGCCGGTGTTGCACCAGACTAAAACAATGCATGCACAAAAAATGCGTTGGCCCACCTAGCTACAGCTAGGGGAGACCATGATAAGCCCTATTTCAACAAACGGTGGCCTATTCCTTTAAAGCTTTATCATTGTAGAGTGCTGAATAGTTTGTACGTATTGTAGCATTTAATTCATAAAGATTTTAAATGGAGGTTTTCTGTTACAGAATTTAGTTTTGTGAATGTAAAATTTTGCCAAGATAACAAAAAGTTTGATGATATAATAATGTTTTTGTTCTAGAATGCAGAAATGATAAAAACCAAACAGCACGTCTTTGTACAGCGGGCGGTCCATTGTTGAGCTCTGTATTCTGAATACAAACGGTGAAATGGTAGCCTAGAAATCTAGACGCACCCTAGCAGCAGCAGATGTAATTTGCAGCCAGGGTCGTCTAGCAACTCTCTGTTGGCTTGCGAGCTGGAAAAACCAAACTCTAGTCTGGCCAATCACATCGTGTATAGAATCGGTGGGCAGGCATAATATAATGATGGGCAGAGTTGCGACGGTTCCGCGTGAATTCCCTGCTACTTGAAAACAAAGAAGATGGCTGCTGCTGCTGGCAAACAGCGCTCTTTCGAATCGGCATTGGCTGCGACTCTGGAAGACTTGGAATTAAGCTTTTCTTTGAGAAAAAAACAAAGAACGGCACTGAAGTCATTCTTAAAAGAGGAAGATCTCACCTTCTTCGTTGCTATGCCTGGTTGTAGCGCTCTGCACGCCTATTGCGTGCAGAGGGAATTTGAAAGACAACCGTTTATCCCGCCCCTCGGATTGAGCCCTGCCAATGGTGTGTTCCCAGACCCAACAGCCTGTTCACTACCTATTAAGCTTCATTGTACCGAATTTGGTTGCAGTTCCACCAGAGTTCCACTGGGGGTGATCGCAGGCGAGTGCAAAATGAATGGGAGTCTATGGAGCTAGACGGCTAAATTTGTCTCTTTCCTTATTGTCGTTGAGAAATCTCAGATTTGATTGTAGTTTTTGCAAATTCAACATGGATTATAGGTCGAAAGTTGAATGCATGAGTACTTATGTCCTTTAGATTTCTTACAGTTTCAGTCGTTGCCCATAACACGCTAGCATTCGGCTAATGAATGCTGATTGGTCAGTGAAGGACTGATTAGGACCAGAGATCCAGCTTGACGGCATCCAAAGCGGAACTGCCCAATGCATGCCGGTTAGATTTGTGTCCGACTTGTTCCCGACTTGCTCTCACGTCATGCACAAGTGGGCAACGATGACCTCAAGAGATCAAGGCGGCTGCAGGTTTGAGATGCAGGCAGCGCAGTTGCTTTTCACCGACTGCAAGACCCAGGCGGACCCAGGGCATGATGGGAAACGCCTGGCTCTCAGCTGATCTAACAGCTGAATGGTTCAGAATCGACTCAACATGGTGACGTTTTATATAAACTTTTTATAGTTTCTGAATTGGAGGGATTTTAATTGCTATTTGTCTGATGCTTATTCTGTAAAGAACACCTCTTGTGTGGCTGATAGTTTAGTCTAGTTTAGACGTTTAGAAGTCAGAGACAAAATCCGTTAAGATTACGGATCATCTACAGTATGTTGTGTAGCCTATTAACATCAGCACCAGATCGCAGGTAGAGCATTTTGACAGCTACTCTGTCTTTATAAAACAACTGGAGACTGTGTACGAGCTGATATATGGGTTTGATAACATTTAATTTAAATCGGAATCGGACCTAACAGGATTTGAGTGTTTCTGTTCCTGTTCAGCCTGAAGGCTGCTGGAAACGGCTGCAAACTGTCCGACTTTACCGTGGCTTTTTGTCATGCCCCCTGCTGCTGCCGCCTGCTCTCGTCCACTTTACAGGCGAGACGCAGTTCATCTCAAACGAGCCAAATATCTCCAGTGTATCATATGCTAAAGGGCGTAGCAAAGGAAGCATTAAAGCACCTTTCCTTATCACTTTAGACAATTCGAACGGCTCCATACACTGTAAATAAAGAGAACTGTTATCGTGGCAGCCACTTAACTACTTCCGGGTCATTTCACTCCGTTAGGAACCTAAGTGCGTTCCATTTACTCTACGGTGCCATTTCAGTGTAACTCCACGATGGCAGCTCTGTTGACAACACATGTGCAGCAGTTGTCTGGTGAGTTTTTATATACAGTTCACTTGTTTTGCCTCTGAAAGACACGAGAAAATGCGTTTGCCACTTATTTTAATCTCACAAATATACTCCATTAAACTAGCTAACCTTACTTACTTTGGTCTGCTGTACTTTAGACGTTAATTTGCTCCATGGCTAGCTTAGCACTAGCTCTGTTCCTTTTAGCTTTATTAGGCTAACCAAGTCCTAAGAGTGCTCGATTATGTTTTTAGTAACGTAACATGAAAAAATGCAGCACTGTAGGGTTATTTACTAGCGTTACTAGCTAACAAACGTCACATGAGGAGGAAAAGTAACGTTAATTGCAGTAACGTTCACGGTATTATAAATGTGGTGAATGTGTCCGTTCTGCACTCTTGCTGGAGAACGGTAGCTAACTTACACCAAACTTCTTTCAAATATTATGTATTTTTTGTTACCCAAAATTTCAGGTTTCTTTGCTTATGGATATGATTTTGACATCGCAGAAAACGACTGAAACTGTTTTAGTACATTCCTAATTTTGAGATATTGGACACAGCAAGCAACTTAAGTTTAATGTTGAATGTTAATTAACTTCCACACATCAACATTCTAACCATTAAAAATAATGACACTGACGCCACAAACGAGGCAATTTATGAGGCTCTACATTAAGACTTTCAGATATTGTGCTCATATTCACACATATTACATAAAAACAAATGTCCAATCGTCTGTGTAAAACGAATACTGGGATTTCTGAGGAAAATTCTAAATGTATCTTAAAAGCTGCTTAGCTGACAGTGGTAAAGAAGAAAAAAAACAGTCGTTATTATACAGAACTAACTAAATAAAACTAACCTGTCTATATGTAGGAATATATGATGTGTGCAAAACATTCAATGTTTCAGAACAACAACAAATGACAACTAAAAATCATCAGTGATTTTTGATTTTTCTTCGGAAAGTCCAAATACAGGACGGTATGGGTGTTTCAGTTGGATAAATAAATAAATTCAGTGATGACTGCGGTAACAGGCTCTTGGTGTAGGTTGCTATGGCAACACACAAACATGGCACACAGTCTAAAGGTAACAGAGGAATCTCACAGCAGCATATTGTGTGTGTGTGTGTGTATGTATATATATATATATATATATATATATATATATAGATAGATAGATAGATAGATAGATAGATAGATAGATAGATATGAGTTAAACCCAACAAGAAACCAAATGAAAATATTTTTGTGCTTGAAATTCTTACTGCACACACACCTTATTTTTCTTTATCAATTCAAATACACTTTTCATGAAAGTGTCAGGGTGAACAATCCTCCAAATGTTTCAGCTGTAATAGTCCCGCATATACACAGACCTTTCGTAGAGGTATCCTCCTGTCAACACTAAACAGACTGATGACTGATTACACATCACAGGAGAGTCTCAGATGAGGCAATGTTTCTGTCTGGATTTCTTGGTGACATGACGGGTTTAAAACCAGAATCTGAACTATTAATTAAAGAGAATAACACTTGGGTATAGAAAAAACTTGCATACATTACAGCTATTGGTGACATTCCTAAGAGTTGATGGCAAGACAACAGACATAATTAACCCTCCTGTTGTCCCCAGGTCAAATTTGACCCATTTTCAAAAAAGTTTCTATATCAGAAATTTGGGTCTCTTTCAATCAAATTGATGAACCAAAAAGATAACGTGGATGGTTCCGTACAACGCTCTTCACAAGTAAAATAAATGATCTGTTTACAACTTTCATTGAATTTGGGTGTTTTATTCAATTTGATAGCATTTGAAAAATAACCGATAAAAGAATGTTGAAAAAAGTGACAAAAATGTCTGAAAAAGCTTCACAATTTGGGAGGAAAAACAAAAAAATCAACAAAAACATTGGAAAAAGTGACAAAAACGTCAAACAATTGCCTGAAATGTTGAAAAAGTTTGAATATCAAATTTCGACCCAGAAAAACAAAAGGTTGCATGCTCGAAGGGAAGACAACACAAGGGTTAACACCTTCTTATTAAGCTACCAATTCACAATTTTGAGTTTCCTATGTCTTTTTACAGTGGTTCTCTTCAAAAGCAAAGTATCTATAGAAACATTTAAACATTAGGTTTCTGGGTAACACTTTATTTGAAGGGGTGTGCATAGGACTGATATGACACAGTCATTATTATGACATGACACCTGTCATGAACATGAAGGAGTCATTTTGAGCGTTCATGACTGTTATTAGGTGTCATTCGGTAAATTATGACACTTTTAATGCAAAGTTAGCATTGTCCGAGATGTCTTTGTCATGACAACTCAACTTTAACGAATAGCTTTTAAGACATACTGTAGCCTGCATATTGCACTGTTTCGCACAGGTTGAGAATGTGCTTGTGGTGGTTGTGGGCGGAGCCTGATGTGACGGTGCGTGCTGTAATGGCTGGGTTCAGTAATGAACTAGTCAAACAAAGGTTTATGAACTGTTTATTGAAAACAATGTGTACAGTAATAGATAATTTAGAAAGAAATAACTATTTACATATTAAACAACCCAGACTAGATGATACAGATGAAGTATAGCCTTTGATGTGGTCTGTCAATTACATTTGGTTGGCTTGTCAAATAACTTTTATGGTTCAGCAGATTAAATACTTTATTTATTTATTTTTTTATTTTTTTTTTTTAACCCATTCCTAATCTCATAATTGTGGTGGACAATAGTGAATGTGTCATTATGTTTAAGTGTAGTGAGAGGTGGTAGCAACCGCAATAATCATTTTGTATTTCCTTGTGTGACTTAGGAGACGAGAGTGATTCTGAAGGAGGGAGCAACGATGAAAGGTCAGATGATGGCGCGAGTGATGGAGGAGAAGATGACCGAGATGGTGAAGGAGGGAGTAATGGCGAGGAGGCGGAGGATGAAGCTGGAGAAGAGGATAAAGAGGCAGATGAGGGTAATGCCAATGCTGGGTGGGCAGAGGCCATGGCAAAGATCCTGGGGAAGAAAACCCCAGAGAGGAAAACCAGCATCCTGGTAAAGAACAAAGAGCTGGACAAGATGAAGGTTAAAGAAAGAAAGGAGCAGCTGGAGCGAAAGAAACAGGTAATCAGCACTGTCCGACATCCTTTAAAACTGAATTTACAATACTGTTTTTTTTTTTTTTTATTGTTAATACCTAGTAGTTCATCACTCAACATGTCTTCTGAATTGATAGAACCCACCTGTAAATTTGCCAAATCTCCACATTTGTCTACTTGCTTTTCTAAGGGGTTGAAACCCTGCTCTTACAATATAACAGTCCATTCCATTCTTACATATACTGTCAATGGTTTCACATTGTCACTGATGATCTCTACACCTACATGCTTGAATCAGCTTATTCAGTCTGAATCCTTTCAAATGTCTTTTCAAATCTAATACGGTTTAGCTTTTAACATGTGCATGTACCCATGTTTTAAAATAACAAAACTCAGCCTTAGTACATCTTTGATCAGCTTTTGTTGTCTGAGAAGTCAGAAATACAAATACATTTTCTTTTGTGTAGGCTGTATGGGCAAGATGAATAATAATGATATAAATAAAGCTAATATAATAGCTTGTCTTGTTGGTTAAAAATATACTGTCAAGTTATATTTACTGATTGTCAACCAATCTTGAGTCTTGTAGCTTTCCACACAGCATAGTTGTTGCCTTCCTTTTTAATTCAAAGCTACTACCAAAGTCATAGAACACTTACACAATAAGGAGCAAAGGAGTTGCCATACCTGGTCCGTGATTGTTAACTGTCCACCTTTTCCCCGTCTTCTAACGTAATACCAGAGAACGCCTCTACCGCTATCCTGTGTTGTAGGTACAGCGAGGGAAGATTTATTATCCACTAGTCAATTCAGGATGGCGTCATTCTGGCGTCAAATGCTAAAGTGGCCAAATCTACTCAAAAGAATGAGAGATGGGCGAATGTTTGTCATTTTGTAGAAGCTGCATTGAGTAACACTGCAGGAATAGATGCAGACAGATGGTTTTCCAGCATGAAAAGTTTGGGGAGCTAAATGTGAGGATTTATTTTGTACTTGTGTCCATCAGGTTGACAAGAAGCGAGCGTGGGAGATGATGTGCAGAGAGAAACCTGACATAGTGAAGGACCGTGAGACTGAAAGAGCTCTTCAGAGGATTGCTACCAGGTGTCTATACCTTTTTCTGTGTGCTTTTGTTTTAACATTCTCAGAAACAAGTTTCATTCCTGATTCCAGTGTGTACTTTTCTGTTCAGAGGGGTGGTGCAGCTGTTCAATGCTGTGAGGAAACACCAGAAAACAATCGATAACAAGGTGAAGGAATTTGGTGGCTCAGAGAGGAAGAAGGCCAAATTTCTTTCATCTGTCTCTAAGAAAGACTTTATCGATGTGCTAAGAAGGACCGAGGAAGGCAGCGGAGTCACCGGCAAGACTGAAAAGGACACTGTAAGTGAAATGATATCTTATGTTCTGTCTATCTGTCCTATCTGTCCTTTCTTAGAGGTTACATCTTTTAAACCCTTAACGTTAATTACAAACGAGTTTGCTGTCACTTTCCCGTGGATCTGACACCTGACGGGCTGTGCTTCTTTCGGACCGTCTCCCAGCCTCCCTGGCTTCCCGGCTGCTGCCAGGGGGCGGGAGCTACATTAGGTCTGTCAGCAACAATTAACGTTACTGGGGCTTACAGCCAGCCTGTCAGACTGGCGATTAAATCGCCTATCAGCAGATGGGTTGTTGGGCATGTTTCACAGCTGCTGCAGATGATAAAAAGACCGAATGAGAAATAGTCTGCCAGTGTCTCCATTGTGGGCTTGTGCTGCTGCTTCACTATGTTGTTGAGCTGTGTAACTGATCATGCACGCGTGTTTAGTTATTTTGTACACCAAAGCAGTGAGAGAAGAACAAACACTGCATGTTTTATTTTGCGGAATGGGTCGATACTTGACCTTTGCGTAACTATTTTTAACAAACTGTGATTTCACCGAGTGCTCTGATGGTGTCACTGTTGCCTCATGAAGAAAGCACGTGCCATGGAGCAGAGCTAGAAGCATGCACTGAACATAGAGCACGGGTGTCCAGTGTCCCTTCGGACATTTTTTTTAACAATAAAAGTTACAGTGGTGCTCATAAGTTTATGAACCCAAGCTAAAGTTGACTAAAAAGAGGAATCAAAAAATCATCTTTTGGAAATTGATCTAAATTACT
This sequence comes from Perca flavescens, assembly GCF_004354835.1. NCBI lineage: Eukaryota > Metazoa > Chordata > Actinopteri > Perciformes > Percidae > Perca > Perca flavescens. Next base: position 32,037,993 of record NC_041336.1, read on the forward strand.
TAATTAAAAAAAATGAGGAAAAATCCAACCTTTAAGGACACCAATTTTCTTTGTGAATGAATAATGTAAATAAATGTTCTTTCTTAAAATACAGGGGGCATAAGCAAGTACACCCCTATGTTAAATTCCCATAGAGGCAGGCAGATGTTTATTTTTAAAGGCCATAGGGCTGCAACTAACGATTATTTTAATAATCGATTAATCTGTCGATTATTTTTTCGATTAATCGATGAATCGGATAAAATAAAAGCATTAATTTACATCAACTCAATACATACATACTTGTTGTTTTAGTTAATAGTTGTTGTGTAAAGGTAAGTAACCCAAATAGCAGATACAGACAAGACACACACACACACACACACACTTATTCATTAAATTATTACCATCATTGTAGTAAGTGCAAGTTAAGTTCGTTTATACACCACACACTATTATATTTGTCAACAATAACTGATATGGGACCAAGCACATAATATATACATGACAACAGATTGAAAAATTAATGGGCTAAAAAAGGCAAGTGAATAAAACCGTGTATTTAGTCTTGCAAAGTATACCACCCCTGTTTTACTACTGTTATTACCGAGCTAACGCTATCTTGTCATGCTAGTCTGCTGGATAACGAGTAAACAGCAGCACCAGAAGAGCTACTGGAGGGACGGTACGTTCCTCACTTCAAAACGGAACAGAAGTAGGATAGTGTAGTGACTTTACCCTGCTGTTGAACTCCCTTCCTCCACATCAAGGACTCCAACATGTTTACGTTTTAGGTGCCGACTCATCAACGTGGTGCGCCCCTGCCATGCCGTGTCGCTTTTGCGTATCTTGCAATTAACATGTTTTTTATTTATTTAGTGTGAAATGCTCCCACACCTTGGATGACTTGGGTCGTACTGATTTCTCTGCCTCCGCCGAGTGTTTCAGAACAACGTTACGGGTCTCTCCGGTCTCTCTCCATATTTCCTCTACCCCCGATCTGCTCTTTTTTTCTTTTCTTTCGCTCCGCGCTGCTCCGCTCTGCGCTCAACTCAAGTTTTTTTTTTTTTTTTTTTATCTCTCCGCGACTAGGTTGCCTAATAGTTGCGCGACACAACGAATCGATTATTAAATTCGTTGCCAACTTTTTTAGTAATCAAATTTTATCAATTCGTTGTTGCAGCCCTAAAAGGCCAGTTATTTCATGGATCCAGGATACTATGCATCCTGATAAAGTTCCCTTGGCCTTTGGAATTTAAAAAGCCCCACATCATCACACAGCCTTCACCATACCTAGACATTGGCATGGGGTACTTTCCATAAGATCATCTCTCAATGCGAATCAAACCAGCTATTAGGCTAACTGAAATAAAACCATGCCAATCTCTAGGTATGGTGAAGCGTATGTGATGATGTGGGGCTATTTTAATTCCAAAGGCCAAGGGAACTTTATCAGGATGCATAGTATCCTGGATCCATGAAATAACTGGCCTTTTAGGGCTGCAACAACAAATTGATAAAATTTGATACTAAAAAAGTTGGCAACGAATTTAATAATCGATTCGTTGTGTCGCGCAACTATTAGGCAACCTAGTCGCGGAGATAAAAAAAAAACTTGAGTTGAGCGCAGAGCGGAGTATTTTAAGAAAGAACATTTATTTATTTACGATACATTATTCATTCACAAAGAAAATTGGTGTCCTTAAAGGTTGGATTTTTCCAATTCTTTTTAATAAGGCATTTCCAAAAGATGATTTTTTTTAAATTATTATTCCTCATTTTAGTTAACTTTAGCATGGGTTCATAAACTTATGAGCACCACTGTACATAGAAATGCACTAATCTATAACAATTTTAAATTTTCATTGTCACAATTATCTTTTTTTTTTTTTTTTTTTTTTTTTTAATGGCAATGCAACCAAATCAAACGCCACTCAGACGTGAAAAAATCTAAAATAAACAAAACCAATTCTGCCTTACTTTTACATACAATATGGAATACCTTAAATTTAAAGTTGATAAATATCGTAATCTCATGTTCATTTTCAACATGACTTTTTATAAGTAATGCAAAATTTGTTAACATTTAAGCTTACAACATGTGACTCTTGCTCTTGTCCTTCACAAACCGAGGCTGCAGGCCGTATGAAATCTGGCCGCGGGCCGTGATGGGCCCCCGGGCCGGGCTTTGGACATGTCTGACCTAGAGCAACTTGTGGGGTGTCTGTGTGTTTGCAGGCTGTTGCAGCAGAGGAGAAGCCTGCCTGGAGCGTTCTCACAGACGACTTTATGATGGGAGCCACCATGAAAGACTGGGACAAAGACAGTGACAGAGAGGAGGCTGATACACACTCGGGAGGAGGCGTGGAAAGTGACTCAGACTGACACGATCCATACAGACTAAAGGGACTGTGTACAGCAGGCTGTGATGCCTTCAGGGACATTCTGGAGAACAGAAACCCTGACCTGTGACATGCAACTAGGGCTGCAACTAACAATTATTTTCATGTTCGATTAATCTGTTGATTATTTTCTCAATTAATCGATTAGTTGTTTGGTCTATAAAATGTCAGAATGTGGATCGATGTTTTTCAAAGCCCAAGATGATGTCCTCAAATGTCTTGTTTTGTCCACAACTCAAAAGATATTCAGTTAACTGTCAAGACACTAGAAAATATTCCAATTAAAAAAGCTGAAATTTTTCTCAAACAGATGACTTGATTATAAAAAATAGTTGGTAATTAATTTAATAGTTGACAAGTAATTGATTAATCTTTGTAGCTCTAAATAAAACTCCTGATCAGTTTGTCTGCACAAAAAGGATAGAGACAATCTGGAAACTGTTCTTTACTGATTGTACACCCTAGATTTCTTTTATCATAGCTCACATTCTGGTATTTGTTGCTGAATATCTTTTGCAGAGAAGGGAATGGTTTGTGACTGCAACATTCTGTACCCTAAAGACATAAACTAATATGTCAAAACAGGATATAACGGAGAAATTAACCATCGGGGAACTTTAAATAAGATTTTTTACTATGTGGAGTTGCAGGTTCTGAGCTTCTGCCCTCCATCATAAATTTAGCATCAGTTTTGCCCCCTTTTGTCTACATGCTATTGTATTATCGAAAGACCCGTGATGGTGTAAACTCTGTAAATAGGAATGTTTTATACAGCGCTGGTTGAATAAACAGCCAATTTGTGTATCACCGTCAGTGCTCTGGGGTCTTGCTGTATACGACTTGTGTCTGGTCATAGAATTTCTTAAGCTCTCAGCATTGTCCATGTGGGCCTTTTTTTTTTTTTGTATTAGGTGGGGGTGTCTATATGGTCAGGAAGGAGAGGAAACAATTAAAGCAACCCATAACTCTTTGAATGAACGTATGGCATGCGAGTAGGGGTGTCTGATAAGATACGCCTTTATTGTCTCCTATAGGAGAAATTTGTGTTTGGCAGTTGAGAGAACAAAAACGGCTACACATCGTACATAAACGCATAATAAACATACAATTATCTCGTACAAATGCAATGAACTACAGTTAACGTTTTAAAAAAAAAAAATCACACAAGACCACCCTACATACCCCCAAACTCACAGAAACCTGAGAACCTACTACAAATCCACCCCCTTTATATTGCACATATATTCAACCCAAATTGCACATTTCCCGTAAAATCACGCTGTGATCAAGTTATGTATTGCACAATGCCGTATCAAATTAAAAAATATTGCACAAATGCCCTACCAGATATTGCACATCCTTCACTAACCATAAGGTTGAGTACTACAAATATTACCTGTACTTGCAACTCAGGACATTCAAAATTGAGTAGACATTGGTAATTGAGGCATCGTCTGTGCCCCTGCTATAATTATCGGTATTGGTAAGGGTCCAAGAGATGCTGTACCTTACTCCTTAGATTTCCTACCTTTATGTGTTCAGATGAGTTCATCACTAATGATGTCAGTGCTACTGGTCTATAATCATGAATGTGCTGTGGGCAGGGTTTTTTAGGAACAGGAATGATAACAGATTTCTTCCAAATAGTAGGGATGGTACATGTATTGAAAGAGAGCTCTAAGCTGGAGTCAGCTCATCTGAAAATGTTTTAGGAATAAAAGGTGAAATATCATCAGGCCCTTTTACTATTCAGCTTTTTAAAAACCATGGTGACAGCATTGGGATTAATTCTTATTGTATCCTATATTGGGTGACATGGCATTGAAATCGACAGGTCTCTGCAGCATATCACATTGTTTTCATAAACAAGATCATAATGTTTGTAAAAATGTAGTTTATTTGCTTTGTCCAATTCATTTAGCATGTTCAATTCCTAATTTTCAGAGTTCAGGTTAGTCATATCTTTCACAGTGTCCCATAGTTTATTCCGAGTTGTTGGTTGAGAAGGCTTCCCTAAAACGTGTGCTGTATTGCTCCCGAGCCTTCCTACGTTTCCCACTCAGGTGTTTTTGAATTGATCTTAGCGCCATTAAATCATTGCTCTGGAAGGCTTGCTTTTTTAACCTGATCAGTTTATTTTCAGGCGTGATGTAGTCTTAATTGTTGGAGTAGATTGTGATAGTCTTTTTTTTGTGTTGACACAGAACTGAATATACCCTGTTATAATTCTGGCAGCATATGGATCTTTAATGTTGCCGTAGCATTTATCCAGTGTCCTATTCTTCCGTGTGCTATTGGTAACGTATTGCTGAAATCCTGGAAGAGCATGCTCCAGTTTCCAGTGACTAAAGTCTCCGAGACCAAATAGAGGGGAATCCAGCTTGTCTTTGAACTGCTGGTGGACACAGTCTGCTACACATACTGTAAGGCTGCTTTGGATGCATTCCCACTGGGCGGGATGTATACAGAACATATGAAAATGTTCCCATAGTCTCTGGGTAGATAAAAAGGTCTTGGGCTTATGCATATGATTACAAGGTCCAGAGTTCACACCCTGTCTTTTATTGTGTAATTCTTGCACCGAGAGTCATAAATAAAAACACCATTGACTTTTGACAGACTTGACGAACATAAATTTAGACAAACTTAGACTACAATAGACGCCCGTTCTTTCGTGCCCGAGTCACAGGCAGTGCTGCACCACAGATTTAGTTTTAAACCGATCGAAATAAGCTTTTGATTTTGACTATCGAAATTAAGAGCAGGACAATTTCCCCCCAGTATTTTTTTTTCTCTCTCCACTCCCGCCTACTTGCACACATTCAAAGAAAAAACAACAGACACCGCGAAGCTTACCAGCTGGTAGCATGCAGCTAAAGACAGTTAGGTACCGTAGCTTACCGGTAGCCTGGAGCTTGACTTTTCCAGACACAATTGCCACTGCAGGAGTCTGAGATGATGGCGAAAAAACAAAAACCGGAAAATCCTTGCACTTACCTGAGGTCACTGGTGTGGCAATATTTTGCTTACCCCTGAATGACTTATGTTAAGAAACAACAAAGATAACACAAGTGGGCTCCAGCGGGACTCCCTAATGCATTCAGTCACCTTGTTAAACTGATTGGTGCATTCAGTTGCACTTAGTTATATTTGAGAAACTCCAAACTGTTGTTGCAAAGTACCCTTCTGCCAAAGTACCCTTCTGCCATCTCATGATGTACTGAGTACTTTTACACACACACTAATATTCCACTATTATTCTGATTAGGAAAATATTCTGAATTTGATACAGGTCATGTAAACAGCATATTCCCTTTGCATCTTCCGAATAAGGCCTTTTTCCGATTAAGACGTGGGATATGCCGGTATTATTCGGGTGTTAGAAGCATTCTTTGGACATTTACACAGCACATTTGGAATGTGTCTCAATCAGGGTTTATACCGCAGTTTACTGGCAGGTTACAGCCTCTTGCCTGTTTACGGCTTATGGTCAGCTCTGTGCTGGGTTGTTGTACACAAACCAACTAGCAAGCACTAGCAAGGCTGCAGTAGAGATGCATGCCTAAAAGGAAAGGAGAAACCCCTACTTTTAAACATTATAAAAAAAGACTTGGATATAAACAGGTTTTTGGATATGCGCAAACATCACAATGCCAACCTTTTCAAGAATGTGGTTGAAGGAATGAAAGGGGGAGCCTGTCTGCACAGTCCAACAAGTCCACCACCGTTGGAAAATTGTTTAAAAATCCTATTTTGCACAGCAACAGCAGGATTAGTGGAATATTCATTTGGTCTTGCATAGCCAGACCTTTCTCCACAGCGCTGCGAAGGAGGGTCTGGCTAGTTCACATAGCATTCAGGGATGGGAGAAAAACGTGCTCTGGTTTATTGATATTTCTTCAAACCACTCACAATCGTCTGGGGCGGCGCTAAGCTCTACACGGAGCTCTGGTGCCTATGCAAAATAGCCTCGGGACGGAACTTGTTTTGGTGAAACCTGTACGTTCAAAGGTTGTTTTGGTCGTGCAACAGAAAACTCAGATTGGACGGATTTACCCTGCAGACATCTGAGGAGCAGTTAACCATAGTCCTCATAAATCGACCGGAGTTTAAAATTCCAATACAAAGAAAGCGGAAGCTAATGGACATCCGGCTGTAAAGAGTGACATCCGGTGGATTTTTCCGGCGGCAACGGACCAATCCCGGAAGTGAAATGTTACGGATATAGACTATATTAAGTTTGACTTGGAAAAATCCTATCCTTTTAAAGCAGTGGTTCCCAACCTTTGGATCAGGACCTCCACAACAGGTTGAAAGACACAGAGGGTCCTTCTCGCTTCCCTTTAATTGCACTTACCTCGGGTGGTAGTCCGCCCCACGAGGAAGCATGAGAGAGACGGAGGAAATCATGGGAGGAGAGAGGAATCAATGAAATGTGTTTCAGAGGGATGAGACACCCTTTCCTCTGAAGCGTCAAGGGAATTCATTAGCTGTTCGGAGTTAGCAACGCCTGCAGCTGCACGGCTTCCGGAAGGCTGCTCTCTGTATCCTCCCTCATAGCTCCTCGGAGATCCCTTCTCGATGCTCGATCCTTGCTCCTTGCTCCTTGGGGCAGGAATAAGAGCTTTGAGACGGCCTTCACGAACGAGGGCCAGAACAACTTCCTGTTCAGCAGAGGACCGAGGAGCTATCAGGTAAGGGATATGAGATTCAGCCAGAGATTGTGAAGTGGTTAACAGGAAAGGAGAGCAAAGCATTAATGCTACACAAAAGTGTAAACTACATAAATTCCTCTAATCTTTCCTGTTTAAATAAAAGTTTTCCTTGATCATTTAAAATTTTTGAGGTTCCTAAAACATAAACATAACGTGTTGAACAAAACCTTGTTTGTTTGTGCGTATGACGGGGGGGGAGCAACAAATAGATGGCACAAAGCTCTACGGCACAGAGGGATAAGATAGCAGGCTTTAGATACACACACAATCACCCAACTTCATCCTTTAAACTGAATTGGGAGAACTAATCACTCACCGAAATCCAGACTGTTCACTGTCCTGGCTCCCAAATGATGGAACGATCTCCCTATCGACATCAGGATGGCTGACAGCCTACACATCTTCCGCCGAAGGCTAAAAACACATCTCTTCCGACTACACCTCGGATAAAAAAAAAAAAAAAAAAAAAAAAAAAAAAACTCTTAAACCTGCACTTTCAAGTCTCTTTGTAGCTTTGCTTATTTAAAGCTAATGTACTTGCACTTACTACTTGTTGTCTCAAGTTTGTACCTTCAAAGTTGAATGCACTTAATTGTAAGTCAGCTAAATGACATGTAATGTAAATGTAATGTAATTGATTGTAATGTGATAGTAGAGGGCATATCACACGTGAAAATATCAGTATAATAATACGATTCTATAGGTTTTCCGTCCTGTAAAGAGTGGAACGTTTCCAAAAGCCACAGCACTGTCTCCTTACGAGCTGAACCAGGTGAGCCAGCTGTTCTCTTCACCCCCCTCTAGTGTACTGACGCTGCAGCAGCCTCCTGCTCTGCCAACCCGGTAGACTTCTCTCACTGACTTGTTTTATTCATTATATTTTCACAGGGCGTTAGCAGCATAGAAGGGGCGCTGCAGCGCGTCAGTCTGTCTGCACCACACTGGACGCTTGTCTGTCATGGCAAGGCCGTGGCCTGCCACTCTGGTATGCTGCCTTTTATCCTGGCGCTGTTGACACACAGTCTGGGGAACAGGCTTCTGTGTCGCCTCATTTAGTGCCATTGTCTCTCTCTCTGGCACTGTATGTCTGCTCAGAGCCTCCAGCATACTGAAGCTTCAAACTGACGTTTGGCCCAAACTGTGACTGTCACATGAAATTCCAAAGCTGGAAATCTTAATCTTAAATTTAAAAGTAACACCCACTGTAAAGCTGGTCTTTGCTGACCTCCAGTGGTGTACCTGTGCTGTGAAGTTACTCTGTGAGACCAACAGTTGTGTTTGTGTGAAATGCTTGACTGACACATACCGTAGCTACTGAATAAATTTAGATGTTGACAGCATGGGAGTGTCGTGTAGTGTAGCCAGAGGGTTAAAGATCCAACCAGTAAATGTACTGCATTTATATAGCGCTTTTCTAGTCTAAACAACTACTCAAAGCGCTTTATACAGTACAGGCACTATTCATACACTAGTGAGGCTGCCACACAAGGTGCCACCTGCTCATTAGCTAAACATTCATGCACATCCACACACCGATGGCACAGCACTGGGAGCAATTAGGGGTTCAGTGTCTTGCCCTTCAACATGGGACTTTAGGGGCCAGGAATCGACCCCCCACCAGTAGACGGCCGCTCTACCACCTGATCCACAACCACCTGTGTGTATTTATTTACAGTGTGGCCAAATACACAAATAAATGAGACAAAGTTAAAATAAAAAACTTCAAACTATCAAAAGAAAACGAGCAAAACAACTAAATCTACTGTTACCAAAAGAACGTGTTTGTGGCAGCATGGCTGCTCTGTACGAGCAATCCTTTATAAGCATTGTCAGAGACCAAGCAGTAAAGCAATTAGGAAAACAAGAGTTTTTGTTGAAAAGTGGGTTTTTATTTACCCAAAAAAATGCAAAAACCAATATAAACCAAGAACTTAATATCTAGGCCTATAAAAGAGGTCAACACAATATAACTTAACCCAAAATAGCAACAACAACACAAGATGTGAACTCAACAAACTTACCTCCTTGAAGGGGACATATATACCAACTTGGCCAAACCAAATTACACACACGGGGAAAACCAAAATCGACATAATTGCAACTAATACAAATAAACCCAACCTAAACCTAAATCCCCCCACCCTCCAGCATGGTAGCCAATGGTACGGCCCAATTGGCAGGCCATAGCATAATACCAAGGGGGTAAGCATCTGTCAACAACCCGTAGCTCCTATGGCGCCATTTTGATACTTACAAGCCATCACCCGCTGTTAGCATTCCATTGACTGCCATTCATTTTGACGTCACTTTGACAGTGAATAACTTTACATCTGAAGCATTTAAAGACTCTATTTGTCCATTGTTTATTTCTAAAGAAACACGACAATGTATAAAAGGCTCCATTACCTTGTACCTCACGTTATGGCTCGTAGTAGACGTTTTTGTAAAAATAGGCTAACGATTGTGTCACATAGTAGAGGAATTACCGTATAGTACAGGAGAAGCTCGCAGACAGTTTTGACTCACATTAGCTGTTTAAGTTTAATTACTAATGTTAACTAGCATTTTAGTTAGCAATAATTAGCCTGTGCCCATGTTATCTCCTTACATATACCTACGCTCTCCGTCTCTGCAAGATTGGGAATGATTGAGATTTCTCTTGGCACAGCTACCAGAAGACTTACAACTTTCAGACAGGTTGCTCACGTCATATCTACGTCGTCTCTCTCAGTTGGAGGCTGCGCAGTAACGCTCAGCCATCACCAGAAAAGTGCTTCTAATATCCTTCACTGGTCTCCATCCAGAGCAACGGGATCTGTAGGTCCATTACTGTCTATGTATATAACAGTCCTCCACCCTTGGCAATGCTTTTTCTGCACTGGGAAGGACCTCTCCACCAGCATGGCAACAAATATAATAATTAATATAACAGAAAACCTTACAATGTAGAAAGAGTGCACTCCATTTAAACCATGTAAACCTTAAGGAAATAAACGTGGATTATGAATGAACCAAACAGTGTAATGTGTTTGTTTTGATGCCTGAATTGTTTAGGGTGTGGATGACTGCACAATAAATTGATGTGTGTACTAAACAGCATGGGGTGAAATTGTGTACCATATTACCATTGCTGGCTGTTTTAACCTGTGTGGCCTAGGCCATCACACACGTGTTTGTATCAGCATGGCTTCCTTCCTCTACGGAGCAGCAAAATGCCAGTGCCTTTATTACAAAAGCCAGACAATGAGTACACACCCTAATGTGGGGACCTCCTCTGTAACGTATTTCACAAATACAAATTGTAGATGTTGAATATGAAATGGCCTTTTTTTTGCTTTACCCTTGTGTTTACAGTTCCATGACAACTAAGCAAACTCAATCTGCTGATTAAGACTGCATATTACGATTGAAAGCTCTGGAACAAGTAAGTAAGTGGACCTGTAAACTTGTTATATAATGCTGGTGTTATGATTTAAAACCTTTTGTATGATGATTAGATAGGGACAGAGTACATCTAGCTCATGTGCAGAGCTTTGCTGAAAAAATAAAATCCCAATCCTGCATTCTTCTCATGTCTGCTGCTACAGTAGTTTTCATTGTGTGGAACAGGTGTTGGAAAGGACATTCAGCCTGATACACACAAGCTCACACCTCGCCTGATCTCACATCTGTCTGTGTGGGTACTGATTTAGTACTGATTTTAGGAGCACATGGTAAAGCTGGTCCTGTCCGGTCAAATCTGACACAATCCAATTCAGATAGGTGAATGGTGAAGACGCACTGTTACTTTCACAGTATTTTACAGTTAACTTAAAGTTAAAGATACATTATATAGCTGTTATTTTGTCATTTTCTTTTACAATATCTTACAGTTGACTGATTTGTTTAGTTTGTATTTTGTACATAGCCTATGTTTAATAAACCTATTTTTTAACCTAAATTAATACTGACTTAGCAGGTTTTACACATAGGAATAGTCACACAACATCTGATTAAAGGCCCTTTTGTTAAGAAAAAGGCTATTATAGACTTTACTCGTTGTTACTCTTCCCAAAATTGCTGTCCAAAGCTGGCTACAAGCACAGAATGCAAACCATAACGCAATGTTCTTTGTGAGTGAAGAACAGAGCTAAATCACCAATTTTTCAATATTTGTTGATTTATTTAAAACACAGCATTTTATTGCACTTTCCTTGTTATTTTAATGTAAAGTTGGAAACTTCACATGCAGAAGAATTAGAACAACTAGTGCTAACAAAAACCTGAGACGGAGCCTTTCGCTCTCAAAATGCCAAAAAAGTGTGAATGGCCGAGTATTGGAAGATGACAAGGGGGTGAATTAGTGACTGACTGATTTCCCACTGGAAGACACCAGTTCTCTTAATCCCGCCTTGGTAGCCCTTGGACAAGTACAGTGCCCGTTCAAAATGTGCCTGTTTGGAACGGGCCGATTGCTTGGCCTGTGGTATTGCTGCTTGTAGAATTCTCCAGAACCAAAATGTACCCCAAAATTACTTACAGAATGACCCCAAACCACTTATTATGCAAATGATACGGTATTAATATTCTTACACAAAACAAGTTTCATAAGCTGAACTCTTGTGTGTATGCACACAATCCTTCTACCATTTCAATTACATGTCATTTAGCTGATGCTTTTATCCAAAGCAACTTATCAATTGCTACCTCTGTTGGAGACCACACACCTCTGGAGCAACTAGGGGTTAAGTGTCTTGCTCAGGGACACATTTGTTGATGTACCACAGTGGGAATTGAACCCAGATCTCCTACATCAAAGATGTGTTACATCCACTGTGCCATCACCACCAGACTAGAGTGACTCTTACACATTCAAGATGCAACAATATGGAGCATGATGCAGTACGGGTAAGTGTGGTTTTAATGCTGCCTGCATAATTCTTTTGCGTTTTCTTCGTTCTGCATTTTTACACACATCTCACTGCAGCAGCCAGGTATTGATAAAACCGTTAAAAACAGTCAATAGAGCATTATCTAACAGATTATCTTTTATATTAACAGTAAAGCACTGTTGAAATCCTGCTTTTGACTGTTCCATTTCATTTTAGTTTGTTTTTCAGAATGTTTTAGTTTTACAGTAGGTTTAGTAAGTATGTAGCTATACATACAAATCACATTTTTGGAGAATTTTAGTGTCAAGTTTTTTAGAAGCAATTATATGGCACAGCACTAACTCCTGAAATTTCCCGTCGTTTGTTTTTTATAAATCACAACCTTTGCGTGGGAAGTGGTGTACGCACATTTTCAGCCCCGTTTTGTGCGTACGCCACGTTTATAAATGAGACCCCAGATGTTTTTTTATCACAGTTTGCTTCAGTAGTGTACTGACTGACTACTGCTGAAACAAGTGATCAAATCGTTGGAAATGACAGCCCACTGTCTCCCATCTCTTTTTTCACCTTTATCAAAAGACTCAGAGTGTCTTGTCAAATGACCACATAAATCTGGGGCCAGATAGTATGACAGCATAGAAAAACTGTATACATTACACTACTACGTACTAATAAGGGCCCAGTAGATATTTTTTTGCCCATGGACCCCCAAGCAGGTTAATCCAGCCAGCTTTAATAATTGTCTTCTTTGAATTATTTATGGTATTTTAACATGTCTATTTATATTATGCTTTCATTATGATGCTTGATTGAACAAGGCAGCATTCATGCTGTCATGTTCAAATCAAGTTCCTAAACGTTTGTTGTGATGGCAATGAAGTTAACTCATTAACACACTCTTCCTAACAGTATACTTGGAAATTTGAACTTGTGTATAATGGAACTGTGACATGGAAAAGGGATTTTAAGCCTTGTGTTGTCTTCCCGTTGACTTTTTGTTTTTCTGGGTCAAAATTTAAAAATTAAAATTTGTTTCTGTATTTTTGGCTGTCTTTTTCGACACTTCTGCCGCTTTTCCCCTAATGTTTTTGTCACTTTTTTCAACGTTTATGTCCATTTTTGTCACTTTTCCTGATGTCCGATTTTTTTCAGCGTTTTTCTTTTCTTTTCTTTTCTTGTTTTTACCTTTTTGTTGTTGTTTTTTCAACGTTCTTTTATCTTCTTTTTTTTTCAAATGCTACACAATTGAATAAAACACCCAAATTCAATGAAAGTGTGAACTGATCATTTATTTCACTTTTGACAGTTTGCTTGAAAGAAACCCAAATTACTGATATTGAAAGTTTTTGAAAATGGGTCAAATTTGACCCGAGGACCACAGGAGGGTTAACCGTTTTAAGTTTAGAAAACGATAAAGATGTTTTTGTAACGGCTTAAAAAAAGTTTCAGACGCCTGAAATTGACCGACTTTAGGACCTTGTGTCACGACGCAGCAGGGGCAACGGGCCATTAGCCGTTGCAGAGCTGTCCCAATGGGCACAGTGAGCACTCCTATTTTCAACAAATCGTCTCGCGACGTGGAATTTAAGGGGTTCCCTTTCTCCGACAGTGATGACCACAATCTCGGTTTGAAGCGGGCGGAGGGAGGAGCACGCGTGGTAACTTTAGTCCTTTATAAATCTCCTACAAGCGACAACTGCTGTCCGCTTGACACGCGTAAAAAAGACGAGCCGTTCCCCAACTAAATGGGTTGAGGGAGACGCGTTAAAGCACTATGCAGTCGCACTTAAGGCAAATTCCGAGCTGTTTTTTAAAAGCTACTTTTAAAGGGAGACTTTCTCATCGTAAAATCACAACTGTGTATGAATCTGATTTGATCTCGCCTTAACGCGGACGCCAAACTTGGAAGGAAAAAAAAATCACACATTAAGTCAGGACCGAGTTTGAGTTCGGATGTTTATTGAACAACTTTGTGATATGTCTGAAGAATAAAAAATAAAAAAAGCAATGAATCGCACAACAAAGCACTGAAGTTTGACAGACCTGGGCTGGTGTTGGGGTGAGGTGCGGTTGGAGCGCTGCGGTGGAAGTGTGCTCAGTTCCACGGGCTACACTGTGCGTCCCGCTGACGAAAACCTCAATTTTTTTTGGTTTTTTGTAACTCTCCTGCTTTCATCTATATATTTCAGATTCATTTGGTGGCCGCACGTCCACCTCTGGAAACATTCAGCTGCACCTTTACGCACTCTCGCTGTGCGTTCACCGTCATCCGGGACTAGATTCGTTCGATCTCTTTTTGAACGAATAACGGGTCTCTTTTTGTGTCAAGACAGTTGAATGGATTTTAAGGCACACTTTACTGAAACTAGGGCATTAGCACAATACGAGTTTCGTATAGCTGTTCTTGGGTGAACTTTTTTTTTTAATCTGAGATTTGAAGACGTCAGAGAGAGAGAAGATGAACCTGTGTATCGTCAGCCTTCTCCTCACTTTGGATTTAGCCACCGTGGCGCTCAGTTTGTCCACATGCAGCACGCTGGACATTGATCAGTTCAAGAAGAAGCGCATCGAGGCCATCCGAGGGCAGATCCTGAGCAAACTGAAGCTCGCCAGTCCCCCGGAGGACTTCCCCGAGCCCGAGGAGGTGTCTCGAGACATTGTCGCCATTTACAACAGCACCCGCGACCTACTGCAGGAGAAGGCGAACGAACGGGCGGCGACATGCGAGCGGCAGCGGAGCGAGGAGGAGTATTACGCCAAAGAGGTGCACAAGATCGACATGCAGCCTTTCTACCCGTCAGAGAGTAAGTACGTGTGTGTGTGTTTGTTTATTGTGCGTGTGCCTGCGCAAAATGTGTAGCCTACGTGTGCGCACACATGTGCAGGCCCTATGTCGCCCCACTTATGTCACTTGAGTGTAAAGTTTAAAAGTATTGAGTCTCAAATAGCATTTGTGCGAGGTGACGTGTGTTTGCGATTGTTTTGGAAAAGCCGTTCCACCGTGCCTGGCTGGATGAGTGCAGATGGAATGGGGGAGTTAGAGCTGAGCTGGAGTTCTTGGACTTCAACAACGATTCCTCCTCTAACGCAAGAGAACTGCAGAGTGAACGGCCATCAACAGAGCCAGAACAAAATCCCATTATACTAAAACCTTGTGCTGTATGCTATGTTGACTCCATTAATCATTACATCTGTACACTTTACCATGACCTCCAGTAACAGTTAGAGCTAGGGTGTGTAGTGCCTTTACCTTGACCATGGCTGGATTAATCTGTTGCTCTGGGGCAAAAAAAGCCTTTTAGCCCTTGGTTTTCATCTAATGGTGTCTCTCTATGCAAATAGTTGTTTGGGCTTTGTTCACTCATGTTTTCAGTTATATATCTCTGAGATTTCTGCCTCTACACCACTTATTGGAACTACTTTGTACTAAAATAGTATCCCTGTAAAAACTGTGGATTTAATAAGGACACTATTTCTGAAAATACTTTTCTTTAATCTGGTGAACTAATCCTTTAAGGCACATTTATTCCAACTTTACTCCTTGAGTTGATCAAGTTCCCCAACGAAAACTCTCAATCATCAATTATCTGAAAGTAATATAATAATAATGTCACCATATCATATGTCTGCAGTGAAAACCCGGTACACCAGTGTCTTAGGTGTTTAGCAGTAAATTGGACAAACTGGCCTTGCAGAGCTGCTCTCTCTCTCTGGCTCACTTCTCTCCTCTGTGGGTAAACTTCACACAGCAGGGTTTAAAGAATCATTAAAGAGCTAATGTTGGGCAAAGTAGGATTAGAACACAGTTACATAGTGTCACAGCCAGAGTGACTATTCAGATTCTTTTCTGTTTGTTTTTTTTATTATTATTATTAAAAAGTGTTTTATTTAGAGAAGCTGCAGATTGCAGTTTTAAAAGTAGGAGGGAGTGAAGTCAGCACATTGTGGGGGTGATATTGTCTTCTGATTTCTAAATGTAGTATTGGCGCTGACATTAGAAGGGTGGCGTCATGACAGTAATGACTAGCAAAGACAAGCTGTTATTGTACTGAGTACACGAGTTGTAGAATATTTGTCCTTGAATTCAGTTTAAGAATTATTACCTTGTGTTATCATGTGAGCCATTATCTTTAAAAAAAAAAAAATACATTCAGTATTACACAATCACACAATCCCCCCTAAACTCAATTTACTTAGTCAGAAATTCTTCCACTGGTAGTAGGGGAGGATTTCTTCATCCTTCTTTTCTTTTAAAATGTATTATTGTGGAAAAAAAAGCCACATTTGAGCAGAAGCTGTGGGCTTAGTTCTCTGCTGACAGCTCCGGCGCTGAATCCACCAGCTTCAGTGACGCTGTTCTGTAGCTGACCCTAACCTTTGACCTCCCGTGTGGAGAAGATGAATTCCTCCTTCAGTGGATCAAAGAAACATCAGAAGAAAGGCATGGCTGTAGAAACAAAATAATCATATCAAATGAAACTGTAGAGCCATTAATCTCAATATGGGTTTCCCATTCACATCAGAAATGTGAGCACATGAACTGAAGCAAAAATAAATTAGCACGACATTTTGTATGCCCTGAGGTGTATTTTGCATTTAATGTTATCCTTGGCCCTGCCTCTTGTGTAAATACCTTAAATATGAATAGATGTGGCCGGATGCCAAGTGCAGTCAGGAAAGCATTCACAGGGTATAAATAATACTGAGTCAACACGCAGAGAGGAAAGAGGCCAGAACTGATTTCCATTCATTTGAACTGGTGACACTGGCCAGGGCCTTATATCTGGAAACAGATGCTGACAGGAGAGAGATCAAGCAGTGTACCCTTCAGCTGATATGCTGTATTTTTTGTCTCTTTCTCTTGATGTGCAAGTTTGAGTCACTGTGAAAGTCTCTCTCTCTCTCCCACACACACACACACACACACACACACACACACACACACACACACACACACACACACACACACACACACAAAAAGAGTATGAGCCTTGTTTAGTTAAGCCTGGAAATCTTCAGAGGTAGCAATGTGGGGCACAACGACCTTGAGAGCCTTAAAGAAATTCTAGGCAGCGGAATGAGGAGGGTGTGGGGGTGTATATGGAAAGGGTTGGAGACACTGTCCCAGGTCTCACAGTCGTTTTTTTAAACCCAGTTAGCTGTGAGGCATTGTGTGTATGCCCTGCCTGCCACTCACTGCATGGAAAATTCCAGCAAGATAGACGCTAAGTTGGTGTCTAATAACTTTTAAGGTCTTTTTGGAGATTTATCACAGTAACTGGGGGTGTGGAGTTTAAAATAACATGGGTGTTAACCAGGCACGGAGGGTCTCATGAAAAATGGTATAGGTTGCATTATGGGGAACGTAGGAACCAGCATTTTCTAAGCTTGACCCTTGCTAAATCTGACTAAAAGTCAATATATTTTTTAGTGGCTGACCTAGTATATGGGTTTTCAGAGCGCTTAGGTGCAAATTACATCATACGCTTATTGTTGGTGATGGTGGTCAGTGCGCAATTACTTACAGAAAGCTTATTGGTTGTCAGTTGCAGCAAGGGAGAGATCACTAAAGCAAAACTTGAAGAAGCTTGTCACTAAAATGAGAATAGCTGGTCCACCTTAAAGCCAGCCCACCTTAAGTTAGTCAGTCTGTGCTAAAGTTGCTCGATGGTGTTTTAAGCCCCCAATGTCTCCTTCCAGGCAGCGCTGCGACTGTTGACGTCAAGGCACCTAACCCTAACCATAACAATTGCCTAATCCTAGTGCCGTTGGGGGCTTGAAACACCGATAAACGCTAAAGTTGTCCACTAGCTCCGTGCCGGCTAACCCACTTCACTTTAACCAATAGGTAGCATGCAAGACACAGGAACTTGGCTTGGGTCTTGAGGAGTTGTAGCATTTATTCACCAACAGATAAACTGTACACACTCTGCACTGTTACTTTCACAGCTATAACGTTACTGCTAATTTCATACTCTAGACCAAACACACTATGACCAAAACTTTGTGTCACTGTATTTTCTAAGATTCTGGCAGTTTCACGGTATATCACAGTATTTTCTTTATTTTGCATGACTGGGCCTTTACATAGGTTTATAATGGCGTATTCTACAGTCAGGAGTACATAGAATACACAAAAAAACCTTTTAATGTCATCATGTTTACTGAAAGCTTTGATTACGAAAGTATTGCTGGGCTCCACATTATACAATATGTGAAGGAAATTAGAATGCATGAAACATTTACAGAATGTAAAGTATTTTTATACGAACCCTAGTGGAGTTTTCTCCCCATGTGTCCGGGTGCTCCGGTTTCCACCCACCACTAAAAACATGTCCCCCCCCGTCTCTACCGAGCTGATATGTGTTGAGTGTCTGGTGCCGTAAGGCTGCTGTGCATCACCCAGGTGGGTGCTACATATTGGTGGTGGTAGATATTGGTGGTGGTAGACACCCCATGTGCTTTGAGTGTCTATGATAAAGGGCTAAAAAAAAAAGACATATCTTAAATCTAGTGTTTTAATCATTTCTCTTTCTTGACTGTCTGTAGCGGGACCACAGGTGGACTGTTAATTGCGTTCGTAATGCCGCTCCACCGCTTGCTTATGGTGACACGGTAACTTTAGCACGACCGGCAACATCAGTGGCTAAATTATGTGGGTTTCTTTTACAAACAGAAAACTTCAGAACAGCGGACGGCTCCTGTCTTGAGCACACGTTTTTCTGGTGTATCTCCGGTCTCTCTTTTAACCGTCTATCTCTCTTTTCTGTTCTTGAATGTGCAGTGACAACGTAATATGCTACCTGGCTAGCTAGCAGCTATAACGTTACCTTGCATGCCCGTAAATTAGGGTGATCAGATTTCCTGGAGCTAAAACCGGGACACTTTGCGCATGACCGTAGTGTGTTTGTGCACGCACACGCTTTTTAACGTGAACATGTGCCAGCCCTGTTCAGACACAGACACAGACAGTAACTTCATTATTTTGATCCTAGGCTCCTCGTCTAATAATAAGTGTTTTTTCCTGTGAAATTAACAAAATTGCAGTAACAGCCTTTTTCAGTTTAGTGTGAGATTTATGTTGAGATTTTTTCTAAAAAAGATTTTTTTAAGTGTTATTTATTCCAATAACAGCAAAGTAATTCAAATGATCTATTGAAAATTTTGAGCATTAAACACTTAATTTCCTGCATTCTGGTGAATTTTTATGCACCTATTTCTACCTTTTTCTGAATCAATGTATGCTGCAAATATCTTTATTTAAAGAGAAACAGATTACAATCCAAATATAAAAACATAATGGAATATATTGCAGTAAGGCTGTCAGGCATTCTGTATTGCTTTCAACTATTTATTCTCCTTTGGATGGACTTTTCTAATTATATCTGAGTCAGCACACATGTAGCCTATAGGCATCATTTACTCTTACCTCCTGTTTTGCGTCTTTTGTTGGTTAAGTAACCTTAATGTGCATATGACAATTATTCACCTCAATGATACATTCATTCATTTTAATTTATTAATAAACCCCTGGACTGTAATATTTCAGATGTTTGAGCAAGATTTACTGCTCTTGTCCAAAACTTTGTGCACATTCAAAGTATATAAACACAGTAGTGTTCTCTGTGATTTGGAGGAGTTGTGATATTTTGAGAAAAATAATAATAGGAATAGTGATAATAGGCTATTACAAGAATAAAATCACAAGCTATATTTCAGAAAATAATCTATACCTGCACCATAGTCTGCTGTGCATTACGTGATTGCTCTGCTGATACGGTAGATCTCAGACCTTCTGACAGACACAGAGCCCCGTTTGGGTCTCTGGTCTCTGAATGAGACAAATTGTTTAGCTAGGGAAGTGACTGTACGCTGCTCTACGTCGGAGGTGGAAACCCAAAACTAAAGAATACACGGAGCACAAACGCAACACATCTGCCGCAGCATGTCCACAGCTGAGCGCATCCATGAACCTGAAGCTGCGCTGCATTTTACAGAGAGCGGACACTAAGAGACCCACAGGTCTGCTTCAGAGCTCCGTGTGTCTGAGTCTGAACCGTAGACTGGAAACGTCACGTCACGGGAACTTCAAACTAAATCATTAGTATTGCGCTCCTAAACTTTGTGTTGATGGCATCACTGTATTAGACTGATTTGGCTACGATTCCTCCGAAAACTTCACCCCTTTCACAGCTTTCCTCACGGAGAGACGGTTGCTAGGTGATAGCAACAAATACAGCATGGTCGGACCCCGCACGTAGCTGCCCTTTCTATTCGCCTCGGAAAAATAAACTGGACAAAGTTACATTCGGGGCTTCACTCAAAACATTCAGGGCTGAAGACACGGCAAAATCGGCTGACGCCGCTCCTGGTGTAAACCGGGACATTTTAGACAGGCTTTTGTCGGGACTCGGGACAAGCAATTAAAAATCGGGACTGTCCCGGTCAAACCGGGACTTCTGGTCACCCTACCGTAAATGCAAATGTACGTACATTTGTAAATGTACAATTACTAGTGTTACAAATTGTTTATGTCGCAAATTGTTGTCTGCCAAGGTGTTTTACCCTGTTAAAGAGTTAGTTGTGGGTTATTCATTGTTGCGTTATAAAGTTACAAGGTTACACAGTTAACAGGGGTCCCCTTCTCAATTCACTCGCAGCTTACTTCGGCCGTAGCACTCATCGTGGCCATGCACCAGTGTAACCGTATGTAAAAACTGCACACTCGCTTACGTGTGGGCTGAAGCTGCGTGCACAACATGCAATGGTGTGTATTGTTTGTGGCTGTGACACTGTTGTGGCCACATTGTGCTAGACCGATCACGCGGCCCGTGTGCAGCAGACAACGAGCGGATGCCCGTCCCGTTTTTTTTCCACCAAAGCAGTAGTGTGGCGAATTTCTGCCAGGCTTTCTACTGTATGTCGCCGGAGATCTTTGTAAGTGCAGCATAGATGTTACCGATGTCATCCGCTATGTTATGAGACTGCTGCTTGCTAGACACAATCGTACATCTGCCATCTTGGTCTTGCAAGCCGTCAGGTCTGTGCAAGCTCAGATGTTTTTTAATATCCCCACGGGCTATGGCAAGTGGATTGTGCCACGGATAACCTACTTGACCTACTGTCGTGTGACATCTACGTGTGGATACACTACACCGCCGCCAGTGTACATCGTCGTTGATTATTACGCTGCCACATCTACGCATCCTCGCCAGACATGACCCCTTCCCCAATTTAGAGTAAATTCAAGTCAATCAATACGTTTTAAATATGTTAAAATGTCTTTCAATTCATTCAATACATACATGTTCCAGGCCACTTCTTCATTATAAAAGTTGCTCTAAAAGTACTTCACAGTATAAAAATGATATATAGCTGAATTATGGCGTTTTTCCATCACATGGTACCTGCTCGACTCAACTCGACACACTGTCCATCCGTTTTCCATTGCAGATTTTAGTACCGCCTCAGCGTGGCTGGTCGTCATAGCGGCGCCGCAGTAAACTGCCGTGACCTAACATGACACACACACACACACACAGAACGTCGAAGGTGTGTTGTTGTTGCCACAGCCAGAAGACACATTTTGTTTCCAATGAAGCTGGAGGCAGCAAAAAAAAAACAGCTGGCTAAACTATTTAAAAATGGCGGGTTTGTTCAGGACACCCCCCTCTGTCGCTTTCACGTCACCTTTTGGTATCGCCTCAGCTCGCTTGGAACCTCGACTGAGGTGGTACTAAAAAAAGTACCTGTTAGCTGGTACCAGGTTTTTTTCGTAATGGAAAATCAAAAAAGGCAATTGAGTTGAGGCGAGTCAAACAGGCACCATGTAATGGAAATGCGCCATTACACCAACAGATTATGTGACCTGCAGTCTTGGAAGAATTCATTGCTTGTAACAATCATTGAACAATGCCCCCATCTACTGGCACTTTAGCACTTACTGTTAAAGAACTGTTTGTTTACATGTGTACGTATGTGTATGTACGCACGTGTACGCATATGCATGTATACATTTCATCATATACAAACTTATATCTGTAAATAGTACACACATTTTCATGTTTACCTTGTTCAGCTTTGGTTTTTTTTGCCATATGTCTATTTCTGTGTTGAGAGCAACAAAAAGGCATAGTTATTTTACAGTAATACTTTTCGTTGAAAGACCAGAGTGATGCTATAGTTTCTGCTGCCTTCACTCCCTCATTGTAAACTCGATGATTGAGAGATGATTGTTACCATGAATCAATATTGTGTACTTTGGTTAAAAAAGAGCAATCATTGATAACTTTTGTGATACGGTTTGGTAGGCTATATATTAATTATTGTTCTTAAAGCTACATTGTGTAAGAATTTCTCCCATCTATCGGTGAAATTGTATATGACAACCAACTGAATATTAGTTTCTAGCCCTTCCTCCTACGGTGGCCCAACCCAAAATTAGCTCTCTCCATCGACCTTTGGTCTTGTTGCTTTGCCTGTCGTGTTGCCGTTTTAATTCTCTTTTTCGCTTCCCTGGTGAGTAATCTCCCCCTGGCATTCGTCACGGTGCCAGTAGGTGTAAGAGGGTGAAATGCGGAGGTATGTCCCTCTTTGGCTAATGTATTTTAAAGATGGAGGCGCTACATGGCTGCCGTCATTTCAGCGAGTCGCTCTTTTCTACGCTTACGAGAATACTTTGATTAGTTGGTGGAAGTAATTACACATGAATGAGTACATATTTGTGAAAGAACAAAGGGGTTGCTGCTAAGACTAAAAACAAATTACACAATGTAGGTTTAAATTATGCACCATAGTTAATTTGCCATAATGTTATAAAGAGAAGAAGAGATGAAGAAGAATGCTGATGAAGCAAACAGATATTTAAAGTAAAATTATTTTATTTAAACAACAACCATCAAGTGTTTTTCTTCTTTGTGTTCATGTAGTAACCTGAATATTTCCCGGCCATGTTTACACATCTGTAAAGGTGAAACATTCTGTTTGGGCTATTTTCTGTATTCATTTTGAAATTATTGTAAAATATCTGACAGCAAATGAACGCAGCACTGTGTCACGGACGACCAGGAGACAGACTGGAGTAGTGAAGCAGATCTTTATTAATAATGATCCAACAAAGAGCAGGAAGCAACAGGCAGGAATCCGGTAGCTGAGTAGGCAGGTTTAGAGCAGCAGCAGACAACAAGATACAAAGTACTGGTAAGGCAAACTTGGATAGACTAGGCATAACGTGTGTGAGTCAGAGCGTCATGTAGAAACGAGACTAGACAAAGAGTGTGTGTGGTTGTGCTGCTTATGTAGGTGGTTGTTGATTAGCTGCAGGTGGTGAACTGAGGATGAGGCTTGATGAGGTGCAGGTGTGTGTAATCAGTACTGAGGGGACTGGGAGCGACTGATCTGCGTGAGTGGCGAGGAGTATGAATCAGTGGGAGGAGTTTGTGCTGGAGAATGAGAGGGAGGAGTGAGTGCTGGTGCCGGTGGGACCCTGACAGTACCCCCTCCCCCCAAGGCGGCTCCTGACGGCTGAGAAGAGGGCCGAACACGGCGACGAGGCCTGCCCCGACCCGAGGGGCGGGGCGACCTGGACGGTCGGCGTGGAACTGGTCGAGGAGAGCAGTGTCCAGGATGTCATCCCGTGGTACCCACGACCGCTCCTCAGGACCGTAGTCCTCCCAGTCAACCAGATACTCGAGACGCCGACCCCGTCGCCGTGAATCCAAGATGTGACGGACTCTATAGATGGCCTCATCGTCGACGGGTACTGGAGGAGGAGGCACCACGGCGTCAGGGTCTGTGGGAGGAGGAGAGACAGGGTCAATAAAGGGTTTCAATAGGGAGACATGAAACGAAGGTGAGATTCTGTACTGAGAAGGAAGAGTTAGCCTGGAGGTGACGTAATTTATCTGCCTCTGTATGGTGAAGGGCCCAATGTAGCGAGGGCTGAGCTTTCGGCAAGGCAGGCGGAGGCGGAGGTCCTGAGTGGACAGCCACACTTTCTGGCCGGGTTGGTACTGTGGGGTGTCGGACCGACGTCGGTCTGCATGTTCCTTGTGCCTGTGGACAGCTTGTTGGAGCTGCATGTGAGCTGCATCCCATACCCTCTCACTGTTCTGGAACCAGTGGTTAATGGCAGGCACCTCTGATGGCTCACCCGACCAAGGGAAAAGCAGGGGTTGATAACCCAGGATGCATTGGAAAGGGGTGAGTCCTGTGGTGGTTTGACGAAGGGAATTCTGGGCATATTCTGCCCAGGGGAGGAAACGGCTCCAACTGTTCTGGTTCTGGTGGCAGTAGGTCCTGAGATGACGTCCTATTTCTTGGATCTTCCGTTCAGTTTGTCCGTTTGTCTGAGGGTGATAACCTGACGATAGACTGACTGTCACTCCCAAGAGTCTGAAGAAGGCTTGCCAAACTCTGGAGATGAACTGAGGTCCTCTGTCCGAGACGATGTCCTCTGGAATGCCGAAGTTCCTGAACACATGACAGAAGAGTGCTTCTGCTGTCATGAGGGCAGTGGGAAGCCCGGGTAGAGGAATCAGCCTGCACCCCTTGGAGAACCTGTCCACTGCTACCAGGATGCAGGTGTGGCCATCTGATACAGGAAGGTCAGTCATGAAGTCTATCCCTAAATGGGACCATGGGCGTCGAGGAACAGGAAGGGGCATGAGCTTGCCTTCTGGGAGATTTGTGGGGGTGTTGGTTATGGCACAAACCAAACAGACGGAAACATAACGGGACACATCCTGAGAGATGGTGGGCCACCAGTACCGTTGGCGGAGGAGGGAGAGGGTACGCTTCCTACCCGGATGTCCCAAACCCGGAACGGTGTGGGCTGAGTCCAGCAGGATGGTACGGAACTGAGGAGGGACGAAGAGCACCCCTTCGGGACCTCTTGGCGGAGCGGGAAGGTGAAGGTTTGCCTGGGTTATCTGTTCGTCGATGTCCCAGACAATAGGATTGACGATCAAGGCAGGAGGTATGATGGGTTCAGGTTGGAGATCCTCAGCAGCTGATTGATGGGACGAGAGAGGGCATCAGCCTTGCCATTCTTGCTGTCTGGTCTATAGGTGATGTGGAAGTCAAAGCGAGTGAAGAAGAGAGCCCAACGGGCTTGGCGAGGGTTCAATCGTTTTGCCTCTCTGATATATTCCAGGTTACGATGATCTGTTATGACCTCAAACTGGTGATTTGCTCCCTCCAACTAATGTCTCCACTCCTCAAGGGCCAGTTTGATAGCCAGTAGTTCCCGGTTTCCAATGTCGTAATTCTGTTCTGCAGTAGAAAGCTTCTTGGAGAAGAAGGCACAGGGATGGAGTCTGTGAGGTGTTCCTTGCCGTTGTGACAGTACCGCTCCTGCCCCAGTGGAGGACGCATCAACCTCAACAACAAAGGGCAGGTCCGGGTTAGGATGAGCCAGGATAGGAGCAGTTATGAAGGCATCCTTAAGACGAGCAAAGGCAGTGATGGCCTCCTGAGTCAGGGACAGGGATTTGGGCTGCCCTTTGAGGGCCGAGGTCAGAGGAGCACTGATGTCACTGTAGCCGAGGATGAAACGTCTATAAAAGTTGGCAAATCCCAGAAACCGCTGGAGTTCCTTGATGGTGGAGGGAAGAGGCCAATGACGGATGGTGTCCACTTTCTTTTGGTCCATCTGGACCCCGTGTTGGTCGATGACGTAACCCAGAAACTGCACAGATGGGGTGTGGAACTCACATTTCTCCAGCTTCAGATACAGTTCGTTCTCTCTGAGTTTCTTCAGCACTTGACGGACGTGTAGTTGGTGTTCAGAGAGAGAAGAGGAATAGATGAGGATGTCATCAATGTAGACCACAACGAAGCGGTTGAGGAATTCCCGGAGGACCTCGTTCATGAATCCCTGGAATACAGCTGGAGCATTAGCCAGTCCGAAAGGCATGACCTGATACTCGTAATGTCCAGAGGGGGTGACAAAGGCTGTCTTCCATTCGTCTCCTCGACGGATGCGGATCAGGTTGTAGGCGCTTCGTAAATCCAACTTCGTGAAGATGCGGGCTCCCCGCAGCTGCTCCAGGGCCGCCGGAACCAGAGGAAGGGGATATCTGAACTTTATGGTTTGGGAGTTAAGGGATCTATAGTCAATGCATGGTCTCAAACCTCCATCCTTTTTGGCCACAAAAAAGAAACTGGAAGCGGCAGGAGAGGTGGATGGGCGGATGAACTGCTGCTAAAGGGCCTCCTTCACATATTCCTCCATGGCTTTCTGTTCTGGGATTGAGAGGGGATAGACCTGTCCTTTAGGGACGATGACTCCGGGGTTCAGCACAGTCCCAGGGTCAATGTGGAGGTAACTTCGTAGCCAGTTGTTTACTAAACATGTCCTCGAAGTCTTTGTAAACAACGGGAAGGTCCACTTGATGAAGAACGTCGGGGCTCTCGATGGTAGTGGAACACACGGGAAACCGGGGTCCATTGCTTGTAGATGAAGAAGGAGGTTTTGGAGGTGATTTCCTCTGGAGCGGTGTGACGCATGCATGAATACAGTCCTCTCCCAATTGTAGAACCTCTCCAGTCGTCCAGTCCATGGTAGGTTGATGCTGCACTAGCCATGGCCTTCCCAGGATGATTTCGGCTGTGGAGTCTTCTAGTACCAGGAAGGTGAGTTTTTCAGAGTGCAAACTGCCTACCCAGAGCGTCAGTGTAGGGGAAACATGGCCAATCCGACCCTTTCCTAGCGGCTTGCCTTGGATGGTGTGAATTTCCAAATCCTGCGGGATCCGACGTTTGTTGACCCCTAACGTCTGGAGGAGGGGAATGGAGATGAAATTCCCCGCTGAGCCTGAGTCGATGAGGGCATGCGCTGAGACACAGATACGGGTAGTCAATACTTGTACAGGAGTGCGAATCAGAGTCTCAATTCTTGGAGGGAGTTGGATGGCGCTCACCGCTGGGCGCTGGGGACAGATAGGGCAGTCTCTGATGAAGTGCTTGTCCCCTCCACAGTACAGACAGAGCCTTAGCCCTAGGCGGCGCTGACGCTCAGCGGGTGACAGGCAAGCAGAATCGACTTGCATAGGTTCAGTGGCTGGAATACTGCTAGGCGATACCGAAGGAGGAGAGGAAACAGCCGTGGCAGAGGGTTCACAGGCAGACAAGCGTTGAGCCACACGTACAGTCTTTTGTATGAGGTTTTCCAGTCACATGGTGTCATCATACACCACTACTAGCTGACGAACATCAGGGTGGAGACCATGTCTGAATGCCGTTATGAGGGCTGTCTCGTTCCAACCGCTAGCAGCTGCTAACGTACAAAACTGGAGAGCATATGTACTCACAGACGATCCTCCCTGGCGAAGCCGGTAAAGTTGATCATGCACAGTAAGGTCAGCCGCCACCTGCCCGAAAACTTCCTTGAAGTGTTGAATGAAAGCCGACAAAGATGTCACCAACCGGGAGTTAGAGTTCCATAACGACTGGGCCCACTGGAGAGCACGGCCTGACAGCAGGGAGATCACAAAGGCCACT
This sequence comes from Perca flavescens, assembly GCF_004354835.1. Lineage (NCBI taxonomy): Eukaryota > Metazoa > Chordata > Actinopteri > Perciformes > Percidae > Perca > Perca flavescens. The sequence continues at coordinate 32,065,461 of NC_041336.1, forward strand.
CGGGCCGTGTCGTTGTTGAAGAGGTGGGCTTGCATCTGGAAATACAGCGACACCTGGAGCAGAAATCCCCCTACTTAAAATCAATCTGCAGATGACAAAGAAATTTTTCAAAACAAGTTTTATTTTGTTTTGACTCATACACACACACACACACACACATTTTGTGAAAATATAAATTAGTTTGTTTTTTTGGGGCGGGGGGGGCTATATATTCAACAACCACAAAACGGATGCGTGAGATTAAGCTGTTTTCACACATACAGGTAATTCACTTCTCGTTCCTCGCTAAAAGTTCAAATAATTTTAACGTTATTGCGCAACCTTGCCCCTGTTTTCACCTGTTGCTGAATAACGGACGTTAACATCCCATGGTCTCTTGAATGTAGCATACTTGTCGCAAGCTCCTTCGTAGCGATAAAAAACAAACATCGAAGAGGAGCGCCGTACTACAGAGCGCCGATTGCTAGTTGTGTAAGCCGCTACAGAACTCCGTCACAGCTCGGTCGTATCAGCAGCATTTAATAGATGTATTGAGCCGCAAAAGAGTTCCTCAACACCGCCTCTGGTGCCCCGCATGGTGCTCCGTCAGGTCAGCGGTAGCTGGTGGTTCAGTTATCCGAGAATAGGTGACTCTCAGCCGGGGACAGAGCACCGCGAGCTGCCGGTCATTTCGGCGGAGATTATGGATAAGTAAGTAATGAAACGACTTAGTTAAGAAAATAATTAATGTTAGTCCCTGTAGCTGCCATGTTGTTTGTGTATCTCTATGGCAAATGCGCTGGGTGAGGGCTGAGCAGTGTTGCCAGATCTTGCGAGACAAATAAGCAACCAGGCCTGTGAAAACAAGCCCAAAACAAGCGACTTTTTCTAAACTGTGTGCACGGTTTTACAATCCGTGGGGATGGATTTTAAACTGTGGGTACAGATTGTCAATTTACAACTGTGTACACACGGTAGTTTATTTATTTTTCTCCCCCCTGAGCTTCAGGACAATGATCACAAGAGTTAGTTAAACCACCTTTTAACATTATTTAACATTAGAAAGCTGATGGGATATCAAATATAGACTGATGTACCAAGTACATTATATACACAGTAAACCTCTGATAATTAAAATTTGCACACACAAATAAATATCATCCTGAATTCACAAATTCGTTATTTATTGTTGCAGGGACTGCAGAAGATCCCATTTTTAAATAACTATAACCCAGAAACAGGAAAAATTATTGATAATCTTAGTGTGCAGCAATAAAGTGGCTCCTGCTCTGATAAACAAATGAGTGAGTTAGAAAAGACTTAAATAAACTAAACTGGTTTAAAAACCATTCCAGTCAAAACCATTTGAACAGGTGAGGATGAGGCTTGGTCTAAAACATTTTTCTTACAACTCTTAACACTTTAACCTCATATATATGAAGAATAACACCACCATTATCTTTCTCATCACTCACTGACATTTTCCTAAACAGAAAAAAAACGATTGCCCTGCTCTGCCTCTGATTGGCTAGTACTCGTTGCCATCTGGGTCAGAGCCAATTAGAAGCAGGATGTGGGTGTGAAAAACCTCTGCTGTCTCCTGTGTGTATGGGGAAAGGGGAGGGACAGAAGGAACAGGCAAGACAAACTCCTTCGTTTAAATAACATATAGAAAATATCTGCTTGACAACGTATTATGGAGCTGGGAACAAGCCCTAATAAGCAACTACACTTTAGAAACAAGCCCAAAAAAAAACAAGCGACCCGCGACTACCAATATTTGTAAGCGACTTTACAGAAAAACAAGCCCAAAGTTGCTTATAATAAGTGGACTTGGGAACACTGGGGCTGAGCCCGTTTTGAGCTACGGGAGCCCAGAGGGGAGCGTTCAATTTTCATTTAAAGAAATCAACGTTAACTACACATTCGAGTTAATTGATAAAATTGATTTATCGCCCAGCCCTAGCACATCCATGTAGTTCAATGCTTAAAAATACTTTAATAGTGCATAATTTGGCCCATTAGTAATTTCCACTCCATTAGTAAACTACAGTAATTGATGAATGGCATCATCACAAGAGATGAGAACTTTCATTCACTTTTATTAAAATCTCATTACATGTCTCTCTCTGAAATAATATAGTCCACAGTCCCTGTCTCGGTGTTAAATGGAGTTGCTTAGCGTTTTTCTTTGGTGATGGCCTGCTTGATCGTAGTCCTTTTTAGCAAATATATTTCAATTTCTTGCCAAAAGTTAGGTGAGAAGATTGATACCACTCTGATATCTGCACTCTAAATATGAAACTCGAACCCGCAACAGGTTAGGTTAGCAAAGCTTAGCATAAAGGCTGGAAAAAACGCTAATTGCCGTTTTACAGGGGGTTAAAGCTACATTATGGAACTATTCTACCTTTAAAATTACAGCTTCAGAGGGGCGCCCTGGTACCCAGTCGTGGTAGAAGTATTCAAATCCTTTACTTAAGTAAAATTATTAATACTATACTGTAAAAATACTCTGCTACAAGTAAAATTCCTGCATTAAACATTTTTACTTAAGTAAAGTTAGGCACAATACGTTTTGGCCCACCATCTGGCCTTCCTCGGGTGTATTTGATTGCAGTGACCCATGACCCTTATCTGTTGTCATCGCATCACATGGTCAGAGGTCATGTGATATGTGAAAAATAAACATACATAGAGTTACTGTTCAGACATAGATGTACATACTAATACTGTCCAGATTGGGCAATTAAGATGACAAGATAATGAGCTCAGTGTTTCACTTTACAGATGATGCATGTAGTTGTTTAAAAACAACAGACTCAAGCGGATCTGACTCTCATAAATACAATTCATATTCCTCACACAACAATTTAAGATGGCTACACATTTTCTCAAAAGGTGACATAAATAAATTGTGACACGTTTACGAAATAGATCAAAAACAGCAGTTAAGAATAGGGCTTGTTAGGATGACAAAAACACTGGCTTCACTGCTGTACTATAGACAACCTAAGTGTCAAACTTACAAAATAGTTACAATTTGGTGAAATAAAAGACAATGCCAACAATTGAGGCAGCCACTTTTTTATTTTGTGTTTATTTTGATCTTTCACTTCAGTACAATCACAACATGGTATATTTCCAGTTGACATAGCGCTCATTACAATCACAAAGTGTTTTAACAAATGCAAGTATGAACAATTACTTGCTGTGTTTTAAGTATAACTTGTACTCTAGATTTGTTCGATTGTTTAAAAATGTAATTTCTTTTCCTCTTTTACAATTTTTTATAAATAAATAAAATAAAAGAGGCAGACACTTTTTGTGGACTGTGTACTCATTTCTTACGACTCTATTGGCGGGTTACGAGTGAGTGTGCCTCTTATAACTCAAAACTGAAAGACAATTTTCAATACAAACATCATCAATATCAATATAAATACCATGCCAGGATCAAAGATGTGTTAGTACAATCTCAAAGTCCTCATTTAGTCCTCCTGGTTGTAGCATATGTAGAGTGTAGATCCAATATGTCTCCCTTTGGAGTAGGATATTTTAGGGATGTCCCTAAAAATATGTGGGCAATGAGAAGGTGCTACTTTCCCGCAGAGGGGGAGACATCCATAACCTCCTACTCCAAATTCGCCGGATGACACAATCTTCTGAACATAGCCATACTGAGAAATACAGAGAGAGTTGCGTCGAGCTGATAGTCTTAATTAGCTTTGTAGCAACTCATTTGGAAATAGCTTGACTGTAACAGACAATCATTAATATCAAAAAGTTACGCACTAAAGCTTTAACTTAAGGTTATACTACGCTGTCTCTTCGACCTCATTTCAGCTAACGCTAATTAGCGTTTGACAAAAACGATTAACAGATCTGTATGATTTAGCTACCGCTAACTAGCGTGAGCACAAGCATTTAGTGCAACAGTGGCGAGGAAAAACTTCCTTTTAGGCAGAAACCTCGAGTGGTGAGGAAAAACTTCCTTTTCGAGAGAAACCTCGGACAGACCCAGGCTCTTGGTGGGCGGTTGTCTGACGGTGCTGGTTGGGGGTACGATGAACAGTGGCAATTATAGTCATAATAAAGATAATGGAACTTTGACTAGAAATAGTCAGGGCACTGCAGGGTGTAGAAGGGCGCCGAGCAGGACCACGGCGGCAGCTGCAACCGTGATTTATGTGCCACAGTAATCCAAGGAAAACTGCGAGGCGAGAAAACATAAGGACTCCGGGAAATAAGCTCCCCAGAACTAAGTTGCGCTCTATAATGTGGGCTGGTTGACACAGTGCTTCCCTGTTTGTGGGCTATAATTGAGCTAAATGGACAGAATGTCTGTGTTTTGTGGCCTGTGTGCCCTCCAGCTGATTGTATGTCTCTGGAGTGCTATAGAGTTCCAGGTTCCTCCACAGCGGCCTGTGAGCTCGCATTCACAAAACAGTCCTTTAGTCTCATGCAGCCTACTAAAGAGTCTGACTGAGACAACTGAGGGCTTGTGTTCAGGCTGCATTGGCAATATAAGATTTGGTTATTATTGAATGATACAAAGAATATTTTTATACTGAACTGCAAAACAGTGATTATGCTCAGTTGGAGCTTTCAGTGTCCATGCAGGAAGTAGTGATGTTCATATCATATAGTGCATTGTAAAGTAAGGATGTGAAGGTTGGATTGTTAGTTAAAAATGTTATAAATGTTCACGTTCAGCATCAAAGCTTCACATTCCGTCTCATTCTAGTAGTTGACATTTTTATTATTGGAGAATAACCACCATCTTTCCCTAACTTTAATGAAATGTTTTTTATCATATCCATGTTATTACCATATCATATTTATATCAAATTAAATCATTAAATTATGCTGCAGAAGTAGGTTGAGAGCTTTCGTGTGGCATTTGATTTAAACTGCTTTTTTCAGAAGTGCCGTAGAAACACACACACACGCACACACACACACACACACACACACACACACACACACACACACACACACACACACACACACACACACTACAACACAAATCCTGCATCAGTGCAGAGACGCAGTGTGTGCCCACTGCTTTAAATATCCTGAGGTGGAGGTGGAGGTGGAGAGAACCTTCACCTATTTTTTTCTTCCAATCAATGACTCTTTTTGATAATGACTCACTTTTTTAGGACCTGTTGCTAAGGTGTTAGGGACTGTTCGTTATTTATTTCAGGGGCCACCGGAGGAGTTTTGGGATCTTTAGCCAAAACAGACCTGACCCTCCCTAAATGAGATGGGAAAAAGGGAGACCCTCCCCAACATTTTATTGATGCCTTTTGTACTGGTTTACACTTGGCAAAGACGTATATATGCTCATTGTTTTTTTTTATAGCCATGTAATATGTGACTTAACCTCTGCATTCTCATTTTACGCATCACAATCCTCTGTTATGGTGTGGTGGCCATTTCAGTAGATTTACTCACTAACATTGTTGTGGAAACCCAATAAGCATGGAAACTAAATGCACACTTCCTGCATTACTTCAAATACTAAGTTACTCCTTAGTTATGGCAATCATGCTGATGAATAAAATTATTTTTTCAGCAGATGTCTCAGTTACAACATGATGGAGCTAGCAAAGCAGTTTTGAGTTTATATGTGCAAGCGGGATTTATTCAGTTTGGGAAATCCCACAGTCTCTAAAGCTACAGCTCAAAAAACCCATCTGCTAGCGATAGGAGCCGAGACTGAGAGAGTTACATGGATTAATATGCACCAAACAAGCTACATTTTGCTGTTTTCATGAATACAACAGTTGGGTGACCATCCCCCCTAGACTAAAACAAATTGGATGACCCTCCCATCAACAAAGAATAAAAGACATGACCCTCCCCTATTTTCCTCCGGTGGTCTATGCCATAAATACCGAACGGTCTCTTAGACACGTTTTTTCTCAATGGGGGCGCCCTGGTAGCTCACTTGGTAGAGCGCACGCTGCATGTATCAAGCCTCAGTCCTTACCGCAGCAGCCCCTGGGTTCAAATCCAACCTATGGCCCTTTACTGCATGTCTTCCCCTCTCGCTCCCCACCATCCTGCCCACAACTGTCCTATCCGGTTACCTGTTGCCAGTCTGACATGCCGCCACTCCGACATGCTTCTATTCAGACATGCCGCTATTCCGACATGCCGCTATTCCGACATGCTGCTATTCCCTAACCCTAACCCTAATGGAAACAAAGGTTCGGAGTGGTGGGACGTTGAAAACAATGGAAGTGCTGCCACTCCGACAGTTAGACATCAATGTCGGAGTGGGGGTATGTCGGAATGGATGGTGGAACCTAGAGCTGGGCAATATATCGAGATTATATTGATATCGTGATATGAGACTAGATATCGTCAAAGATTTTGGATATTGTTATATCGTAATATGCCATAAGTGTTGTCTTTTACTGGTTTTAAAGACTGTATTATAGTAAAGTGATGTCATTTTCTGAACTTACCGGACTGTTGTAACTGTTCTATTATTTGCCTTTACCCACATAGTCATTATATCCACATTACTGATGATTATTTATCAAAAATCTCATTTTGTGAAAGCACCAATAGTCGACACTAAAATATTGTCTCTGTATCGATATCGAGATATTTGGTCAAAAATATCGTGATATTTGATTTTCTCCATATCGCCCAGCCCTAGTGGAACCCATCCTATCCATTGAAGGCGAAATGCACAAGAAAACAATTACTTCACTTTGCAGAAAGCTTCTTTTTCATAAACTTTAAACTTTAAAACAGCTTATATTGTAGAGTCACACAGCTTATATTATAAAGTCATACACCTTATATTGTAATGTAGTACCACAATGTCCCACCAGACTTTCTCACAACAGAGGGTCGCACTCGTAACTATTCACGCTGAAATGAGAGATGACAGCAACAGATTTGAACATTTGAATATTTACAGCAAAAATGTGATTGGCTGATAGAGATTGTAGCTATGGTTATAAGGGGTAGCAGGAGATGAGGGAGAGAGAGGGAAATGAGAATGAGTGTGTAACATAAGCTACTGATACTGACTGAATTTATGCTAAGCTTTATGTGTCTACAAGTGTGTGTACTGTTGTGGCAAACTGTGATCATTGGACTAAACCCATCTGTCCTACCACCACCTCAAGCTAAAACATGTCTATGAATAAAGTAGGGATGCAAGTCATTCAAAGTTTTTCCTCCCAATACTGATTCTAATACCTCAACTCAGGTTAGCTGCCACTACTGATTACTTATCTGGTACCAGTATTCCTTTTCCCCAAATTTAAAATCTGTATATCTACTGTGTGTGACGTAGTGGGTTGGGAAAAGGCACTGAAAATGGACATCGACCCGCTGTGACTGAATGAATTGAAATTATATGGGAAACATTGATTTTATGACGTATCGCACTATTTTACGTGGCAGTACTGGCCAATTATCGATTTTTTTATTTTATAAATTGTGCATGAGAATTGAACTTTTTGGTACAAGAAAAATAAAATCACTTGTTTTTTTCAGTCCGCTAGATGGTGCAGTTTAATCTTTGTGAAATGTATCTTTTTGGATAAAACATGTTGACACAGTTTTCCTTTAGGAAGATACTTTGAAGTTGGAAAAAAGGTAAATTGCAATATATTGCAGAATATGTTTTTAATCATAATAATATGGTATAGTATTTTAGGTTATTTTAACCATATGAAATGGTTTTCATCAGTAGATAAATTTTACTGTAAATTTCATAGTTTTGTTCTGTAAACTGGTTTCCTTTCTACCATTTGATATGATTGTTCCCCAGAGCCTCCTCAAAGCTACTATGCTCATGGGTGGCACCTTAACCCTTAAGCCACCAGGCAATCCCCAAATATAACTCATACTACATCCTCTAGGGTGCTGACTAATAGCACAGAGAGCTCTGCCGTACACAACTGTAAAGAAGAGGAATGATGTTGGCAATTTTAGGTGAAATAGTGAAGGTGGCACCTCCTTTCCAATCATCTATGTGATCAAGTCATGAAATACAGCAAGCTATGATAGGTCTGGGTTCAACTCTCAGCCAAGTCACTCTATTTCATCTCAGACCCATGTCAAACTCCTGGCTAAATAGCAAGTCCTCCCTGCATAGGTGGGTACTATGACATCTCCTGGTATCTTTTTAGAATAATTTCTTTCACATGTCTATTGTGGAAATGGTTTTTACCAACAAGCTAGCAACAATAACCACTCTTTCCTCGATCGTTGATGCCCCTGCAATTGTTAGCTTCCCTTTGGACTTCTAGCTGGCTGAAATCATTATTTTATTAATAAAGAACCCAGAGATAAAATGTGAATGGTTATTTATAATATCACCCCATGGAGCGTATTTTAGTTATAACGGCAAAAATGATAGGGGGCAAACTCTGTGCTTGATTTTTCCAAACTTTGGTCTTGATGAAGGCTCTCTCTGAGAGACTAGAGGGCCCTGCTGGTTCTCTTCTGGTGTTCTGTGTATTTGTGAAAGACTGTGTGGAATGACCGAAAATCAAAGGTGTGTGGTTCATGTTGGAGTGAAAGTGTTGTTATGGCCATGTGTTAATCACTTGGGTTTGAGTCTTGTGATGTGAGTGTGTGATGGATGGTGTGAACCCCTGGCTAATCTCCTCTGCACCTCTCTAAATAAACCCAGTAGTGTGACGACTGTTGACATGTGAAGGGAGGCTTGTAAAAATAGCCAAACACTGTATGTTCTAAACATCTAACAAATCTGAAATAAATAATCTCTGAAATAAGAATGTTGCACATAAAACTACAGGGTATCTGCAATGTGCGCTGGTCCTGACCCATTTAGAGCTTTACATTCAATAATTTCAATTTAAAATTAGAAGAGAAGGCACTGTATTTATGATAAAACTAAAGTGATGTGCTCTCATTTATTGTGATTCTAGCAGCAGGATTCGGGATAAGTAGCCTAGTAGCCTGTTTCTGCTTTTTGAAAAGACCAGTGAAAAGTGCATCATAAGCTGAAGTTTACTTTGTACCATTATTTAGTGAACATATACGTAGGTTAAGACAGGTGGCTGCTTGTCACATTCAAAACTTTGTAATAGAAGACTCTGTTTACTAGTTCTTCAGATATGGAGGATACAAACGCTCTTGGGCATCAGGTTCGGTGGTTATCGTACCATTTACATGCTGTGTTCCCTTCGATAGCTCAGTTGGTAGAGCAGAGGACTGTAGGTTGATAATTGCAGGCATCCTTAGGTTGCTGGTTCAATTCTGGTTCGAAGGAAGTAGTTTTCATTGTTGCAAATTGTGTTGCAGTATTATAGAGATGGAGAGTGATGATGCATCATTGGAAAGTTACTTTGTACCATTATTTAGTGAACATATACCGTAGGTTAAGACAGGTGGCTGTTTGTCACGTTCAAAACTTTGTAATAGAAGACTCTGTTTACTAGTTCTTCAGATATGGAGGATACAAACGCTCTTGGGCATCAGGTTCGGTGGTTATCGTACCATTTACATGCTGTGTTCCCTTCGATAGCTCAGTTGGTAGAGCGGAGGACTGTAGGTTGATAATTGCAGGCATCCTTAGGTTGCCGATTCAATTCCAGCTCGAAGGAAGTAGTTTTCATTGTTGCTAATTGTGTTGCAGTATTATAGAGATGGAGAGTGATGATGATGTTTCATCGGAAAGTTACTTTGCACCATTATTTAGTGAACATATACGTAGGTTAAGACAGGTGGCAATGTAACGTTAATGCTGTGTGTAATGCTCTCAGTTCCCCGTCAGAAAGGGCTCTCTGATGGCAAGGTAAACTGGTGAAAATATTGCATATGCTTATTAAAGGCTAATTACCGTTTTTTTTCAAACTGGATTGAACCCTATTTTCCTATGTTTTTGTGTATAAGTGACTGATGGGAACAACAATCTTTGAAATTGGTCCAGTATTAAGTGTGAACGCTGTAACGTACAGCCACAGACCAGGGTGCATTGTAACCATATGGGGCAAATCAGTTCAGTGTCTGTTATTGTCTACTAAAAGTGCTTTATTTTGCCACTGAAAGGCTCAGATTATTATTCTAAGTGTCTGACAACAATATGGAAAGGATCCATACAGAGATAGGGCTTTTTAAAATGTCTTTAAAGCAACACTGTAACTTTTCCCTTTTCGGTCCCCCTACAGGTTGTCTAATTGGAACTACAGCTTGCGCGACCCACCGCTTCGGTCCCCCTACAGATTGTCTCATTGGAACTACAGCTGCAGCTAAAAGTTACATAGTGTTGCTTAAAGACCTATCTGTCTAACTAGAAACTTCTGAGGTCCCTAGCGCTAAACCCACCAAACTCCATTTAAAAAAAACAATACTTTTAGCGTGTATAGAGTCAACATATTTTCATTTCAGTGAAGTTAAATACAAGCTTCACAATTGCCATATTAAATTACATTGTAGATTGTTTCACCCCTGCTGACTGCAGCGATCTTGCTTAATACTGGACCAGCGTCACAGATTGTTGTTCCCATCAGTCACTTAGTGACAAAAACATAGGAAAATAGGGTCCAGGTTGAAAAAAAACGGTAGTTACACTTTAAACTACCTCTTTCGGTGGTCCTTTTTTAGGTGGTTAAAACACACTTTGTTGGTACCCCGGTCCACAGCGATACAGATCGCTCTATTCAAAGCCATTAGTCCTTTGACAAAAACAGTAATTTTACCTCGCAGAACAAGGGGCTAACGCTGCCTCAATCGGTTAGTTAGAACAAAAGTCACACAATAACAAACTTTTTCGGCTCCGACCTAACGTGGCGACCACAGCATACATTGCTTAGCTTCCTGTGTGTTTCTCCAAACATGGGGCTGTGCCAACCGCTGTACTTTATATAGTTACTTTGTAGTTACTGTACTATACGGTACTGTACTGTATTGAAGCAACGTCATCATACAGAAGCCTACGTCAGATCAAGTGGGAAAAAGTGTTTGTCTTGCATACCTTCCCCTATTTGTTTTTCCCAGCATAACCACAACCCTAGGAAAACGTAATACTACTGTATAGTTATGTCTAAGGGCTTCCATAGTTTAGGCCAGAGATGGGGACTCAAGTCTGAGACTCTTAAGTCGCACATACAGCTGACTTCAGACTTGAGTTGCGACTCGACCAAAACAACTTCAGACTTGATTCGGACTCGAGCTTCGAGACTCATCAATAACCATCGCAAACTGTTGTGCTAATGCTGGGAACATGCAAATTGTATCTTTATAGTTAGTAGTTGCTGAGGCCCAGATATCCATGGCGCACAGGAAGCAGGACACATGGATCCATCTCCCCAGGAACAAACAGTGTGTTGGGTGGGCAAACTCATGTGATGCGTAATTGATCCCGTGGATGATTTGTAGGCTATTAAGTGAACAAGGTTTACCCGGTTCACCAAACACTGGGCCATCTTGACTGTCTTAATTCTGCACATATGTATGTTACATTAGGCCTATTTACTATTTCATTATATAATCCATGTTTGGCGCAGCGGATCCGTGCGCACTGTCATCTGCCGTGGAGATGCTGGCCTCACTAACCTCTCCTCCTCTGAGTCGGAGGAAGGAACACACAGACTTATTGAGACTTTAGCTTATTCACCGTATCCCCCAGAGTTAGATAAATCCATACATACCCTACTCATACAGTGTTTTTCTCTGTAGAGGTGCAAATAAGCTGCAGACTGTAAACACTGTTAGAGGACAGTTTTTTGCAGTTTGAATATCTGTATTTCAAGCATAAGTGATGATCCCAGTTGGAGTTGAGCCCCGAACCCTGCCAGAGTTAATGCATGGCTCAGCTATTGGGCTATACAGGGCTACAGACAGTAAATACTCATACTGATCCCTCAAAGTGAATATACTGTACAGTGTTAGAAACTGTGACATGCATTCTGTATTCATTTTCTATAGCAGTCAAACTTGAGCTTAGATACATCATGTTAACTTTAATAAGTCTTGTGTTGTCTCCAAAACCTGATATACATCTAGGGCTGGGCGATATGGCCTAAAAATAAAATCCCCGATTTAAAAAAAATAAATTCGATTTAAGATTTAAATCGATTTTTTCTCCCCTTTCTATCATTTTAACTTTATTGCGCAACCTTGCCCCTATCTGTTGCTGAGTAACGTACATTAACATCCCATGATCTCTTGAATGTAGCATACCTGTAGCAAGCTCCTTCGTAGTAACTAGCGGTAAAAACTCTGTGCTACAGAGCGGCGATTGCTAGTTGTTTAAGCAGCTTAAACAGAACTCCGTCACAGCTCGGTCGTATCAGCAGCATTTAGTAGATGTGTTGAGCCGCAATAAGGAGTAGGAAAATAGCCTTTGTCTCGGTATATGCACCGGCTACATATGATGAAAGTTTCTTCCCACGCCATTACATCTTCTTTTCCACACGTCACCTCACCCATTCCCGCATTGATTATATTTTGTGCTCCAATTCAATTAAATTTTATTTATAGTATCAAACCATAACAAGAGTTATCTCGAGACACTTTACAGATAGAGTAGGTCTAGACCACACTCTATAATTTACAAAGCCCCAACAATTCCAACAATTCCAGTAATTCCCTCAAGAGCAAGCAGTGCGACAGTGGCAAGGAAAAACTCCCTTTTGGGAAGAAACCTCGGACAGACCCAGGCTCTTGGTAGGCGGTGTCTGATGGGCTGGTTGGGGATATGATGAACAGTGGCGATAATAGTCAAATTAATAATGGAACAGTGACTTCGAAGCAGCAGGGTTCAGCAGGACGCAGCATGACATTGCAGGGCACCGCTGAGCTCAGCAGGGAGTGCAGCAGGACCACAGCGACAGCTGCAACCAGGATCTTGGTGCCAACGTTCTCCAAGGAAATACGCTGGGGGAAAAAACATAAGGACTCCGGGGAGTAAACTCCCCAGAAGCTAGGATTAATAACAAGCATTTCTGGGACGGGATGCACACAAATGGTAATAGAAAGGGAGAGGAGAGAGCAGCTCAGTGTGTCAAAGGAAGGAAGGAAGTCCCCCGGCAGTCTAAAACTATAACAGCGTAACTAAGAGAGACAGGACATAAGCTCTAGTGAGCTTAAGGCAATGTTCCACACCATAGCAATAGAACCAGCTATTCTGTCTGATAACAATGCGCTGATAACCACATTCCATTGTGATATGTTAGGAGAAAGATCCAGGAGATCGCCATTTAACAATTCCCTTCTCCAAAACAGCTTTTGATACAGAGTTTAGAGCCAAGCTGGCGGAGTTTATATCAATCAATACTGACTTAGTTTCAGACCCGGCGTACATTTGGCAAGCCACTAAAGGATTTATTAGAGATTTCACATTTTCCTTTGCGGTCAATTTGAAGGAAAAAAGAGAGGCAAGGATTACAGAGTTGGAAGAATGTTGTAAATCGTTAGAACAGTCTCTAAAGACATGTTTTTCTGAATCTACACATACTCTTTTAGTCACAAATCGAGCGGAGCTAAATGATTTGCTAAGAAGGAGAGCTGAATTCATAAGGCACAGAGTGAGGCAAAATTACTGTTTTAATGGTTGCAAGCCAAGCAAATTGCTAGCTCTGAAATTAAAACAAAGTGAATCCAGAGCTGCTATCAACAGCATCCGCACAGACCGAGGTATCTCAACGAATCCGAAAGATATCACCGCCACTTTCCAATCCTTTTATTCAAAGTTGTATGAATCCTCCTTCAATCCGGATCCGACACAGTGCCAAAAGTTCCTCAAAGAGCTAAACCTGCCTCTTCTTGACCCAGAGGAGGCAGAACAACTGGTTCGACCTATAATGTTAGAGGAACTTAAATCAGCGTTAAAAACAGCTAAGAAAGGGAAAACACCGGGGTTGGACAGAATTCCATCAGAACTTCTGCTACAATACTTTGACATACTAGGACCTACCATCTGACAAACTTTAACCTCGGCCATATAGAGGGGCACCTTTCATCAACAAACCAACACTGCACTAATTTTGGTCATACACAAAAGGGGCAAAGATCCCACGGAGTGCTCAAACTACAGGCCCATCAGTCTCATTGGGACGGATATTAACCTATATTCCAAAGTCTTGGCACTACACCTACAACGCTTTATTGAGAAGCTAGTCCACCCCGACCAATCAGGGTTTATACCAAAGCATCACGCTGCGGACAATATACACAGATTATTCCATGTAACAGAAGAAGCCAACAACGGCAACAGTTTTATCACTGGACGCGGAAAAGGCTTTTGACCGCCTAGAGTGGAATTATTTGTACCAAGTAATGGAGAGGCTTGGTTTGGGAGCCAAATTCATTGACATGGTACGTACTTTATATGCGAATTCCACAGCCATAATCTCAACCAATGGCCTGCACTCACAGCCATTCCCCGTCACACGGGGCTCGCGACAGGGATTCCTGGTATCTCCCATGCTATTTGCGATCTCTCTTGAACCGTTAGCCCAAGCCATAAGGCAAAATAAAATATGTAATGTCCAGATTAAATCCAATAACAACTCAATATCGTGATTTGCAGATGATGTTTTGCTGTACATCACTGACCTTGAGGACTCTGTCCCTAAAATTCTTAAGATCGTTAACGAATTTGGCTGAATCTTGAGCTATAAAATCAACTGGAATAAATCTAATCTTCTTCTGTTGAACAACGGACAGGTGACATCAGCTATTAGTGATACAATACCAACCCAAAACAAAATTACATATTTGGGCATCACCATTCACGCATCGCTACAGCAAGTTGTCCAGGGCAACTATGAAACTATAATTGTGTTCAAAGAGATCTGGCCAATTGGTCTGCGCTGCCGGCATGACTACGGTCCAGGATTGCTGTCGTTAAAATGAACATAGTTCCTCGTTTGAATTTCTTAAGTACAATGATCCCCTTACCCCCACCAATACATTTCTGGAAGAAAGTTGATACCATAATTCGGCAGTATATTTGGAATAATAAACAGCCTAGGCTAAAATACTCTACCCTGCAACGTAACACAAACACAGAAGGCCTGGCCCTCCCCAATCTTAAAGTGTACCACAGAGCTTTTCAACTACGGGCCCTCAGAGTGTGGATGGACCCCTCATCTACAGTCCAATGGAGAGAAATAGAGCAAAACCTCACTGGTAGTCTAAGACTGCAATACCTTGCCTTTACAGGTGTGTGTCCAAAAGAATGTATGCTAGCCTATGGCCCTATTATCACCAACACATTGACCAACTTTAAACAGGTCGAGGAGCAACTACGCTATACCAATAAGTGCCATTTGAACACCCCAATTTGGCACAACAGACCCTTAATGTCTGGTAACAAACCTTTTGTTTATAACCAGTGGAGTGACAGAGGTATTTATACCAACTATTCAATGATGAAAGTATGTTAAGTTTTGAAAACCTGAGAGCTAGCTTTGAGGTCCCTAGGGCATCCTTCTTCCTTTATCTCTGCTTAAGATCAGCCCTAAAATGTTATGGAGTACAATGGGGGAACAGTCTTGAGATGCACCCAATCATTAAATGGCTTGTTTATTCTCCGGTGAGAGGATTAGTGTCCAGGATTTATGCTAAACTGATGCAAGTATCTGTAGGAGAACTCCCAATACTAAAGAAATGGGAGCGAGAGCTGAGCCCGGAGGGGAACGTAATAAATTGGGAGACAGTTTTGGGACATCAGTTCCACTGTTCCAAGAACCCAAATCACCAGCAGATCCACTTCAACATATGCCATAGGCCATATTGGACTTCTCAGAAGAGATACGTCTCTAAAGCCATTCCTACTCCCTATTGCATGTTCTGCCAACCTGAACAAACTGGAACTTTCTTGCACATGGTCTGGGAGTGTGAGCAG
Source organism: Perca flavescens (assembly GCF_004354835.1). NCBI lineage: Eukaryota > Metazoa > Chordata > Actinopteri > Perciformes > Percidae > Perca > Perca flavescens. The sequence goes on from NC_041336.1 coordinate 32,081,296, forward strand.
GTGCATGAGTTTTGGAATAAAACAACATCAATAATATCTGATGTGATAGGATGTTGAATTCCTGCTGACCCGACTAAATTACACTTACTTGGGAGACAGAAGAACATTTGGCTAGCTGGATCAACCGCAACCAAGAAAATGATAGGCTCAGTGCTGGCTCCCCCCCACTCGCTTTGTATAAAACAGTGGTTGACGTACTTTCTGGACATAGTTATGCTTGAGCTATCTACAGCAAGGATTAACAAAGCCAAGTCATCAACTATAGACCTATGGAAAAATGCAACAGCACAAGTATCAGTCCTAATGACCTCAGCATCACAAGAAATAGAGGAAAGCAACTAGGCAATGTGTGATTCCTGATTCCTGTGGAGGGTGGGGGGTGGAAGAGGGTTGTTGCTCTTGTTAAACTGTGTTTATCTGTTTTGTATGTTCGAAAATATAAAAAAACAATAAAAAATTGAAAAAAAAAGACTAGTCATAATCTAGGAAGACTCTCTAAGTAAGAAGGCTCTGAAGTCCTTTAATTATCTAAACACAATCTCCAGTTAAAGCGCTGGAGATTTCTGGGGGCCAAATGCATAAAATTGTATAGATTCACAACTAAAACTTTATGTACGCAAGACAAAAATGTGCTTACACATTCTTTTGCTGAAATTCATTAAGCCGCACATACGCCTGATTCTGTTTTATAAATCCCAATCAGTGTGGAACCCTAAGCCTCATGTTTCTTACTGGAATCACACATCATTGTAGTGATAACTTCCAACTCGCCAAAAAATACACTTAATGCCTTTTATTACATTTGTTCAAATATTATATGAGTCTGGACAGACATGGATGTTACCTGCAAGGCATACAACTGCAAGGCGGTAATTCTAGTTTTCACATTTTGCACTATTTCTATCATATCCAGGCAAAGTGGAACTGAGAGTCTTCTGCTCTTCAGTAGCAAAAACTCTTTCTTAGCCTTGTGTTTTACCGTATTCAGCTCATGTTATTGTCACTATTTTGGATTGTGTAGTTCTCTACTACTAGTTCTAGATTTTTTGTAGTTTTCAGGGCAGCAACAGAAATTACAGTCATGGTGTTATTGCTGTGTTGCTGCAAATAGACGGCATGGTAACTAACTGTCATTCTGCATTGCTGTTAAGTACCAGCGTTCAACTGTGATGACTGCAGCCCAGACTTGTTGTTTTTGTCTCCAATTCTTAATCTGGATCTTCCATATTCAGCTGAAATCCTCTCTTCCTGTGATGGAGTGAGGGAAGGCAGCTGCAGGGAGAGTTGAAAACTTTTCAGACCTCTGGGTATTTGCCTGAGTGACGGACCTCACCACAGGGTTGTTGTTGAGAGCCCGCTCTCTGTTCACTTACGCAAGACCTGGACGCTGCTGCCATTTGAACTGCTCAGCCACTGTGGCTAAGCAGCATTGTGTAACAAAAGGGAGGGAACGACAGCAATTGAGTGAGAGAGTTAAAAGAATAACAAGTTCCTCCAGCACTGTATTGTTTACAGCAACGGCACAAGTCCTGTGTAAGATGATAGTCTTAACAGGAGTGCAGGAGGAGGGGGAGGAGGTTGTTTGGTGCTGGGCTGTGGTGCGGCTGCTCACATGCTGGATGAGAGTTTGTACAGTGTTGCTGGCTGTGCCGGTGCCTTGGGTTATGCAACAGGTTGGTCGAGGTGTGTGTGTGTGTGTGTGTGTGTGCCATGCTGTCTATTTGCCAGTGGAATTGAGCCATCCCAGCAAGCATTCAACAGCCTTCATCATGCCAAGTTTAACGTCAGTCCAAATGAATATCAAACTTTTACAGGGGTACTATTATATATTAAACTCTACAGAGATTTTTGAAGAGCATGTATCAGTTTGTGCCCTGTCACAGACCTGCAATTAACATTTGCCTTTTTATTGACTTTACCCATGAGCTTTCCGTAACCTAAACCATTGTTACCATATGCAGATATTGTAGAAAGCATGCATTGGCATTGGATGTTAAAACAAGGGTTTGAGAATCATCCAATAATGACATTCTTGTCTGGAGAGATTTTTAACATTTACAATATTTTATTTACTGTTCTTGATTATAGGAATTATTCAAAATATATGATAATCTCAATAAGATGCCATTCTATAGAAAATTACTCAATAGTATAGATAACTAGAATGGCACTTGGAAACTGCAGACTTCTGCCAATAGTGTCATAATGTCAGGAAGTGCAGGACCCAAAGGTGCTCACAAGTCTTTCAGCTAGTGTCCAAGTCAAGTCTTAAGTCTTTGATCTAGAATCCAAGTCTCAAGTCTCTCATGGTTATAATTAGGGTTGTATCAGCTGCTGCGTTCCATCCAGGCTGCTTAGAACACTGCATATATAAGGAATTCAAAGCATGTAATATGTTATTATGACTCCTATCCTATTAGCATACAATATCAGCTTTGATTAGTTGTTGGTTGGAATCAATGTAAACAGGCTATTGCCATATGACAGAACACATGAAGAATGCTTTACTTTAAGGGTTAATAACTGTATTTTGTAACATGAGCATACAGTACAGTATACAGACCAAATATTGAGGTACTAAAGAAGAAAAGACTTGCTGTCTCATTGCTGAATCATGACAGACCTTGCATCCTGTTGTGCAGGCTCTGTGGGGCCAAAATAACAAATACAAAACAAATGTTTACCTCATAACGCCATAATTAACATTCTCCCAATTAGTGCAAACTGCAAAACATCACATTGTTGCTAAATGCAAAACAATATTGCTGCCAAATGTGAACTCTGATCCAGAATGCCACAGCACATGTACTGACAAGAACTAAGAAAAGAGATCATATTTCTCCTGTAATAACTTCCCTGCATTGGCTTCCTGTAAAATCCAGGATTGAATTTAAAATCTTTCTCTTGACTACATAGCTCTTAATGGTCAGGCACCATCATATCTTAATGAGCTAATAGTACCTTATTGTCCCACTAGAGCACTGCGCTCCCAGAATGTAGAGTCCCTGTTCCTAGAGTCTCTAAAAGTAGAATGGGAGCCAGAGCCTTTAGCTATCAGGCTCCTCTTCTGTGGAACCAGCTCCCAGTCTGGGTTCGGGGGGCAGACACTGTCCACACATTTAAGAGTAAACTTAACACTAGAACGGTCATGACGGTCATTTTGACCGTTTTGAAATTTATAACTTTGCTGAATAAAAAAATACAATCCTGCTGCTGCCTGACTTTTCCTAAAAGAGTCTTTATTTTAATTTAAAATAGTTTTTACATACATAACACAAAAGGCAAAGAAAATCCAATCACTTTTACCTATTTCAGCCATAGACGGTCATATTGACCGCTCAGATTTTTGCGGTATTGTTTTTAATCATTCGCGCGGTTGAAGACGCATCTTGGTTGCTTAGTAACTACCATAGTCTCTATCAGAGAAACATAACTAGCGGTCTCGAGTAACAAGTGTGGGCATCACTGATAGGCCGAAGGCAAAGGCAGAGTCGGTAATGTAGGCTACTACGGTGTGGATGGATTCAGTTCTGAATCAGAAGGCAAACACTGGGCGCTCGCTCTGTGAAAGGCGCGTTGCACATAGATGGCCGGTAGCTGTCTATGTGTTCATATAACTTTATACATCCTCGAGCTGGCTGGAATCACTGTACACATCCTCTCCAAGTAGCGCACCAGCTGTAAAATGTCCCGGAGGAAGTTCATGCAGCAACTAGCAGAGGAGCTGAGAACGGAGTTTATGGAGGAAAAAAAGGGCAGTGGCGCACGGTCCGAGCAGCGCTGTGCACCAGAGCAGACACAAAAACGGAGGCAGTGGCAGGTTAGGTTATAGCTAAATGTTCAAATAAGATACTTTTAATTGTTATTTGGCTGTAATGAGTTAAGTTGAATGAATTTCCACACCATATTTTTCGGGATATGAATGTATGAAATAATTACGGTTTACTATGCCATGATATGAATTATTGAAACACGTATTACTACTGAAATGTATAATTAAACTTGTTAAAATGTACATTTCGGTGTTATTAAGTTTTTCTAGAGATATCCTAACACAATACATAATACAATATCGCAATTAGGTATTTATCATGAGAGATTTGGAATCTCACGGCAGTTCTAGTAGTTATGGAATTCCGGCACTTCTAGTGTTAAAACTCTCCTCTCTGATGAATCTTATAGTTAGGGATTGAGGAGTTGCAGTGTTCGCCTAGACCAGTGGGGGAGGGTGTATAGCTTCAGACACGGCACCCCTTCTCTTCTCTGCTTCTCTTCATAGTCGTCAGATTCATCTACCAACCTTTATAGAGCTGGCTCAGGTGTGCCTTGGATGAGCTCTTAGTTATGCTGTTATAGTTTTAGACTGCCTGGGGACTTCCTTTGACCCACTGAGCTCCTTTCTCCTCTCTCTTTCCATCTGTGTGTACTCATGCCCCAGAAATGCTTGTTACTAACTTAGCTCTGGGGTGCTTATTCCTATTCTTCGTTCTTATGTTTTCTGGCCCCGCAGTTTTCCTTGGATTAGTATGGCACCTAAATCATGGTTGCAGTTGCCGCCGTGGTCCTGCTTGGTGCCCTGCTACACCCTGCTATGCCCTGCAGTGCCCGCTACCTCATGAACTACTACAACTACTATTTTTAGTCATAGTTCCATTATCTTTATTGTGACTATAATTGCCACTGTTCATCGCAACCGGCACCGCCAGACAACCACCCACCAAGAGCCTGGGTCTGTCCGAGGTTTCTGTGAATTTTCTTGGGCCCATGTACGCACAGGGTATATGTAAATCTGCATCCTTCAGTATCTGTAGATGCATATGTGTGCCTTTGTTTATATAGATTAATAACCACATTACACAGTGCATAAAGAACATGTATCTGTGTTGTGTATATGTGTTTATCTGTTGCTGGGAATTTGGCCTGTGGAGACTGACAGGCAGTGGTGGAGAGGACTTCAAAGCGCTGGGTATTTTTAGTTCCCAGGGATTATGTGCATAGTTGTTTTCAATTTACTATTGGCAGGTGAGTGTCTGGGCAAAGGTGTCTGCAGTGAACCAGACAGGAGCTCACATTCCCTCACTATAGATACTTTTCTTTTTCTCTCTTGCTCTCAGTTTCTCATCTTATTATCAGGCTGTTCTTTTACTCTCTCGCGCCCGACACCTCCTACCCCTCCTCTGTCTGTAGCAGCCTGTTCCTATCTGCTGCTCTCGTTATCATTCTTTCAACTTAAAGACAATTTAAAGACTTTCTTTACACCAATGACGTTTTATCTGCTTTTCAATCAGGTTTTAGAAAAAAAACAGAGCACCATCACAGCTGCACTGAAGGCGGTGAATGACATTTCTGTTGCACGTGATAAGAAGCAACACTGTGCATCAATGTTTATTGATTTGTCCAAATCCTTTGAAACAGTAGATTGTGATGTTTTAAAATGTAGACTTCTCAATACAGGACTATCAGAGGAAGCAGTCTCTTGGTTCCAAATCTACCTCAGTGATAGGATTCAGTGCATTAAACATGACGGTCTTCATTCCAATAATTTACCCATCCTTAAGGGTGTACCACAGGGTTCGGTACTAGCCCTACTTTTATTCATCATTTACATAAATAATTTGAATCAAAATGTCTCACATGCTAATTTCCATTTTTATGCTGCTGATACCATGATATACTGCTTTGTCTATTGAAAACTTGCAAAATGCTTTTATTGTCATCCAAAATACCCTTCTTCAGCTAAAACCTGTTTTGAAAGCAGATAAGACCGAACTTAAGTTGTTTACTGGCTCCAGAAATAGACCACAAAATGTCCCCTCTGTGGTCACTCTTGACGCTAGTGAAATACAGGTGGTTACATCTTACAAATAACTGGGCATTGTAATTGATGACTCCCTCACCTTTAAGCCTCATGTGCTTTACCTGGTAAAAAAGCTGAGGCTAAAGTTGGGTTTTTATTTTTGAAATAAGTTGTGTTTCTCTTTCAATGTAAAAAAACATCTTGTGGCTGCTACTTTTATATTTGTTCTGGACTTTTTTTATATGCATGCCTCTGTCTCAGTGTCTTCATATGGTTGACTCAGCCAACCGTGCTTCCTTGACGTTCATTACCAACTGCAAAGCTCAGTTGTACTCTCGGGTAGGATGGCCTGCTCTGGCGACCCATAGACTCTGTCACTGGTATAACTTTATTTACTGTATAAGGTGATGCTTGGTGTGCTTCCTCCCTACATTTGTTCTCTTATCACACAGAAAAGTGCTGGTCGGCACTGTAGGATTCTCGTAGGGTACAGATTTGATCATTGGCAAATTATCAAAGATGTTTTATCAATATTAATAAAGTTATGAATATGGTTATTAATACCTTTATCAAATTGACAAACAATCAAAACGGGGCACCACCCTGCAAGTCAGGGACCAATAATCAAACTGTGGAACAGTCTCATTTCTGTGGTAATCCTTTAAAAAGGAAATAAAGGAAGGGGTGAATCCAAGCACGGACCTGTTCGACCAGCAATTATTACAACAAGTACACAAATAATCACAAGCAACTGCTAATTAAGTATAATAAGGTTTATTAACGTCACAATTATCAGTAGCTAATCAATAATCCTTCAATAATAAACTTATATACCTTTTTACAATATCACAACCAAAAACAAAGCAAAAACAAAGCAGCATGGACACGTCTGTGTCTGTGTGTGTGTGTGAGTGTGTGTGTGAGAGAGAGTGAGTGAAAAAGGAGGGGGCGGTGTCGAAGTGTAGTTCTAGCTCAAAAACAACTCCAAAAATGGCTACTCCTGTGAGCTGCACAAACTATTTAGCCTCAAGAGGGCGGTAGTGGTGCTGGGTGCACGGGCAGGGGCTGAAGGAGCCGGGGGTTGCTAGGCAACGCGCACGCTTAGCCAGTATGGTAGCTAGTTCCTGTGTTAGCTCTGTATGAACGTAAGCCGATTCCACGTGTGAAACTAGCCTACAGCGTTAGCTCGGGAGCTACGCGGCTAGCCTGTGTCGTGTGTGTGTGTGTTAGAGAGAGAGAAGAAAGAGAAGAAGAGTAAAGAAAAAGAGGCACTCTGATCTTTAGTTATCGATAATGACCCAGTTCCCCTCAGCCACTCAGGTCTGGGCCAACGTGTAGTTTAGGACAGACTGAGACTTTTTTTTGCTGAGGAGAACGTCACTATAACCACCTCAGTGGCTAACAGCTGATTTTCGCGATTCTATCGCAGACAGTAAGTAATAACTCCGTGAAAGGAGTGATTTAAGCAGGTAGCGATTACAGTTATACCCAGCTACTTAACACAACATAAACCAACGGTATAATTGATATATTTATACATTCACAGCACAGATTAATAATCACATATGGACCAGTACATGATTAAATCAGATCACATTAATGGCAACAAGTGGTAGCAAACCCCTTTTGCTCATTAATAAACACACTACTTATCTCTGCCCAGACGTAAGCCTTCTCACGGTGTGTTCAGTCCGTTTGTTTCTGTCCATAGATTTCCACAGAAATGAAACAGAGCGGGTCCCTGGCGCTCGTCAGCGGCCACGGAGAAACTTCCCTCCAAAAAAGCAGCAAGGGGGCAAGTTTAGTCGACTTTGAGAAGAAAAACATTGTTTCCTTCTCACTGCAGATATGAAAACACTTTTCAAGGATCCACCGAAATAAAATCCACTTTCTCCAGAAAATGGAAGTTCAGCACAAGCGCTTGCGCGCCTCCTTTCAGCAACAGAGTTGCAGGTGAAGACGAGGGAGTTTCCTAGGGCCAGGTTATTTATAGGTTAAGACCCACCTGCTGTGTTTATGGTCCCGCTGAACCAATAGGAAGACTCGAAACTCTTGAAAGGGTGAAAACTACACTTTTGTAGTCCTTTGACTTCCTGCCAGTTGTGAGGAGTTTCCCTTCTGGCTGGCACTTCGCATAGAGGTGTGAATTATCCTGGCTTTGGGGTTTACATGCAGGCCAAGATTCCTTTGTCTTGGCCAAATGTTCCTTTGTCTCTGACCACCTGTGTGTCCTGTATCCAGAGGTCAGTTTAATCTGAGGCCTTTTGGTTAAAATCAGGTTTAACCAGACTCTTGGTCCCCAACAGCACTTACGTTCTCAGGACATAATTTTGCTTTCTGTCCCTAATGTGCGCACAGAACAGGGAAAAAAGGGGGACATTCTCCCCTCACTTTTTAATCCTACTCTCACTTTTGTTTCAGGTTAATTAGTTTTGTTATTGCTTTGGGACTATTATAGGTGTATAAGTATGTGGTAAAACCTCACAACTCTTAGTACAAAACTCAAAGAAGATCATCAAAATGGCTGTTTTTTCAAACATGTATGTTGCGCATGTTGTGTGAAAACACTGGCAATTTCCTTCAACATGGAGCACGATGGACAGCAAGGAATAGGAAGAGCTTGTTAAAAGGGATCTGTCAGAGAGGTGGCCATGGGCACCAACAGAGGCCAGAGATGTAAATCTAAATACTGTAAAAACTAATTTGGCCAAATAATTGTGGAGGATGTCTTCATTGATCACAATTTGAATACACATAGGATAGATATTATGAAAATGATTCTCTAAATGTTGGGTAAGTGCATTACCTAATGTGAAAACTGTAATATTTTACAATACTGTAGCATATTACTTTCACCACTACTAACAGCGATATGAAACATGTATCTTGCATTGTTTGTTACTGGATTCGCTGGTAGTTAAAACGACTAAACTACAAAAGATATCATTATGTTGTGTTTTGGTTTGGTTTTAAATAGGGCTGGGCAAGTTAACGCATTATTATCGCGATAACTCATTAATTAATTAATGCCGTCAATTATTTATTCGTGCATTAACGCAGTTTTTATTATTTCTTTTATTATTGTAAAAGTCTGTTGCTCACAGGCTTTTATTTTGTAAAAGTCTGTTGCTGACACTTACAGGAACCGGAAAAGAAAATAATTACTTCCAGTCAGAAATATCACTATATATCAGTGCAATACACACAGTTGATACCAGCAAATCATTCAATGAAACAAACAGTGGCGCGTTGTATAGTATATTGTATAGTTGTGATGTATAGTGAAGTATAGATAAACAAAGGCAAGAGAAGCTAACAAATGCCATAGCGAAGTGGATAGCTACAGACTGCAGGCCCATTTGTGTTGTGGAAGACGTTGGTCTGAGAAACATTCTGAGAATCGCAACAAATGACGGCAGGTATGAGATTCCCTCAAGACGCACCATCACAAGAAGAATACACAGGTTGTATGAAAAGGAGAGTTAACTTTACAATGTGCACTCGCTGTTGCTCTCACTGGGGACTACTGGACATCACTGGGAAAACTACAATTACCTCGGAGTTACTGTTTTAATGTTATGATTGTGGCTCAGGATGAATGCCCTTGGCAGTGGCAATAAGCTTTAATTTTGTATTTGCTTTGATTACATTGTTTAAGTTGAGATTTACACTAAATATTTTATTTATCTGCTACTGTATAAACAAAATGCTGATGTTAAGTGTTTGCAGAACAAATGTTATGGCACTTTCGTTCATATGGCAGAACATTTAAAATAAAATTGCGCTATACACTACTTTTGCATGTGGTTTCAATCGGTAGCCTCTGAAAAGTGCCCATTGCCGTACTTTAACATACCTTCATTGAATCACCTGAAAGTGACACCATGTTGCTACAGTATAACCATACAGACCTCTAAACATATCAGACTGCTCGGTTATAACTCAATATTCAGCTTTTTTATGAAGGGGAATTTCTTTTTAACAAAAAGTGGAGTCTCATGTTTAATTTTTAAAACACACTGCAGTGCAAACTCTGTTGTGTAACATTAATTACCAAACTATGTGACCATGTACAAGATGAAATGCATTAGAATTATTGCTAAAATAGCGCCAGTCCAATCAACTAATTCATCTCTTTATTTGTAATTAAGTAACTGCTTCACAAGAAATATAACTCCAGTTGGCCCCATGGTGTTGCTTTTATTAACGCCAAAATCGGAAATGCCACACCATAAGTCCGATTTAGTTGAAATTTATCACACTTATCCAGCTCTCTGTGCTCTACATAAAAAAACGTTTTTTTTTTTTCTGCTAATATATTGTGTAATGTGAAAAACTGTAATATAAATAAAATGTTGTCAATTCTGATTTTATCAACACCAAAAACATTTTTACTCTCAGGATTGTCTTATATTCGGATGGTATTTTCTTACAATTGAATTGTATAATTGCTGCCAATTTTATTTGACCTTGTACTGTATTTCAGATTTGATATATTTTACAAATTGTATTTATTTAACCTTTATTTAACCAGAAAGTCAAGGGGGAACTGGTTAAAAAAAGAAATAGAACATGTCAAAAACAGACAAGAGGCCGTAATTACTATATACTGTTTATATTAATATCTTCTTTCATTTTTGTGTTTGAAACACAAAGGTATTTTCACTCTAAATAAACTCTCTTCTACCCTTTTCTTTTCTTGTGTATGACAAAAGTGAGACATACTCAAAGTAGGTCAAATAGTTTTCCCTAAAGTCAGCATGTCAGCTCTGCAGACCAATATTTAGACCTTTTTATTATTTTCAAATTGTAAAAGTAATTGAGAAAGTAAACAGTTGCATCCGGTAATAAATCTGAGTAATGGGGAATTATCAGAACAGAAATAGTCACTGCACCATGCCTACCAACCTATTATTATACTGAAACATTTAAAATATCACACAAAACACCCAATAATATCACGGTATGTGTGTGAGAAGAAAGTTATCATAACAATGATGATGTTGGTGCCAGAACCCACTACCAGTGCTGAGACACATGTGCGCACATGTGGATTTCTTCATGCCAATACATCTGCAAATGCAGTCACAGCTGAATTCCCAACAGCTTGGGATCACAGCGTAATTATTTCACAGCAAATGTTTTCCTTTATGTATTCCCACACTTTGAATCTGTTATTGTTCAGCTCATGGATAGAGCTGAATAATATGGCTGCCACCTGTTCAGGTCATGAAAGAGAACCGAGGTTTGGAAACTAAAATTGAAAATGGTAAAACCCCTTTCATGGCCTAGAATTAGGAAAATCAGCTGAAGTGGAGTATTAAAGCTGCCTAAATCCTCACAAACCGACTCCAAATGAAACAGTTTTAGCTCAAATATTTTTTTTCCTGTCTTTAAGGTCAGATGTTTGCCCCCTGCAGGATCCTACTCAGCCCTGACCAAGACTATAATGACCCTTTCATGTTGCATCAAGACTATGCAAGGTGCCACCTGATCATAATTGTAATAAATTATGTTGAATAAACATTCACACACAATTAATTAAGTTCAGTATGTTCCCAATCCTTAGGCATAACAGCCCCATGTAGACTTAAGGGGCCAAGGATTGAGTAACCAACCTTTTTATAAATGAATGAGAGCTCTACCTCTTGAACCACAGCCACAGATGGCCCCTTTGACTTTGGTCAAAGCCATGTTGTCTAGTCCCCCATTACTCAGAGCTCCAGATTTCCTTCTCCTGTTTCTGCTCGCAGTTGATGCTTGTGAAGTGGAAGTACGGGCTGTTCTGCTTGACACAGGAGAGGATGGTTGTGAAAAACCAGTGGCATACTTTTCAAAAATGCCAGGATCAGACTTCCCCTTTTTTTGTCTTTCATGGACGAAGAGTGGCAACACTGACTGATTATTGCGTGCTGTCGTCAAGATCACGCACAAGTTAATAGGTCAGAGCAAGTTCATAGGTCAACACTTTGGAGGAGCGACAGCTTGGCTCACCGCCTCTGAAAAACTGTTAGGAATAAATACTATTTTCTTAAAATAAGAGATCCTTTTTCAAACGAGTCTCCATTAAGGTCGGTGCAGACAGCCAAACATGAAATGTTCTTCAAATCAGGTTCAGCCATTGCAGTTGTAGGAAGGTGTAGCCTGTTTTCTTTGCTTGTCAGTGAAGAGAAACTGATAACTGCTAGTGTCAAGCCCACTAGTGTGCAATGCTAGGAAGCATTTCAAATTCCAACACAAAAAAGCGGAAAGTAACGGATATCCAGGCAAAAAAGGACATCCGGCGGAATTTCTGGTGGCACCAGAGCAATCCCGGAAGTGGAACTTCGTGGATATAGACTAGAAATACAGTAATGAGAAAATCAGGAATACGTTGAATAAGCCAATCTTACTAAGGAGAGCTTTTAGGGTAAATTATGAAATTCAACAGTGTTTGAGGTTTTTCCCTGTAGCTTTAAGTGGGCTTAGTGTATTTGTATCTTAAATTAAGAAAATGTGATATGAAAAAAGAAACTGTTTATAAGTGTTATTGCATCTTTGTCTACTGTCAAGTATTGTTTTGTTTATGGGAGAGTAATGTCACAGCACAATCTACCTATTGGTTGGCAGGCTGAGGTGGGTGTGGCTTACCTTTGTCACAGAGCTGTAGGAGTTTAAAAAGTGGAAGTTAAGGACAGACTGAGTGGACAGTTGGAGGAGAAAAGACATCTGTTGCTGAGTGTGGAGATGAAAAGTTATTTTTTCCCCAACAAGTTGTGTTAATGTTATTTGTCCGCGTCTCCAAATGTCTCCAAATGAACTGTCAATGGAGTATCGAGGCTGAACAGTGCCCGACCATGGAGTGAGCTGGTCGAAAACTAAGCGAAGTGGTGCCGGAGCAGCAACGAGAGGTAGGCCATTCCACCTTTATCTTTAGTCTGGCAGCTGAGTGGTTAGCTCTGTAGTTTCAAATACACAGGTGGTCAAAACTCTGGAAGCCCCTGGCCTAGACATAACAATAGTATCAAGTTTTCCCAGGGTTGTGGTTATGCTCTGACAATAGCAAGTCTCATTAGGTCCCCACCAAACTAGGAGGCTATAAATACAAATGTAGGACACTTATGACCACTCAAAAATATTTTCTGTCTGGGGGTTGCAATATGTAAACAACTTTATTTAAAAAAAAATATATCTATGGTTGAACTGGTTACAACTGGTAGATATGCAACTGGGGATGGGGGGGTCACAAGTAGACCTTGCCTTATTTTGAGGGACACAAGGGAAGCCACCATGTTGATAACCAGCCCAAAGTATTAACATGAAGTCTCAGAGCCAAAGACCTAGCAGGGGCACATATAGTAGATGGTTGTCGTATCCATGTTCTCAATATTTAACAGCTATTTCAACCAACAGAAGACAATCACTCATAAACTCTCTTTAACTTGTGTTATGTCCACATACCACATGTTTTAGTGCTTTGCTATTTGTATTTGAGGTAATGGGAGTGATGAGTAATGAAATGACTGATTATAGGAATCGGGGGCCCTGTGACAGCTCTCTTGTGACATCAGCTTTAGTCTCAGAGGGAGTAACTGTTTGAAAGAACAGCATCCATGTCACTGTGTGTGTGTGTGTGTGTGTGTGTGTGTGTGTGTGTGTGTATGTGTATGTGTGTGTGTGTGTGTGTGTGTGTGTGTGTGCAAGAGTGCATGCATGCGTGATATATGACTTCACTTGCCTCACTCCTGTCTTAGTCAATGTGATGGAGTGAAACACACACACACACACACCACAGCGGCGCCAGTTGTGGTGGATCATTTTCATGTCAAGCTTGGATAAATCAGTGGTAATGTGGACTGACTGCTGTATACCACTGCCTGCAGGCAGTTATGCAGTGATTTGCTTATGGCCCACAATGTCAACTAGCCTCTGGAATTTCCCTGCAGATCTCCTTTTACTAGAATACCCAAGTGTATTTCAACTGGCAGTCCACCTACACTGTCTGTGAGGATGTAACTGCGTTTACTGAGCATTATTTGTGGATATATGACAAGCACTACTTTGTGGTAAAGCGTTACAAATAAATATTTCAACATTTGAGAGATACACTTAGCTAAGAAAAAAGACTGGAAGCAGGGGAAAATGTCTAGCCTGGTATTTTCCAAAGCTCACTGATTAAAGTCCCTGACACCAACCCAATATCAAAGAACTACTGGCGAGCAAGGCCCACTGTTGTGTCCTCTCACATCACCTGTGTCTTGTAGACACAATTGCACTTGAGCAGACCGCAAAGGCTACAGTGGACGGCCAACTAGTATGTACATTCTGCGCCTGCTTGAGAGGAAACAACTCTCCATACCACCAGGTGGCAGTAGTCTGTATTTGTCATTTGATGGGAAACTGGACATAAAAACGCAATTGTCACAGGTTGCCATAGCCGTAAACAAGCAGTAATGTTTTCAGCTACAATGGAGGTAAATGGCTAACAATTTGAACAGCATAAATATGTGGAAAGACTTTGAGGTGCAGGAGCTGCAGCCGGCTAATGTTACTGAATGAGAGAGGCATCTACTGACCCAGGCACTGAAAAAGCAGGACACCAAAGGTCATGACAACCAGAACACAAACCTGAGGGGTGTTGGTTGAGTGGACTGACAATACTACGATCTGTGCTACAGTATTTTCAGACACACTGCTCTAGCTTATTCAGTCCAGCTGTCCAGCTCCGGTTGGACAGGCAAGCAAAGAAATGCTATCGCCAGCAGAAATTGTGGAATTATATACAATGGGGTCCGTGATATCGTGGCAAATGCTTTGCATTAATCATAAAAACTTTTACATAAGATTACATGTTTTAATTCAAACGTTAACAACTACAGTCTCAACAGTACAAATAAATTGGATTCTACTCTGTGCTTAAAAAAATCAAGTTAAGAAAGCCACTGAATATGTCTTTACAACAATGGCACATTTTTGAGTTTTGAGTTCCGAACCCATCAAGTCTGCTAATGGTTGTTTTGATTTTGATGTTGAAATGTTATGTTTGAAATGAAGGAATATTTTAATGTCGAAGTTAACTGTATTAATTATTGTGGTGCACTAAGATATACTGTACAATGAGGCATTTAAGTATAAAACACTAGTTCTGGTTGTGTACAGCTGGACTGGAGTGTGCAACAATGTTAGCTACTCACTGAATATAACATGTAAACCCCTCGCCCATTTCTAGCATGTGAGGTAATTCATATGCATTGCTCCAGGTTTGTGACCCGGGTCTTATCTGAATTGTCATGACCAGGGATTAACCTGTGTTGACTGGCTTGGTTTGAATTGACAAAAAAACAGCATAGGTCAGAAAACCCTGGTTCAACCCTGGTCATTGGTGTGAATGATGTATAGGCTACTTCTGTTGATTTTTATTTGAACAACCAAAGCATACTCCATAAATTACTTTTTAGGAGACTGCCTGAAAGTGTGCTCTGTTATCCCCCGGTTTAGGATTAATTACGTTGAGTCTACAACGACACAGAGTTCTTGGACAGAGGCACTGGGATGCTATGGAGGCTATAATGGCATGCTTATCATCGGTTCACTTAAAGGTGAACTGTTTGTCAGGGTTGGACTTTGCCTGAAGCCTATTGAGGCTGTTAGGCTATACTGTGTATATATATATATATATATATATATATATATATATATATATATATATATATATATATATATATATATATATATATATATATATATACATATTGGCTTGTCAGTTCAGTCCAGCTCCAATGTGGTGGAGGTTCCTCCCTGATCACAGTCAATAGTCCTAGTCAATATATTCATACCGGTTTTATGTTGTCAGACAACACAGAATATTTGAGTGAGGTATGAGTAAACTGAAACTTCTCTCACTCTACCTTAAAGAGCTTCTAACCTACCAAAATAGTTATTAATAGTCTGTGTTTTAATGCAGAGTTTGTGATTGATAATTTCTATTTAGTATCAAAATATTGGTATTAGCCTTCAAGAAAGCAGATATCGGTCCAACCCAAGCACTGGGCTTTATTGGTTTATGTCCATCAGGACTAGTGGACGGGCAAGTGTGTGCCTGCCATCTACAGCCTGTGTCAGCATGGCGTCTCCTCAATGCATCCAGTGTTGTGTTAAAGCACAGCAGACTCATTCATTAAGCTCTGCAGCAGTTTGTGTAAACAGTTCGCCTTTAGCTGGTCCTCCAGGAGCTGGATGTGTGACTTTCTCCATTGACGAATGGGAGGAAACAAGAAAAAACATTGTTAGTCTTGGCTCATCTGCCTCAGCTGCTCACACTGCATACTGTTCAGTGTTGGCCACTGATCAGCACCAGAAGGAGCTGAGCGATTAAACATGTTGATGTGTGCTTGATCAAATAATTGCTTTAGAGTTCATTTAGGTCACAATCTGACCATAGAGTAGTGCTGTAAGTATAGTTTGTGATCAGGTTTTGTGCTGACGGTACCTGCAACTTCAGGTGCTTAGGGTTTTGTTAATCTGCTTGCGGTAGTAACAGTTATACAACAGGTACAACACTACTGACAGTAGTTTAAAGGTCCTATACCTTAAAAAGAGAGTTGCATGTCTTTTTTTATTATAAAGCAGGTCGAGGTGCTATACTGTAAAAGTATAAAACGCTCAATTCACAGAGAAATGCACACAGCCCATGTTCAGAAACGGTGCCTTTAAAGCATCTTCTAGTAGAAACCCAAATTACAAGTATAACCTAAAAATGAGCATAATATGGGACCTTCATGGTGGATGTCTGACATTTTGGTTAGTAAGAGGACCCCACTTACCTAGTATTTACCTGTTAATTGCATGGTAAAAATATTACATTATTAGATAACTACCACTGGTAATAATTAGGTAATTATAGAGAAACTACATCTGAAGTACGAGGTAAAACCTTAAGTATTACTCGTCAATTCAACAAAGTACCATGTTGTACAATATACTCAGTATGTAAGTGGCAACTGGACTGTAAAAGGAAGTCTTGTTTGTTTCCAGGTTGTTACCAGAATAATACTGTACACATTGTAATAGATTACTCCCTTTGTCTGTTCAGTCAACACCAACTTGTAGCCCACCATTTACGTTCCACAACAAAACTATAAAAACATGAACACTTACCCATTAAATAAGTTGAAACTGGAGTGTAAAAGGAAGCCTTGTTTGTTTCCAGGTTATTACCATATAACTTGTAATCGATTACTACCTTTGTTTGTGCAGTCAACACCACCTTGTACAATATAGGTTCCACAAAATAACTATGAAAAACATGAATATTTACTCATTTAATAAGTTGAAACTGGACTGTAAAAGGATATTCCAGGATATTACCATTAAACTTGTAACAGATTACTCGGTAGCACTTTACATTGCGCTTTTGGTCGGATCCATCGCCGTCCGCTTATCCGGGGTCGGGTCGTGGTGGCAGCAGCTCCAGCAGGGGACTCCAAACCTCTCTTTCCAATCCTGTGGAGCACCTGTACACCCTGTACAACTGAGACAAGAGCTTGAACAACAGCACCCTCCTCAGCCTTTACCTCCACAGCTAAATCTGTTGCCTCAGCAGCACCCACCTCAGAACCCACCAGCATGGCAGGGACCACTTGCATTATCAACCCCAGAGAGAGATGTTAAAAAGATATTGAAGCGATGCACTAAACTGAAAAAAGAGAGGGCACAAATGAAGCAACAAATGGTCAGACTTTAAATGCAACTTGCAAAGTCAAGAAAATCTGAAAAAATAAGGAAGAGTTAAAAGAAGGTTAACTGAAAAAAATAAATTTGTTAGTGAGAAATACAAGCCAAGGGGGGCCAAGAAATGTGCAGAAGTGAAAAAAGAGCGGGTGACTGAATTCCTGTGTAGACATGAGAACAGCAAACCTCTACCTGGAAAGAAAAACACCATAACAAAATAAAATAAAAAAAAGTTTAAAGATGAGTCCTTCTCAAACCTCTGAAAGAGCTCCATTCACTGTACAATACAGATGCAGAAAGGGAAGTCTCACTGTCTTAAACACGGTTATCAGTCACTTGACTTTTATGTTGTGGCCGCCATCTTTTGGACCATTGCGCTGCCTGTCCTCAGTGAAAGTAAAGAATGTCTCACCGGAAAATAGCACACCTCACTGCTGACGAAAAGCAACTGTATTTAAACAAAAAAGATATTTTAGGTTTTGATCCATATCTTCTCTCAAGTGAATGATACTGCTGAGAAGTTGCCAAATTTGACGTTTCCTGATATTTACATCTACCTTATTCACAATCCCTCTCCTCACACCGGGGAGTCCCTCAAGGCACAGAAGCTTACTGCTACTTCACTTCAGAATGGATAAATGATCCCAAAGTTTATCATCTGGAGATGAAAAAACTGTTCTTGATCATAGGAAGGGTAAGTGGCTGGTAAGCGATATCAACATTACAGGAAACCGTGTTGTCTGCACCAAGTTCAATGAACTAGCTACCATTATCGTTAGCTAACGTTAAAGGAGAATTCCGGTCGATTTCAACACGTAGCTATGTTGTTTGTGGTCACGGAGTGAGTCAAACAAAAATAATCTGTGTTGCCTACACTGAGTTATGCTCCTGCTACAGTTCGCACCCAGGCGGCTAAAACGGGGCAGGTTTAAACGTGCTTTTAGCCTCTTAACATCTTCGAGATGTCATTACAAGTGCCTAGCCATGTGAACTGATTCCTTCCGAGTGAACACAGTGAATATGACTGCAGTAGATGTGAAAAAAATAGTGTAATATTTCACTGGTAATAAGACCAAAATAATATTATTAAAATAAAGAAATTAATCTCAGGATAACATCTAAATAAATGTTGATAGATCTAGCGTTTTTTTAAATATAAACAAAAAAGCAACCCAGCTTCCCTGGCCGAAATAGACCAAAATAATAACATTAAAAGAAATACATATAAACCATGATAATATCTCGTAACTAATGTTGATTAAAACAACGGTTATTGTACTAAAAATACCAATAATAAAACGGTCAGATTTTGTCGATATCCGACAGTGAGGGATTAACATGAATGTCTATCTGACGGACCCCCCTGTAGAAAAATAACACAACCGGTACCCCTATTTCGTTGAAACTTAACGCCAGGGGTCCTTGACCATGCGTCATACATTTGACGAGTAGGGAGTGAGACTGTGTTGGAGAGGTATGCTCTCATGCGTTAGCTCTGATGTTGTTAGGCTGGGCTGTCTGGATTCAAGCGCAGACACGGAAAAAGGTCAGAACAGGTATTGAGGTTTATTGAACACAAAAAATGAGTGATGCAGGTGCTGGATATCCCCTGGGGCTGAGAGCGGGCAGACAGGTGAGAAGCAGGTTTGAGAGAAGAACAAGGCTCAGACAGGCAGACTTGGCTTCCAGGGCTGTAGTGCGAATCTGGACACAAAAACACAAAAAGTCAAAACAAAGCTTGCAACAGGTATACAAAAGAAAAGCAGTCTTTGAAAACACTGAGGCTGGCCGTAGCGAGTGTTACCACTTGGGTGAACGGACGATCTGGCAGAGACTGGTTGGAAGGCTGGGGTTTTAAAACAGGAGAGGTGATTGCTGGATGTGAATCAGGTGAACAGGAAGCCACAGGTGTCTTGACGAGGAGGGAGAGAGCCAGGAGCGCCACACCCACTCAGCACATGACAGACAAAAAACAAGGGAGAGGGGAGAGGGAAAACAGACAGCACCATGACAGATGTATTCTGTGTTGGCTGATGGGCAGGATTGCACCTATGCATGGGCCCAGTCAAGTTTGGAGTCTGTCTGGGATGTCCAATATGCAGAGATCCATAACATCAGTTTCTCCCAAAAACAAGAGCCCCATCATGTTTAAGGCCCCAGCTTAACTAATAGTAGACCATCAGATGAAAAATGCAGGATGTTTATTTGAGATGCTTCATCACATTGAAACACAAGAGTCTAGGCTAAAAAAATTGCCATTCTTTCTGTAATTGAGGGCCACTCCCACAGGTACACAGTGGTGAAATGTAACTTAGTACATTTACTCAAGTACTGTACTTATGAACAATTTAGAGATTTTTATACATAGCTTGAGTACTTTCATTCCATGCTTCTTTATACTTCTTTATTACATTTCAGAAGGAAATATTGTAATTTTTACTATACTACAGTAACTTGACAGCATTAGATGCTAGTTACTTTGCAGATTTAAAAAAATTATCAAATACTTTTTTATTACATTTATACAAGTTAAATGTATAGTATGCATGATTGTTTAAGAAAAAATATTCTAAGTACTTTTACCTGTCACAACATATCTACTCTACACAAGTCAAATATCTTAGTACATCTTACACCACTGCAGGTACACTCCAAAGGTGATGCAGCTGGACTTGCCACCTCCTCTGTCAACCTTATATTCAAGCGCCCAGCTTGAGATGGACTTTCCCACACTACTGGTTGAGAGTACCAAGGTTTGTGATAGCCTACATCTAACCACAGCCCGTCTACAGAGAGCCTGTTCACTCCCTATTTTGCCCCATTGTACCAAATTTGGTTGCAGTTCCACCAGAGTTCCACTGGGGGTGATCGCAGGCGAGTGCAAAATGAATGGGACTATATGGAGCTAGACGGCTAAATTTGTCTCTTTCGCCTGGTTGCCGTTGAGAAATCTCAGATTTGATTGTAGTTTTTGCAAGTTCAACATGGATTATAGGTCGAAAGTTATGTCCTTTCGATTTCTTACAGGTTGAGTCATTGTTGCCCATAACACACTAGCATTCTGCCAATGAGTGCTTATTGGTCAGTTACAAGGTTCCCTCTCTTGAATCCTATTTATTTCTGTACAATGCACTCTTTGATTTCCTTGGGAATGTAAGATTTGTTATTTGGGTAATTAGTGATAAATTTTTGTGGTAACACGTGATCTTTACAAAAGTTAATGTAATCAGTGATAGTATTTATGGCCTCCTCTAACTCCAGGCTATGAAAGAGTTCCCAGTTGGTACAGGAGAAACAGCCTTTTAAAGTTTCAATGCCATCATTATCCCATATAGTTTTAACCTGTGGTTTGCTGCTTTTAAGCAGGGACTTGTACATGGGGATTAAGTGGACGGCATTGTGATCAGAAGATCCTAGGTTTAACCTTAGCGGTGTACGCATTATTTACATTACCATAGCATTTGTCAAGAATATTTTTACCTCTGGTATTACTATCCACAAAGCAGGCTCAAGTTTACAATGATTAAAATCACCTAAAATAAAGCAAGGGGCTTCAGCAGTGTGTGTGTGTTTTTTTTATTGCCTGTGAACACAGTCTGTTATGGCAGTAGCTGCATTTGCAGTGTTTCCACTGGGCGGGATGTAAGCGGTGCATAATATGAAGTTGCCAAATTTGCATGAGGTTGCAGACCGACTCTCTCAGCATGAACTGCGAACACCACTTGTTTTTAACATAAAACCGGTACCGCCGCCTTTGCTCTTGCCACAGTCATCGGTCCTGTCAAAACGCACCAGGGAAAAGCCGTCCAAAGAGACGAGCGAGTCAGGCACGTCCTCCTGCTGTCACATCTCATTGAAGACAAGCAGGCATGATTCACAGTACTTGTGTAGAAATCTGGTGTTGACTTTGAGCTCCTCAACTTTGCTCTTCAGCGAGCGGACGTTGTGGAGAAGCATGGAGGGCAGGGGTGGTCTGTGTGCTCTTCTCCGAAGTCTCTGTCGTACTCCGCTGCGTTTCCCAAGTGCCCCTGACTGCAGCACGCAGATCGGGGTTGGGCTAAATGTGGGTGGAGCTAAACGTTTGACACTGCGGGCGTGCCATCTTGTGGCGGAGATCAGCCACCACATTCTCAAACGTCAATGCAGCACCTTTATAACATATATTAAATATAGATATATAGATTATAATAAATAATTATATTTGAATTGTAAAAAGAAAAAGAACAATGGGGTTGGGTTTAGGAAAAGAACCGGTTGGGATTGGGAAAAGAAGAACGGGGTTGGGTTAAGGAAAAGAAGAACGGGGAAAGCAAACGTGACTCGCCGGAAACATGCCCCGGTCTCTGGGGGACGCCAAACAACAACGGACGGTTGGGTTAAGGAAAAGAGGAATGGGGAAAGCTAACGTGACTCGCAGGAAACTAGCCCTGATATCTGGGGGACGCCAGACAACAAGTGACAGTTGTTAAGAGTCGGAGTGGCAATCGGGAGAGTCTTGACTTTTCCCGGTGGGCCGGTAATGTTTCGAGGGTGCGAGGGCCGGTCTGCCCGCGAACGGACGCTGCCTGCCCACGGATGGACGCTGCCGGCCGGCGGACGGATGCTGCCTGCCTGCTGGTCAAACTGCGCAGCCTCTGCTCAACCCGTATAGCGTGCCCCCCAGTGGCCAGTGGTCTACGAAATTTCCCGGTAGATGTTTTGGTTCCACTCCGTCGTTGGGGGAAAGCAAACTTAAGACGTGGGAAACGATCTTAAGTTTGTCATCGGGGTGAAAGCTTGAAAGTCCTGTGTTTGTCCCTCAGACATACATTCTTCCTCTACCAATTGCTATTGGGCAAGTGGGTGAAGTCAAACGTTTAGCTCCACCTACGTTGAGCCACTCCTCGATCTGCGTACTGCAGTCGGGGCTTACTCGCGTTTCCTCCTCTTCTGCGTCCGTCCACTGCAACCTGCCGTCAGACTTTGGGCAAGCAGCTCCCTCGGTAGCTGAGGGGCAGGCGTGTGACTGGGCCGCAGGAGCAGGAGTTAGTCCCGGTTGTACCTCAGGAGCGCAGTCTGCATAGTGCCCCGACCCGCTGGGGTAGCAGGAGTAGCATACAAGCCAAACAATTGGGATCGCAATCACTCCTCTCAGTAAAAACAGTAACAACAGCATTGTGTTGCACTTGAGCACTGTGTTGGGATAAAAACCAAAAATTCATAAGAAGCCACATACAACAACACATAACGAACAAAAACAATGAGGTAACAGCATGAGGTAGCCCGAATCCCAGCAGAGCAGCTGCGACTATGTTACCTAATATCAATACATTTTCAACCTTATATCGATATATTTCCAAACGAGGTATCAGATTAGACAATACAGTTAATGTCGATATAGTTTAATGTTGCGTTACACAACACATTTTCTCTCCAAGCCGTGCCGTGAGTTTGCCTCATTCTCACGCAACCCTGCCCACACCACTACACACAAGCTCTCCCGCAACAGCAATGGTCCACACTGCTGACATTTGTCTACAGTTTTAATCGTTATTTCCACAGCTGTATATTTTCTTAAGCATGATAGGAAAACCTGTATTTGTACCAATGTTTCCGCTGGTAACTTTGTGTTGTGACGACTGCCACGGCAAAAAACAAGGCAAAAACATGGATGATTAATAGCGTGTGAATCGGTGCCTGCTGGACCTGGACAAGAGATGTGACCCATGGCCATACATGAGACTTTGTAAAAAATACCAAGATACACATCGTCATTTAACTGAAAAGTAACGAGATATGAATTTTGATCAATTTCGCCCAGCCCTATTTGAGTATACAGCAATGAGATTGGTGCATGATCCGAGCAATAGCAATCCTATTAAAAAAAAAATTGTAATTCCCAATACCGATACCAGCGCTTTAGGCAGTATCGGAGCTGATACCGATAACATCTCAAAATGACCTGCTAAACATCAGCATCAACAACAACATGATAACTTTGTCACTGTGAGCACTGTACTGAATTACAGCATCCTATAACTTTTTGTATTGCCGTAAACCCCTTCCAGTACCACCCAAATCTACTCAATACATGTTCGACCTCACCCCTTTAATATTATGAAGTTGTCACTCTGTTTCTCAGTGTTAGCTGAGACTTCAGTCTGCAGTACAAGTCATAAACTTTACTGATAAACCACAAAATTACACTGAATTACATCACACAATAACCAAATAAAACTAAGGATTTCAGTTTCAACTTCCTGTCTGTCCATATACATGCTTCCTCCCACATTCAAGGAGGCTTGGTCAGGGTCATGAAGCAAGGGTGGACTAATGTGTGTTGACCCATTCCGATAGCCCTGTAACGTGGGGTTATAGTCTTATTACTTAACGCTTGATTTCTGTTTTGTATATCAACTTTGTGGACATGCAATAAGGAGCACATCACACCTGAAATTGCCTGTAAGTGTGTGGTGGGATAGGCTCCAGCACCCCTTGACTCTCAGTAGTTCAGGGAGTAGGTGGCTAGAAAAATAAGTCTTAGTTTTAGGAAGATTAAGGGTTGTTCAGACACAAAAAACTTCTGGATGGAGCAAAGGTGTTGCAGCTCTCAACAAAAAAAGCTGTCCACATAGTGGAGTAGCCAGGTACATTGTGGGCGTTCTGAGCAGAACTAGGATATTCATTGAATTGTTGGTGACTGACATGCTAGCAAGCCAGCAGAATACTACATATAAATGGACACTACTGGAGTTGTTGAGCAATATTAGGCAAATATATTAGTGTAAACCGTAGTGCAGAATGTTAAGGGGAAACCATATAAGGCTAGAAATGAGATAGACAATCCGGAGACAGCCCTGTTGAAACAAACCAGCAGATAAGGTATTTCACAAGGGGCTGTGAAAGGTTTGAGAGTTGGCTGGACAAACAGTCAGAAGTTAAAGCAGACAGTAAAGCCTTCTGTAGGCTTTATTCTTCTGCTGTAGTGTGTTTCTGCTGTCTAGTCACTTACTTAGATACGCCAAATCCACCAATGATGTTACTTTTTCTCATCAAGCAAATAAAAGGGATTCCCACTGGCTTGCTCAGAGCTCCCAACAAGTAAATGCCATACGGAAAAGACAGGTGAGAAATGTGATGAATTTAACCGTCACCAGATCTTAGCTCAGGATGATACAACTCTGCATTATACCCACACTTTTTCCATTCACATGGACTATAGCATGTACTGTACAGATTAGGAGAGCTGGATATGTTATAACAATATAGCTGAAAAACGATTAAAAAAATATGCACAACCCTGTGCCCAAAAGGATGGGTGTTGAATAAGAGAAATACCATTGACACAAATAGATCAACAAACCAAGTCGCTCCCAAATTTTAATACTGTGTAATGTTTAGAGTACCAAGCTCTTCCTCAGACTTTTTTGGTATCATGAACAATATGGCTGCCCTTTCATTTGTACATAACTTGCTCACCCAGCAGAAAAGCCCATCCAGGCACCCAGTCATCCATTAGAAGTTTGATAGTGCAGCAACAAAAAAGTTAATTGTTTCCCCCCTTCCCCACATTATACCTGTCAACCAATTGACAGTGTTTGCATTACTACATACGCATATTGCTGGAATCACCATCACTTACTACTCTCCAACGTCTATCAAAGATAAATTATCATTAACCCACTTCAAAATACAATAAAAGAAAACTTCAGATCTTGTCTCATTATTATCAGATTTAGACCTTTTTCTCTCTGCATCAACAATAATTGTGTTGATTACTGTCTGCCCCTTAATGTCAAATCTACGTAAACGTTGGCATGTGTGCCAAACCTGTGATAGAGGCACTGAGCCTCTGCCTCTTTAGCTGCAGACTGTTGTACGTCCTGGTGCTGGAATACTTTCCAGTGAAATACATTCACACTTCGCACCGTTTATTTGTCAGCATTTTAACCATGTTTAAGCCAGCTAACGTTACTAGCTAACGGTAGGCTAACGTTACCTGCTGTGTAATGTTAGCTGGCATCATGCCTTAGGCCTTTAAAAAATGGCATCGCGATACATTTTTTTATCTCAACCGTTTGTAATATTTACACATTTAAATCCATTTTTAACCGATTCACGATGCATTGTTACATCCCTATCATGTACCGTATTTTCTGGACTATAAGTCACACTTTTTTCCCTACTTTGGCTGGTCCTGCGACTTATAGTCAGGTGCGACTTATATATCAAAATATATATAATTTAACATGTTTTTACATGTTAATTCATACTGAAAACATCACCGTCTACAGCCGCGAGAGGGCGCTCTAGGCTTGTGACAACTAGAACGCTCCTCCTAAAGACAACTGAGAAAGAAAAGAGATAACAAACTGCAGGTAGTAAAATATGCAGCCGAAAACGGTAATCGAGCAGCAGAAAGAGAGTTTGAAATGAGGCAGACTGGCGAAAAGGTGACTCTTACTGCAATGAAGAAAACAAAGAAAGCTAATCGGCTAATCGTGGGCTGAAAGCAAGACGGCCAGAGCTGGAGGAACGAGTCGGGAGGGGCTCGTTCACGGTGCAGTTACGTCTCCACGCCTTTTAATCCATCCATGCTCCACGCCCTGGTAGCTAGTTGTTCTGTGTGCTATTGTATAGTTCAATAACTGTTAATGTGTTACGTTAACATACCGGACACCTACCGCATTCAGCGTATTGTTCTGTGTGCTATTGTGTAGTTGAATAACTCTTGTATTTATAATCTAAATAAATGCGACTTATAGTCCGGTGCAACTTATATATGTTTTTTTTCTCTTAATGACGCATTTTTAGACTGATGCAATTTATACTCCGGAGCGATTTATAGTCCGAAAAATACGGTAATCTTAACACTTCTTTTTAGCTTTGGTGACGCGCTGTCTACTCTGCCTTCCCTGACCGCACATCACTGGTTGACCCATATTTTTTGGTAATACGCCTGGACTAATCAGTCCCTCCAGGATTTCGCGATGTCGCGATCGTAACAATTCACGCAAATTCAACCAATCACCGTGATTTTGGTGCGACTCGCATTTTTAACCAATCAACGTAACTTTTCCCTACATTTGACCAATAACCGGAGTTTCCCGCGACTTCAACCAATCCCAGCAGTCCCACGTGCCAGACTTTGTATCAGTATGTGACTCTGAGAGCCAATGACCAAGCGACGTAACACAGATTATATATTGGCACAGGTGTGAGGTCCACATCTTTCCTTACTGTTATTTTGATCAAATAATGTATCCCCATTTCAGTGTAGATCACTCTAGATAAGAGCATTAAATAAATGCCTCAATGTCAAGTTAAACACATTAACCAGTCTCACATCAGTCTCTCCTCTCTTTGTCTGCCAAACACACACATATCCTAAATCAACCATTCTCTCACCTTTTTTGTAGATGTTATATCTCCTACACACTTCAATCCTTACTTCAGGCGGCTGACGTTTGATGTGTCTTCCATGGAAAAGAACGCCTCCAACCTGGTGAAGGCGGAGCTCAGAATCTTCCGTCTCCAAAACCATGGGGCCCGAGTGTCTGAGCAGCGCATCGAACTCTACCAGGTACACACACTTTCCTCTGGGCTGACATCAGGAGCTGACTTTACGCTTACTTTAAAGTGGAAATCCTTAAAGTTTGTGGCCTTGTTTATTTGGCGACACCCTATGTACTAGAGGTAACAGCTAATTTGGTTAATACCACAGGTCGAGGAATACTTTCGACCAAAACAAATTATTGTTCTTTTAATACAGAAGTCAGGCAATAATTGGCCTTTTTACATAATTTTGTGAGCAACCATGATCTGATTTCATGCTGCGCACGGCATGAGTCTGTGAACAGTGAAAGTGAAAGTAGATGGTTACCTCAATGAGACGTTGGAGCCTCCTGTCGCCTGCAGCTGCTCATCTTACAGCTCACTGTGGCTGCTCCTTCTTGTTCCATAAGTCCCTGCAATATTTCAAACTGATCAGCTGTCAAAAATTACCCTTGTCTTATATATATATATATATATATATATATATATATATTTTTAAATACAAAATGTGAATGTAATTTCATCAGTAGCACAACCTTACTGCATAATAGTTGTCTTATCTGATGCCATCACTAGGCTGATTTAAGAATTGAATTTAGGCGGCTGTATTTAACAGTGAGTTCATTTCATTCAGGTGTGAGGATGGTGGATCAGGAAAGACAGGGGAAGGCAACAGGTAGGTCTAACATTAGGTGGAAGTGTAGGGGGAGCCACTTGATACCACAGATTTATTTCTTAATATTATTAATCTGGAACAACTAATGAAAAATCTATTATAATGTTGTTTGACTATATGTCTTAGTGGAGAAGAACACAGGCAAGGAGTGAATGAGACAGACATGAGGTCGGCGATGGCATCACGTAGCGATTAAACCAGTGATGACATCAGGCAGGAGTTCTATTAGTTAGACCACACAAAACTAAATGTCCAGTATGGTTTGAAGTTCTGTTGACCAACCTATTCACTGTGTCCTTTTAGGGGGAAAAATAGTGCAGACAAAGATGGAAAGCCACTCACCGCTCAAATCACATTAACCAGGGGTGATTATTAGCTTGCCAATTGTCACAATTTGGTTGCCAAGAGCAACTGGGCAACCGTTAATGTCGCTGATATACTTTAAAATAAACCTTTATAATTTAAAGCCCATACATGATGATGTCCGGCACACTTTTTTTTTGCCGGATACCCCTCTGACACTGGGTAGTTGTGCTCCTGCGCATAGTGCAAGCGTAGGGTTCGGTTTGGTGGAAAATAATTCTAAGGTTCAGCAGAAACTGAGCCCCATCAAAAAGCCCAATATTCGGCCGAATCCCTGATTTGATGCATCTCTGTTTTAATGTGAAGCCGCACCAGTAGGAAATGTTCGATTTGCAATTAGCAGTAACTTAATACGGCATTTTTTAACGCCACAGAAACGGAAAATATGTAAATATTGCAATACCTTCGTCAGTGGGCCATATGCTCAATCACCAGTGTGTTACTTCATTCTGTAATAATGTAATGTGACTTAAGAGACATTTATTTAAATGAAAATCATCAAGATTGACACTTTAAAGTCATAATTATATTCCCATATTGTAAAAATTTATTTCCATGTCCAACTGAAAGAGATGGACAGTATACGCATTTCAGACAAAGGGTGAATACAGGTTTTATTCAGACAGACAGTAAGAGAAAAATAAAAGTGTTTTCTAAACATGTTCTAGTGAACCTATTAGCATATAATGTGACCTTTTAAAAGATGACATTTGCTCATTGTTAATATTCAATTTGTATATATATATATATAATTTTTCATTTCAAAGCATATATATGGCAATACTTGTCTGACAAGAAAAAAACGTGTCAAGTAAAAAGATCCAAGTTAGGCTTTAAAACATGGACACAGTATAGTTCTCCTAGTAGCTGCAGGTACTTTATTTACTGAACAGTTTTTCCAACTACACTTTAAACTTTAGTTGTGTTTACATGGTCTATTCATTTTGGCTCTGAAACTCTTCTGCCTCATCATGGTAAGTGTCACTGGTCTGACATAACTAATGTGTATAGAAGGGGTGGGCGATATGGCCCTAAAATAAATCACAATATTTCAGGGTATATCTGCGATTATATTGTTGATAATATGACAAAATAGGCAAATGTACAGGCAATTCGTCAAAAAGTTTGAATATTGCCTCTTTATGATATGATTTGTTTCATATTATACCCTGATATTATCTGGAACAATACGACATTGCACAGTGCACAGCAATCCTGTACGCCCTGTGCATACATTTTTTTCTTGATCTTATGATAATAATGCATAAATGCAGCAGCTGACAACAGCTATGCTCTGCTCTCTGCTATATTTCCTCATTTATTATACATTATTTCACCCATAAGTCATCAATTATTAATGAGGTCTAAGCCATTTTTTCCTATCTTTGGTTCGCCTGGTCTCCTTGTCTAATAATGCTTGTATAACAATCAAGTTATAGAGACCATTTCTTTCAGGACAACCTGGGCTATCAGGATATGTATGTGTATACATTATGTATAAATTGATAGATGAGGATAAAGACAAAAGAAAAGACTAAATGGAAATGGAATCTCACAGAAATGTATTGAAATCACACAGAGAACAATAATAATTATGTGCTATAGAAATAAACTTTACTTACTTACTTACTAATTTGAAAATTGTTATCCAAAGTCTTGTCAATCAGGGGAGAATAAAATAAACTCTGTAACTAACAAAAATATGAAACTATTTTGAATTTTTTTTCCCGTAAAAAGTTCATATGATTTTATCCAAAAAGTTAGTTGTGTCATCTTCAATGCATTTTCTGTCTGCTATTAGACATCAGTAGGCCAAATCTCACGCATTTCAACCTCCAGGCTTCATTCTGGCATCTCTTTATCTATCTACCAGGCCTCTACCAATACACACACACACACACACAAACACACACACACACACACACACACACACACACACACACACACACACAAAATAAAGCCCTCCTGTATGGGCTCTTTATTCGCCAAGCAAAATTGATCCTGAAATATTTCATGTGATTAGTCTACACAGCTGTCAGTCTAGGCGTCAAATCCAAGATGGCACCAGCTAACCTGAATACATTGTTTTTTTATTACTAAACTTCTGGAAGGGCTACAAAGGCATCAAAGCACTTGTTATTAAGCTCCAGCTGTTTGCTACAAAGCTAAAAAAAATCAGTGGGAGCATGAGTGAAAGGTCGCCAAGGCAAAGCGGAGATTATGTGAGTTGATTTTTGGATTCATAGTTATTTATTTATTTTTGCAAAGACAATTCCAAGTAATTCCATGATGGATTAAAAAGCTTCCGATCCGGGAATAAACTGCTGATAGTTATGGACGCTGCTATCATTGAACCCACAGATGGAGCTACCATGTTGTTTGAATCATGTGTGTTTACATGGACATGAATTCCGGTTATTAGACTTACAACGTTTTTGATCATATTTGGGATATGATTTTTACAATTTATATCCCTGTACAGACTTGCTGTAAACAGTCTGCTCTGAGTGCATCCACCTCTCTCTCTTTCTCTCTTGCGAAATTTTATTTTTATTTTGTAAGCGCAAACATTTTTTTAAACTGACATCATCATGTTACATTTATCCTATGAAAAAGACAATTTTATGGACGGTAAACACGTCAAATTCAACAAAGAGTGGCTTAAACAGTACAATAGGTGTGTGTGTGTGTGTGTGTGTGTGTGTGTGTGTGTGTGTGTGTGTGTGTGTGTGTGTGTGTGTGTGTGTGTGTGTGTGTGTGTTTTCCATCATTAATATCTAATTCAATTCAATTTTATTTATAGTATCAAATCATAACAAGAACTATCCCAAGACACTTTACAGATAGAGTAGGTCTAGACCACACTCTATAATTCACAAAGACCCAACAATTCCAACAATTCCTCCAAGAGCAAGCATTGAGTGCAACAGTGGTGAGGAAAAACTTGGAAACGTTGGACAGACCCAGGCTCTTAGTGAGCGGGCATCTGCTAGTGCCGTTTGGGACACAGAGACACTGACATCTTCTACATATGAGATGTTCTGCACAAGATACACTTTTAGGCTTAATTAGGCTGTTTTAAGAGTGAAATTTTTTGGCTACTTCCTGGATCTTCACAATCCTACTTACAGCACCTTTAAGCAAAATTTATTTGGAGACAAACTTTGCATTTTGGAAGATTGCCGGCATTCTGAACCGGATGTCTGCGGTCCACACAGACACACACAGAGACACACACACACGGACCATAGTCAGTGAACATGGCTGTGGTGAAGTTAGGATGACAAATAACGTTATAGCTTAGTAGTTCCAATAAAACCTTTGTGAGTAACAAGGGCCTTCTGAAGTACACCCCTTTGGTCTAGACAGACATGTCCACAACTATGAGATGTATACCAATGAAATGTGGTACAAAAACCTTAATCACAGAGCTGGCAGATCAGAAAACACTCTCAAGGGTCATCCTGGAATGCAATCACATGTTATCCATTATGTTCTCAAGGTCGGAGAACTTGTTTGACAAGATTGTGTTGCATAGAACTTTGGGTATTTCTCTTTAGCCACTGTGACTACTGCAAGCATCTTAGTGAGGTTTTTTGGTGCTTGACTCTGTGGCAGCATTCTCAACTGTCAATACAAATAAAACTTAAGCATTTTAAATAAATAGCTCTGAAAACAAAATTTCTGTTTCACAACTTTGACCTTTCATGCCTCTGTTTTGTAAATAGATTTTAGGACACAGAGACCCGACGTCCCCAACACAGCGATATATAGACAGCAAAGTGGTACAAATGCGAACAGAGGGAGAGTGGCTGTCCTTTGATGTGACAGAGGCAGTGAGTGAATGGCTGAACCACAGAGGTGAGTGCACATTCCTACCATCACTGTAGCACGTTCATCATCATTTATTGCATGTTTCCCCTTGTTGTGACTTTTGTTTCTTCACAGACAGAAACAGTGGATTCAAGATCAGCCTGCACTGCCCGTGCTGCACGTTTGTACCATCAAATAACTACATTATTCCCAACAAGAGTGAGGAGCTGGAGGCACGGTTTGCAGGTTATTGGATTCAGAATTTTTTAAAAGAATATACAAGGATGTCTTATTATTTATTATTGTATTATTGTCAACTAATCCCATGAAAACACCAATACCAACAATGTGTTAGTTCATCTCGTAATATCATCAGTCAATCAGTTTTGTTTCTCACATAAAATTGTATGAGGTACAATTCCAGGGAAATGTTGTCCCATCATAAACTTGTGCATCATAAAGCAGAATGTGGCCATCAGAAACACAGAAAAAGAGTCACCTGGTCGAATAGCACCGTTGGCACTCCAGGATAAAGCTGACGTTAAGTCTTAGCGAAAGGACACCGCAGGGCCCAACATCTTGCTAAAAACAAATGGAGATCAGATCGATATCCGACTTCTGCACACTGCAGGATGCCGAGCAGAGAAGTCGCAGCCGGTGTTTAATTTCTCCATGCTTGCCTCATTGCACCCTCTGATGTAGAAATGGAAATGGACATAGAAATGGTCCTGCTTGTCCACGCAGTCAGGATCGTAGCCATAGATTGTAGCTAATAGCCATGTTCACCTTTTCCTGTTTACTCTGATTTTTACATTTGAAAACTTTTACTTAATAATTGAATTTGAATTTTGAATTTATTAAAAGGATAGCCCCTTGAGATGTAGTATCTCATTTTCGAGGGGGTCCTATAAACACATACAAATAGAACAGTGTTACATAACAAACATACACTATAAATACACAGATACAGACAAATTGCTCAGCCTCTCTCACCCACACCCCCAGCTGTTACACAAAATAGAAATTAAATACAATAATAACCTGGATAATAAATCAATTCCATAAGAATAAGGAACAATTGAAGCAGTTTGTCTTCATAACAAATTAACAGAAAAGTCTTAAGTATACACAATTAGAAACAGTTTGTTTTAAGATGAGAAAATAAAGATGTCCTGAAGAGACTGTATGTAGTAATAGATCTCAGTGACACAGGAAGATTGCGATCAGAAGGAGCTTCATAGTTTTTTATTTTATTTTTTTAAGTTTAATATTTTGGGCATTTTTAGGCCTTTATTGACAGGACAGCTGAATAAATTAAAGGGGAGAGAGAGAGGGAATGACATGCAGCAAAGGGCTGCAGGTAAGAGTTGAACACAGGCCCACTCTGTTGAGGAGTAAACCTCTACATATGGGCGCCCTCTCTACCAACTGAGCTATCCAGGTGTGCAAGGAAATTTATAATTGAATGATCTGCGTCCAACTTCTTTGAGAATTCAGGGGGCAAAGAAAAAGGGATATTGCATATGTCTGAGTAGATATGAAGATCTACATGTAACCAAAAACAGTTTCAAGCAGGAAGGACAGTTGAAATAAATACATTTAAAGATAAACTGAACCCAGTGAAATTGCCTTCTAGATATAGCTTTTAGCCAGTGATTCATAAATAAAACAATGGTGAGGTTTCTATGGACACCTAAAATCAATCTATATAGTGAATTAAAAACAATTCTTCAATGAGAGTATATTGTTATGAAACCAGTTTTGAACCAAATGAAAGTCAAACTGCAAGTAGTTCTGGATTTGTAATAAATCAGAGTTAGAACTGCAAATAACAGTATCATCAGCATAAAGATAAACATGACAGCTAAAGCATATTTGAGGTAAGTCATTAATAAAAATAGAAAAAATGAGGGGTTCCAAGGTGACAATTGCATAGACTGAAAACCTTGATAAACAACACGCTGGTGTCTATTGTGAAGATAGGCATTAAACCAGAGGAGAGCATTTTGATTTAAACCAATTGAGTACTGCCTATCTAGAATGAGTTGTTGTGATTGACCATATCAAAAGCCTTAGTGAGTTGGCTTTTATCAAAGGATGAGAACAAATCATTCGTGAGTTTTAGAAGAGCAATGGTGGTAGAGAAATTTGGTCTAAAACCTGATAGATGGAGATAATATATTGAGCTGATTGTTGTAATGTGATAATTGATTAAAAATAAGTTTCTCAAGATTTTAGCTATAGAAATAGGTCAATAATTATTCACATCAGACAGGTCTCCATTTTTTAAAAGAGGGATAAGGCTGAATCCCAATCCTCCCCTTATCCCTAACCCTTTGTGTTAACCCTTGTTGTGCGCGTTCACGTGAGAGCTAGTGCTGTCCCAATACTCATCTTGATCAAGGGATAGGGCATAGGGGAAGGGCCAGAGGTCCCTTCCGACCAAGTAAGGACGCAAGCTCACTTGGCCAGCCAGGGGTATACAGATACGTTGCGCAACAAGGTCTGGTACATTTTCACATGGAGGGAATTATGCAGTTAGACAGAGACATATTAAATAGATCTGCAAGAGGACACATTATTACATTTGCAGCAAGTTTTAAAAATGTGGCTTCTAAACCATCTGGACCAGCACTAGTTCTTTCTTTTAACTCACATATAGCATGAAAAACATGAAAAAGCTTGAAGTCGCTGTAACGCTATTCCAGCCACATGATTGGTTCAGCATAGTGCTATTTTCATTATCACTGGCTGTTCGTGTTGTCTGTCAAATCATGAATAAAATAAGTATTGTATTGACCATCTCTTAACTTTTTATTGAGGAAAGTTTATTTTGCGAAGCTGTTCGCTCTACATTACCTAACAGATCCAACAGATCCAGAAGCTCAAGAGGTTGTTCTCCCCAAAGTAATAAAACACGACAGGCACAATATCTATTGGCCTCATCACAAATTTACAGGCTTACACACTGACCGACAATCAAAAACACTGCCTTACAACAACCATTTCTGCGACCACCCCGTCACAAAAATCTGAAAATTTCACACAAGGCCTGGGTCTGCAGTAGCCAAATTTAACAGTTCTAACGTTACCTATATATCTGTCAGAGAACAATAAATCCACATTAGCTCCAACACTTTGTGCGGTCCCTTTTAATGACAACCATTCACAGTCACGCTACCTGCCAACTAAATTATCCACTAACATCAGTGGTTATTTTTTCAATCCTACAAGTCTGTCTGCGATCGTACTAAAGAGTGGCTACTCTGCTCGCCAACTGTACACGCCTCTAATAAGCCTGGCCACGCACACTTTTTGATGAGCTGAAATATCAACTCTGTTGCCTTTCCCAACATACACAGTTATTAAGACTGCTTATTAAGACATTTTCATATGGAGGGAATTATGCAGTTAGACAGAGACATATTAAATAGATCTGCAAGATGACACATTATTACATTTGCAGCAAGTTTTAAAAATGTGGCTTTTAAACCATCTGGACCAGCACTAGTTCTTTCTTTTAACTCACATATAGCATGAAAAACATCAACAGGCAAACTGTGTGCGTCAACCTAGCAGTCCACGATGCTATTTGGGAGGCTAAGACCGAGCTAATGGGCTAATTGCTATCCGACCAGCAGGCTAAATGTCAATGCTACAAACAATCTTTTAACACTGTTACTGTTTCGTTCAAATCTTGAGGTGTGGGGGAAGTCACTTTTTGAAGTTCTGACAAGCACTTCCTTTAAAGCAAAAATAATGCCTTTAGTCTTTTACCTCTTTACTTTGATAAATGTGATTACTGGTAGTTTAAATCTTATGTTTTGACCTGTTAATTAACAAAAGAATTCACATACAGTAGTATGCAGCTTATTGATCTCTTTTATGTTTCCAGGTATTGATGACAGCTTCGTCCATGGTGTTGACCTGAAGGCGTTTAAGAATCGGCGACACAGCACTCAGGCTCCACACCTACTTCTCATGCTGCTGCCTTCATACCGGCTGGAGTCCCAGTCCCAGCACACAAACCAACGATCCAAGAGAGCGCTGGACACAGCCTACTGCTCCAAGTACTAACCTGGAATTCACACTCTTAGTCTCATTACACACACATCTGTTGAGATTCTCCCCTCTGTGAGTTTTCCTTATACAGTGACCTGAAATCTGTATCAGGTATCAGGAATCATGGTGAAATCAAAGTATTCTGTGCTGAGAGTGGTGTTTTTTATGTATTGATAAGCAGCCAAATGCTCTCATGTCACATCATTTGCACATAAACTGTATGGACAGATAATCCAGCGACAATTATTATGAGCTTTACTTCATGGCAAAAGTTTGTTTAAATTGTTTGGATAGTGCTTTTTTTGCATTGAATTGAGGTCAATTGCTTTGTGTGGCGCTTCAAATGGTCATACGAATTTGCAACTCGTGAAGCACAATACACAATGGGTGGCAGCATGAAGATATTTTTGAGAGATGTATATATATTAGTGATAACAAAAGGATACAGACACTCTTGGGCATCGGACTTGGTGGTTATAGCTTGGTGCTGGTGTTAATGAGCTGCTAACACAGAGGAATTTCATCACTATAGCTTTCCATAGAGAGATTTATGCCTATAGACACAGATAGACTGTGCCCTTTTGTTGTGTCAAAACTTGTGCTAAAACAATCATATGAATTTGCAACTCGTGAAACACACAAATAAATGCAGAGATATTTGTATCTGTAAATCTGTGTCGTATCTGTGCCTCTGATTTTTGACTTTTGAAACACAATACACATATGAATGCAAAGCGATTTGTATCAATGTGTATCTGTGTCTCTAACTCGTATTTCAGCATTTGTAAATCAACTTAATATTTTTTAATGGAAATATATTTGTAAACCTCCAATTTGTGTGGACTGTTTTGAGACAGTTTTTCCATGTTTATCTCTGCCAGTAGAGCAAGCTCAAGTCTAGAATTAAGGTCAGGCTTTGGGGCCAATTTCGCTTTGCCTAACAATGTAACAATGTACACTTGAGTTACACCCAATTCCTGTTTCGATGGCATAACACACAAAATAGCGGCCCCGCCACAGCCAGGCCCTATAACGAAAAGTCTTGCTTTTAATAACTTGATGTCGGACTTCCTGTTGGGTATAGGGAGTGGGTCCACGAGGCTTTGTTTGTCACAACATGATACATATGTGTACCAATTTTCGTTACTCTACGTGAAAGTTAAAGGAACACGCCGACTTATTGGGAATTTAGCTTATTCACCGTAACCCCCAGAGTTAGACAAGTCGATACATATCCTTCTCATCTCCGTGTGTGCTGTAATGCTGTCTGACGGCTCCAGCGGCATCAGGCCAGCACAGAACATGCAGGTGAATGGTTCCAGCAATCCTACTGCTCCGAATAAGTGACACAATAACGCCAACATGTTCCTATTTACATGTTGTGATTTATAGAGTCACAGCGTGTACCAAAAACAACCTAACATGAGACACAGCCGTCTTCTAACTGTAAACAAACCGGGAACTATATTCTCAGGCGGAAGAATATAGTACTTGGGCGGAGTGATATGCTCGCAGCAAGCCTGTCTGAGAATATAGTTCCCGGTTTGTTTACTGTTAGAAGATGGCTGTGTCTCATGTTACGTTGTTTTTTGTACACGCTGTGACTATACAAATCACAACATGTAAATAGGAACATGTTGGTATTATTTTGTCACAATTCGGAGCAGTAGGCTAGTTGGAACCAGTTACTTGCAGGATCTGTGCTGGGCTAAGCTAATTCTGGAACTGTCAGGCAGCGTTACAGCACACACGGAGATGAGAAGGGTATGTATGGACTTGTCTTACTCTGGGGGTTACAGTGAATAAGCTAACTTCCCAATAAGTCGGCATGTTCCTTTAAAGGAGGGGGCTTCAACTTTGAAACCTGTTAGGGGGCGCTGGCGGGCCATTTTTGTGCACTTAGTCACAAAACCCTTTTAAAAAGTACATTTTCACCAGGCCAAATGCAGCTGCCAATTTTTGTGAGTTTTTCAGTATGTTTAGGCCCTCAAAAAGGCGATTCATTTATCAAAATAAAAATAAGAATTAAAGCTGCAAGCAGCGTTTGACGGGCCCTCGCACCTCTGTGTGCACTGGGGTTACTGGCGGACGCCACTCCCTGCGGTCGGATACTACAAACCGTCACCAATGAAAAAGGAACTCTGCTGAGTTCAATGATACCTCACACAAGAGTCTACGTCAAACAACCGCCTTTGGTGCTCTGGCCCTAATTAGAACTGCAAGCAGTTATGACGGGGTCCAAGCCTTCCTGACAAGAGTGTGTAACCTAAAGCTCAACAGCAAACATCAGCAAATATCGCAATGCGTCGAACATCAAGAAATATGGCAATGTGTGAGCCACATGGTCTTAAGTATAAACCCTATCCCTAACTTCCCATTTATATTGATTTTATTGATGCATGGTGCATATGTAAAGGCACCAATGTAATTTGGTAATTTGGTGACGTAGTCGGCGCTCGGGCCCTAATAAATGTCTTACATCTATCTGTTGTTTGCATTTTTTAGTTGGGTGAATAACATTCAGTGATCTTCCGTGAGATTAAGGTTTCTGTAATTTATCTTGTCTTGAGTTTTTGGGAGAGGACTTTAAGCTTCTTCCTACTTTTCCAAGACAGCAACAGAAGGAGGGTTTGAAATATCTCATGAGCCCTTCATCAAATCTACTTAACATTTGGTTTCCTGTGTACCCAATAAACTTGGGGTTTGGATTTTGGAGCACTTTGGACAGCATTGGATATACAATGCTGCTAGCTTACCTGGTAGGGCGTGTGCCCCATGTATGTTAAGTTCTTGGCAGCAGCCTGGTTTCAAATGGTTTCGAATCCCCTCTTCTTCTCCCCCCCTCTTCCTGTTTATCTATACTATCTAATAAAAACTAAATAATAGATATACTTAAATATTATTTATTTATATTTATCAATATCTATAATGAACTGTGTACACCAAAGTCAGACTACTGCAACATGATTCACCTCTCCTATTCATCTCTTTGTAGGAACGTTCAGGACAACTGCTGCTTACGGTCACTCTACATTGATTTTAAGAAGGACCTGGGCTGGAGGTGGATCCACGAGCCCAAGGGCTATGAGGCCAACTTCTGTGCCGGGGCCTGTCCATATCTATGGAGCGCCGACACCCAGCATTCCAAGGTACTGTATAGATAATTGTACTTTATTGATCCCTAATTGGGAAATTCTTAAAATAGAAAGAATTTCTCATAACTTCGCAAAATTTGAGGGAAAGGTCAAAGGTTAAAAAATGTGTGGGATCAGAGTTGGTAAGGTCAGTAACTTGAACATTAATGTTTTGTTCTACTTTACTTAAGGTCATATTTTCTTCATGGAATAGCTCTAATTCTTGTGTTTTAGGTGTTAGGCCTGTACAACACCATTAACCCTGAAGCATCTGCATCGCCCTGCTGCGTCTCTCAGGACTTGGAGCCCCTCACCATCCTCTACTACATTGGAAAGACCCCAAAAATAGAGCAGCTCTCCAACATGAAGGTCAAGTCCTGCAAGTGCAGCTAAAAGCGCTTACAAACCAGCACAAACACACTCTCCTTCCTTCACACAAACATAGACACACACACACACACACAAAACACACACACACACACACACACACACACACACACACACACAACTGTATTTTCTCTTACATTACATTATACTCACAGCAGTGTTTTCACACCGGCACTTTGGGGTGGTGTGCTGGAGAATGGAGGTACAGATTCAATGCATACACAACATATAGAACAGTGTCGTCATGATACCAGAAAGTTGACTTTGATACCAATGCTGAGTACCATAGTTACAGTGTTGCATTACATAGGTTGACACTGCCTAATCATAAGCAGACTGGGGCTTCTGTACAGAGAATGTCATGGAGAACATAAGAGTCTTTAGTTTGTTGTGTAATATGTTGCTTTCCAAGCATTAGGAGCTGTTGACTGTCCAACATGCAGCTTTTTTTCACCTATTCAACCTTCCCCAAGAGGAGTGCCAG
This sequence comes from Perca flavescens, assembly GCF_004354835.1. Lineage (NCBI taxonomy): Eukaryota > Metazoa > Chordata > Actinopteri > Perciformes > Percidae > Perca > Perca flavescens. The sequence goes on from NC_041336.1 coordinate 32,121,255, forward strand.
TGTATTTATTTGGTGCTACACAAGTCTGAATGACATTGTTATTATGTAGCCAAGCAAACCAAGACAGCAAGACATAAGAATGCCCTCACATTTAATAGCTTTATGTGCAGCTGAAAACCAGCAGTAGAGGGTTTGAGATTTTCATCACTGCTGTCTTTAAGTGAAATATTTAGATATTTTGCTCCTGGCAACAGTTTATAAACCATATTAAAGGGGTGGTTCAGAATTTTAGACATAGGACCTCATTTCCAAGTCAGCCAGTGTGTTATTTATCAGTGGAGACCGTTTAACACTTTTCATCCAGTCCTTCCAGTTGCAGAGTTCGCTGGTGCTAGGCTAGCACAAGTCAACGGCATATGCTAGCCTGCCATTAAAAGCAGTCTTACACACTCCACAGTACACCCGAGGCAAATAAATTATAACACCAGGCAATCGATGTAAATGTCTGTTGATAGAATAATGTTAGAATTAAAACTACCCTTGCATCGCATTGCAATAGTTATACTTTGTTCCCTGTAGTTGGTAGCATAGGCTACAGCAGCGGCGGAGTGATATTACCTAGGCTACCTAGAAAGCCGGTTTACATGACTTGACAATCACGCAAGTTTATTTACTTGCCGCTGTGAGCTCCAATAATTTCACTCTGCCAGGCTACATAACATAACTGGTACATGAAAGCACACGGGCTAGCAATTTGCATGTAAACTGTCCGAGCTCTCATGACGTTTCTGTCAGCAATTGACCGTTCGCAAAAGCCACGCCCCCTAGTTATTGTTACTACGCCCATCAAACAATGGAGAACCAGACACATCGCCATGGCTGTGTTATCTCCATACCTGTTGGTATAACTGATTGGTTTTGGAGTAATGCAGCAGACATATCCTCCAGGGCACGACAGAAAGAGCTGCAATATGAAGTGGAGGGATATGTTCAATGACGTCAACCTCTCGCTAAATTATCTGTGTCGATAGCAACATGTGCTTGACAGGCTAACAGCTATCAGGCTTGCCTGAATTTCCTACGGAATAATAAAGTATCTAATGTTCTAACTTTACTACTTTCGATAATAATGCTATATAGAACCACAACTGCTAAGTCCCGTTTTACAGATTGTAACTGTTATGTACTTAGCTACTTAAACTACTTATTGATAATTGCAACCCGGTCTCACGGAAGTTCTTGTAAATGTCCACGTTATTCTTAATCTATTGATACGTGTTCACGGAGACGTTTTTTACGTGTAAATGTCACGTTATTTTCTCGGGGAAAGGACGCAGGGAGGCGGCCGAAAAGGTCGCTCCATAAGCCGGAAGGTGCCGCGAGGGTTTTTCAAGTCATCTGGTCTAAAATGATCACTACACATTTGCCACTTGGGTAGGGTCTCCCGACTGGAGTGCGCTTCTCTGTTTACTTTTTGGCTTAGTACTACTAACCGGAGCTAAGTAAAATTCTGCTGCTGCTAAGAAACTAGTCCCTCAAAATGTAATGCGGTCATTGAGATGCAAGGGTAGTTTTATTTCTAACATTATTTTATCAACAGACATTTACATTGATAGTCTGGCATTATAATTTATTTGCCTTGGGTGTACTGTACGCTGGCTAACTTGGAAATTAGGTCCTATGTCCAAAATTCTGAACCACCCCTTTAAATAACATGGGATCCAGTTCATGATGTGAAAAACTGGTTTATGCCAAGCAGCAACTGCATGATGAATCCAGTGAAATGCCTTAAAGGTAGCATTGGTAAAGTTGGAAAGCTCCTTCGAATCCCTCTGTATTTGAATTCAGGACTTTTACTGTGCAGTATTAACAGATTTAATATTAGCCTTTGAGTACTTTTCTACCATTGCCATTATCAACATTCCCAGTTAGAGAAAGGGTGAAAGTAAAGCAAGACAGCATTTAACTGCAGCCCCCAAATCACTAATCCGCCCCTGAAGAACACACCAAGTTGCAGCTACTTGTGGCCAGAAACACACTCAGCGGAGGTATTAATTTCCAAACAGGCATATTAGTTGCTTGCTTTAACATAACTACAGCAGTTATTATAAAACGTTATTAGGGTTCTGCAATGGCAGAGTGGCCCTTTTCCTGCAGGATATCGGCTCATGTTTGTTGACTCCAGGAAAATGAAGAAGAGTTTGAGTGTAATGTTAGTATACCCAGAATCGTGATCAGAAACACACGGTGAAATACACAGGGGATGACTGTGAATCAGAGGTAGAGTAGGTCACCCCTTAACCACAAGATTGGCGGTTCAATCCTAGGCTCCTCCGGCCACATGTCAAAGTGTCCCTGAGCAAGACACTAAACCCCAAGTTGCTCTCCGGATGCTGTATGTAGCTGTCCACTGCCTCTAATACTTTGGATAGGTTAAATGCAGAGATTTAATTTCACTACATTGAACTGTATGATTTTATATGAAGAATAATAAAGTTTCTTCTTCTCACTTAGCGGAGATATTCATCTTTCAAAGAGATGTATAGGTCACTGGTGGCCCCCTGCAGACGGCATGCTTGACAAAGTTCGCTGAGCCATGAAACCTGGCAGAGCCCTGAGGCCCCGCCCCCACTATTGCACAGCTGTTTGCTTGTTTATTAGGAGTTTATTAATATTATATGTGTCCAAATTGCATAAAATCTTACACAAAGCACACCATTAGGTCTCCAGCAATACATACGCCAAGTGTGAAGTAAGATAAGATAAACCTTTATTGCCATTGCACAGAGATCCACACAATGAAATTGTGAGTGCCATAATAAGATTGACAATAAATAGCTAAAAACAAGAATTAATTTAAGACATAAAAATACTTAAGACAGGACAGGAAAAGTAAATTGGAAGAACAGTTCTGGAGATATGCAAAGGACAGACAGACAGAGATTCCCTGCTTTGTTTTGTTTTTTTCAAATTTAAAATGTCTAGCTTAGTACATATCTGGGTCACAATTCTTTACAGAGGTGTCAAAAGTATTCACATTCATTACTCAAGTAGAAGTATAGATACTAGGGTTTGAAAAGACTTTTGTAGAAGTTGAAGTAGCAACTCAAGCTTTTTACTTAAGTAAAAGTGTAAAAGTACTGGTTTCAAAACTACTTAAAGTATAAAAGTAAAAGTAATGTAAGGCAGAGATCTTCAACAGGGGGTCCTCAGAGTCATTGCAGGGGGGCCTCCAAATTATTGTACATTTTTGAGTCTTTAAAAAAAATAAAAATAAAATGTCTTAACATAATTCCAACATATTATTAGCAAATATAAATTCCCACTGATGATAGGCTTACTGGCCTATAGGTAAGGTAGTCAGTAAGATATCAGCCCACAGATACAGTTAATCCTAGATTTACTGTGCCACATATGTAACATTAAAATATGATTTATAAAATCATGCCAACAATTAATATTTTAATAGCTTATGAAAAAAGGTATGTAAGAAGGCTTTAGGTTATCCTAACAGTTATTGTAGGCCCAGTTTAATATGCAACTTAATTCCATACAATATGTAGGGGGTCCCTGCTACATCTCACTTTAAGTTAAGGGGTCCTTGGCTTAAAAAACGTTCAAGACCCCTGATGTAAGGGGGGAAATGACATTAAGGATGTACAGCTTAACTCTAAAACGCGGGGACGAAATCATATGACTATAATAATGTCACAGTATATTAAAATCATACCTGCAAACTCAGAAGGGCTGAAAAAGGTGACACGTAGGCTACATCTCTTCTGTGCTTTTCAGACAACGGCAGCTACAGTCTGGTGTCAGACTCCTCTCCATTGAAGTATAGACACACTTTTACACCGTTTAGCTCTCAGCATTTTATCATGTTTACTCCATCTTCTAGCTAACGCTAGGCTAACCTGCTTCCAACTGTAGTGTTGACTAGCGTCCCGTGCGGTGATGTTCAGTTCCCTCTAACGTCCGTTTTCGGAGCATCGCGCAGGCACCTAAGGCACCGAAATCCGTGTTGCTATTCAGTCCGGTAGATAACGTTAAGGCACCGGTGGCGTATTAGCACCGGGTCTGTACAGGTGTTATGGATCGCGTACAAACCAATAGGGTGTCGGAATAGCTATGTTTATACTTCTCATCCAACCACAATCAAATCCACTCTCTCCGGATGGAGCGATTTGGATAGGCTTTTTTGTGTGTGTTTTTTTGAACGATGACTGACGAGCTGGAATGAAAACAAGCCGAACTGAAATATGAGTAACAAGGCTATTTTTAAAATGTAGGGAGTAGAAAGTACAGATAATTGCGTGAAAATGTAAGGAGTAGAAGTAAAAAGTATGCTGTAAAATAATTACTCCAGTAAAGTATAGATACCCAAAATTTCTACTTAAGTAAGGTAACAAAGTATTTGTACTTCGTTACTTGACACCTCTGATTATTTAATTACCAAATTTTAAGATTTCAGTGCTAGTTGCTTTGGTGACACCCCTGGTGTTTGATTTGAATTCCCTGCCTTCTCCAGTGCACACATTTGCACTGCCTAGAGGTAGGTAGGTAGGTAGGAAGGTAGGTAGGTAGGTAGGTAGGTAGGTAGGTAGGTAGATAGATAGATAGATAGATAGATAGATAGATGGATAGATATTTTATTCATCCTGAGGGAAATTTTAGTGGTAGTTTTAGTATTTTGGTGACTCTGAAACAAATTTCAGCAGGCAGAACACATTTTATGAAAATATATAATGTTTGTAGTAAAGTAATCTTTAGCAGTGGTATCAAAGTCATGCCAAAATGTGGCTTATTGTGGCCCCGCTGCACAGGACACATACATGCTACACATTTATGATACACATACATACATATATGCATACATATGGCTTTGTACAGGTATGTCCCTGTTCGCAATTTAAAGGGCCTGTCAACATGCATCACCTCACACAATTGTCACATTGAGATATAAGATTAAGGCAAACACTGGAAGTATAAGTGATAAGTGTCTACATGTGAAATAAATCCTGAAAATAACACAGCCCCACACCTGACATATACCCCCCACTTCACTCCCCTCTGTCCACAACTCACCCCTACACAGTATTCACAGTCACAGCAAAGCATGTTCTAATTTGTGTGTGTTCTTGTCTGCTATCCTTTCTAGTTTTTCTAAATCAAGTATAGGGTTGGGTATCGTTTGGGTTTTTTCCGATACCGTTGCTAAAGCGGTACTTTTAAAACGGTGCCTGAACCGATACTTTTAAGAAAGTTAAAAAAAAGAAAAAAAAGAAGGGTACTAAACAACTGTCTGCGACATTAAAGAACGGCTTGTTTATTGCTATGGCCAAAAAAAGGTCAAAATTAAATGATTTAATAATAATGTAATAACTATAACAATAACTTATTTGACTAGTACAGTGGGGGAAATAAGTATTTGACCCCTTGCTGATTTTGCAGGTTTGCCCACTTACAAAGAATGCAAAAATCTACAACAGTGAAACAGTGAAAGACAGAATCCCAAAGAAAATTCCAGAAAATCACATCATATGAATTTATTAAAATTGATAACCCTCTGATGAGGAAAAACAAGTATTTGACCCCCTGGACAAACAGCAAGTATTCTGGCTCCTACAAGCCAGTTAGTCTTTCTTTAAGACACAGCCCCAATCCAAACCAATTATCTACATCAAATACACCTGCCTCACCTTGTTACCTGTATAAAAGACACCTGTCAACACCCAAACAACCAGCATCCGACATCACCACCATGGGCAAGACCAAAGAGCTTTCTACGGACATCAGGGACAAGATTGTTGATCTGCACAAGGCTGGGATGGGCTACAAGAGAATCGGAAAGCAACTTGGAGAGAAAAGATCAACTGTCGGTGCAGTTATCAGGAAATGGAAGAAGCACCACACCACCGCCAACCTCCCTCGGTCTGGGCCTCCACACAAGATCTTGCCTCGTGGGGTGTCCCTGATCATGCGAACGGTGAGGAATCATCCCAAAACCACAAGGGGGGAACTGATGAATCAACTGAAGGCAGCTGGGACCACAGCTACAAAAGAAACGGTTGGTAACACACTACGCCGTCATGGATTGAAATCCTGCAGCGCACGCAAGGTCCCCCTGCTCAAGAAGAAACATGTACAGGCCCGCATGAAGTTCGGCATTCACCACCTGGACGACTCAGAAGAGGCCTGGAAGAAGGTGATGTGGTCAGATGAGACCAAAATAGAACTTTTTGGCCTCAACTCAACTCGTCGTGTTTGGAGGGCAAAGAACACCGAGTACAACCCAAAGAACACCATCCCCACCGTCAAGCATGGTGGTGGCAACATCATGCTTTGGGGGTGCTTTTCAGCCAAGGGGACGGGACAACTCCATCGTATTGAGGGGAGGATGGACGGGGCCATGTATCGTGGAATTCTGGACCGACATCTCCTTCCCTCAGTGAGAGAGCTGAAGATGGGTTGAGGATGGGTGTTTCAGCACGACAACGACCCTAAGCACACCGCCAAAGCAACAAAAGAGTGGCTGAAGAAGAAGCACATCAAGGGTCTGGAGTGGCCTAGCCAGTCTCCAGACCTGAATCCGATTGAAAATCTTTGGAGGGAGCTTAAAATACGAGTTGCCAGGCGACAACCTCGGAACCTGAATGATTTGGAGGCTGTCTGCAGGGAGGAGTGGGCCAACATCCCTGCCGAAATGTGCACAAACCTTGTCACCAACTATAAAAACCGTTTGACATCTGTGCTGACCAATAATGGCTTTTCTACAAAATATTAACATGCTGTTTGTCCAGGGGGTCAAATACTTGTTTTTCCTCATCAGATGGTTATCAATTTTAATAAATTCATATGATGTGATTTTCTGGAATTTTCTTTGGGATTCTGTCTTTCACTGTTAGAATGTACATATGATTAAAATTGTAGATTTTTGCATTCTTTGTAAGTGGGCAAACCTGCAAAATCAGCAAGGGGTCAAATACTTATTTCCCCCACTGTAAATTGCTGTTGAACGACAAAAACAACCACTAGATGGGAAAAGGGCATTTAACAATAATAATGAATGCACCACGAGGCTGTAGGTTACCATTTTCATTGAACGTACCGTTTGTGTTTTTCGAACAACGGCAACTGTAGTTGGAATCCTCTACAGTGAAATACAGTCAAACTTTACACCGTTTACCATTAGCTGTCAGCATTTAACCGTGTTTAATCCAGCTACTAGCTAACGCTAGGCTAACGTTAGCTGCTGTCGAGTGTAGTGTTAACTAGAGTCACATGCAGCGATGATTCTGTTGCCTCTAACGTCTGTTTCAGAGAGAAGCGCAGGCATATCAGTGCCACCGAAATGAGGCGTGTTGCTATTTGGTCTGGTAGATACCGGTCGTTAAGGCACTGGTGCCGTATTAGCACCGGATTTTGGTACCCAACCCTAATCAAGTCTGAAACTTGCATGCACTGACTACAAAAACTAGACCCCATTTGTCAAAAAACGGAATTATCCCTTTAATGTTATGAACACAGATTCTTGCTGTCATATCTAGAATAACTTATGTAAAGTCAATGAACAGAGGTGTCTTTAATGTGGCATCTAGTGTATACTGGCTGTACATACTATTGATTGCTGTTGAAAAATTACAGGCTTTGCACACATAGAGAAAAGCCTTAGAATTACAGCGGTGTCATATCATACACTCCGCATAGACACAGATTCAGTCCACACTAAAAGGTCTGGGTTCAGAGAAGGAAGATGCTGTCTTCTGGTAAGTAATGATGGAGCTTTGTTTGGAGAAATTATGTTGATTAGTGTGATGAAAGATTATAGAATGTATAAATGAAGAATAAATATGACCTTCAAAAAAGGCTTATAGAACCAAAAATATTGCAGCCACCTCTGTCGCTCTGTAGTAGAGGTTTTTAGAGGTAGAGTCTGTCTGTCATTTTCTTTTTGTTTCTTTAATAAAAACAAACTGCACTGAAGCTGTTTTAATTATACTATTTTAAGTACCTAGTTTTCTTCAGAACTTTCAGAACTCCCCCCGTTATCAAATGAAGAGTGACCTGTCCCTTTGTTCCAGTGGACCTGCTGTGTAGCAGAAAACAAAGTGTTAAGCACCAACTTTGTCACAAAGGAGCTGTTATTTTCTATGTCTATTTGTTGTTGTTTTGATGATGATGATGATGATGTTATTGTGACCCACTATGCTGTATTGTAACACAGTGTTGTTGTGGTGCTTTAGTGGTAAATAAATTATTTAACTTTCAAGGGAATTCAATGTTATGTGCTCATTTGTTGTTCTAAAGTAATATTTAATCTGACAGCTGCAGTGTGTCCTCTCTGGAAACTTGAATCCCTCCTTTACTTGTTGAGTTCTGTATTCGGAAAGCCACAAAGACAAATAAGAGGCTCATGTTTCCATCATTTTTGCAATGCAATTTGTCTCATAACATGATATATGATCAAAGGATGATACTCTTGTCGCAGTCAAGCAAAACTGATGGGATTTTGCAGCACCGGATACAAAAGGAGGAGATGCAGATGCTAATGCCAAATTTCAAACTGTTAATCTATAATGTGGGCAAGGGCTTTCAGTAGGTATACACTAGTGTGGGGCCAAGGGAGGATGCTGCAGGCAATCAGTGCCGATCTCAGAGCAGTTCCCTCTCCTAGTCCTGCTGCTGTCGCTGGTACTACTGCTTTGCTTCCCTTATTGTTGGTGACTCCCTAGTGCGCCATGTGGCTGTGAAGGTATAGAGGAAATATTTATTAATAATTCAAATTCAAAGTCCAAAGAGAAAACAAATTAAAAATAGTATTATTTTAATTAAAAATAGTATTATTTTACTATGCTACTAGGAAAAATCTTGCCATAATTAAATGTGAAATGTAAAAGCTTATATGGAAATACTTAAATTAAAATCTCAAATAGAAAAAAGAAATTATTTTATTTTAGCCTTTCCCCTTTATAATTTTCAATTTGACATTTTATGTTTTGAATTTTATGTTTTACATTTGACATTGACATATTAAGATTCACCTTTTAGATTTCGATTTAACATTAAGCTTTTCATTTAGAAGTGACAGGTGTCAATTTAAATGAGGAAGTGTGGCCCAATGGCTGGTGGGAGGGTCTGAAACGACTTCCAGCTGACAGCGGTTGCTGTGAGTATTACTGGCCGCCGCCAGCTGGCTGTCACCTAAGACTGGAGCTTCCAAGTCCGACAACATATCAGAGAAAATGTGCAATTGGCCATACATTTTTGTAAAACTGCCCATATTCAAACTGTACACAGTTAATTTCTCGCAGAAAAAAGTCTCAGAAATGAATTTAGTGGTGAAATATCAGACGAAAAAAGCAATCAATGCTTGAATCTTGATCGGGAGTTCGCCGTAGTAGCAGCAGGCACTGCAAAGTGAGTCACTTTAGCAATTGAATGGTCATTGGCAATTTAGCAATTCAATGGTCTATACCTTGATTTCTCTGGAGCTGGGTTTTCTCCATAATGCCAAGGTATTTATGGACATGCTGGTCATCAATGGGACACTGAAGATCTGTGTAATGTGGATCACGTTTCCATTTCAATGGGGAGCCATATTTGGCCATTTGGGGGCACTGCAAATTTAGTCACTTTAGCAATAGAATGGTCAAATGCACTTTAGCAATACAATGGTCTATACCTTGATTTCTCTGGAGCTGGGTGTTCTCCATAATGCCAAGGTATTTATGGACATGCTGGTCATCAATGGGACACTGAAGATCTGTGTAATGGGAATCAGGTTTCCATTTCAACGGGGAGCCATATTTGGCCATTTGGGGGCACTGCAAAGTGAGTCACTTTAGCAATAGAATGGTCAAAGGCACTTTAGCAATACAATCATCAAAATCTTGTTTTCTCCAAAATGCCAAGGTATTCATGGACATGCTGGTCATCAATGGGACACTGAAGATCTGTGTAATGTGAATCAGGTTTCAATTACAATGGGGAGCCATATTTAGCCATTTGGGGGCATTGCAAAGTGAGTTACTTTAGCAATAGAATGGTCAAAGGCAATTTAGCAATACAATGGTCTATACCTTGATTTCTCTGGAGCTGGGTGTTCTGTGTAATGCCAAGGTATTTATGGACATGCTGGTCATCAATGGGACACTGAAGATCTGTGTAATGTGAATCAGGTTTCCATTTCAACGGGGAGCCATATTTGGCCATTTGGGGGCACTGCAAAGTGAGTCACTTTAGCAATAGAATGGTCAAAGGCAATTTAGCAATTCAATGGTCTATACCTTGATTTCTCTGGAGCAGGTTTTTATCCATAATGCCAAGGTATTTATGGACATGTTGGTCATCAATGGGACATTGAAGATCTGTGTAATGTGGATCACGTTTCCATTTAAACGGGGAGCCATATTTGGCCATTTGGGGGCACTGCAAAAATTGAGTCACTTTAGCAATAGAATGGTCAAAGGCACTTTAGCAATATAATCATCAAAATCTTGTTTTCTCCATGATGCCAAGGTATTTATGGACATGCTGGTCATCAATGGGACACTGAAGATCTGTGTAATGTGAATCAGTTTTCCATTTCAACGGGGAGCCATATTTGGCCATTTGAGGGCACTGCAATGTGAGTCACTTTAGCAATAGAATCATCAAAATTTCTTTTCTGCATAATGCCAAGGTATTTATGGACATGCTGGTCATCAATGGGACACTGAAGATCTGTGTAATGTGAATCAGGTTTCAATTACAATGGGGAGCCATATTTAGCCATTTGGGGGCATTGCAAAGTGAGTCACTTTAGCAATAGAATGGTCAAAGGCAATTTAGCAATACAATGGTCTATACCTTGATTTCTCTGGAGCTGGGTGTTCTGCGTAATGCCAAGGTATTTATGGACATGCTGGTCATCAATGGGACACTGAAGATCTGTGTAATGTGGATCACGTTTCCATTTAAACGGGGAGCCATATTTGGCCATTTGGGGGCACTGCAAATTGAGTCACTTTAGCAATAGAATGGTCAAAGGCACTTTAGCAATATAATCATCAAAATCTTGTTTTCTCCATGATGCCAAGGTATTTATGGACATGCTGGTCATCAATGGGACACTGAAGATCTGTGTAATGTGAATCAGTTTTCCATTTCAACGGGGAGCCATATTTGGCCATTTGAGGGCACTGCAATGTGAGTCACTTTAGCAATAGAATCATCAAAATTTCTTTTCTGCATAATGCCAAGGTATTTATGGACATGCTGGTCATCAATGGGACACTGAAGATCTGTGTAATGTGAATCAGGTTTCAATTACAATGGGGAGCCATACTTAGCCATTTGGGGGCATTGCAAAGTGAGTCACTTTAGCAATAGAATGGTCAAAGGCAATTTAGCAATACAATGGTCTATACCTTGATTTCTCTGGAGCTGGGTGTTCTGCGTAATGCCAAGGTATTTATGGACATGCTGGTCATCAATGGGACACTGAAGATCTGTGTAATGTGAATCAGGTTTCCATTTCAACGGGGAGCCATATTTGGCCATTTGGGGGCACTGCAAAGTGAGTCACTTTAGCAATAGAATGGTCAAAGGCAATTTAGCAATACAATGGTCTATACCTTGATTTCTCTGGAGCTGGGTGTTCTGCGTAATGCCAAGGTATTTATGGACTTGCTGGTCATCAATGGGACACTGAAGATCTGTGTAATGTAAATCTGGTTTCCATTTCAACGGGGAGCCATATTTGGCCATTTGAGGGCACTGCAATGTGAGTCACTTTAGCAATAGAATCATCAAAATTTCTTTTCTGCATAATGCCAAGGTATTTATGGACATGCTGGTCATCAATGGGACACTGAAGATCTGTGTAATGTGAATCAGGTTTCAATTACAATGGGGAGCCATACTTAGCCATTTGGGGGCATTGCAAAGTGAGTCACTTTAGCAATAGAATGGTCAAAGGCAATTTAGCAATACAATGGTCTATACCTTGATTTCTCTGGAGCTGGGTGTTCTGCGTAATGCCAAGGTATTTATGGACATGCTGGTCATCAATGGGACACTGAAGATCTGTGTAATGTGAATCAGGTTTCCATTTCAACGGGGAGCCATATTTGGCCATTTGGGGGCACTGCAAAGTGAGTCACTTTAGCAATAGAATGGTCAAAGGCAATTTAGCAATACAATGGTCTATACCTTGATTTCTCTGGAGCTGGGTGTTCTGCGTAATGCCAAGGTATTTATGGACATGCTGGTCATCAATGGGACACTGAAGATCTGTGTAATGTAAATGTGGTTTCCATTACAACGGGGAGCCATATTTAGCCATTTGGGGGCATTGCAAAGTGAGTCACTTTAGCAATAGAATGGTCAAAGGCAATTTAGCAATACAATGGTCTATACCTTGATTTCTCTGGAGCTGGGTGTTCTGCGTAATGCCAAGGTATTTATGGACTTGCTGGTCATCAATGGGACACTGAAGATCTGTGTAATGTAAATCTGGTTTCCATTACAACGGTGAGCCATATTTGGCCATTTGAGGGCACTGCAAAGTGAGTCACTTTAGCAATTGAATGGTCAAAGGCACTTTAGCAATAGAATCATCAAAATCTTGTTTTCCGCATAATGTCAAGGTATTTACGGACATGCTGGTAATCAATGGGACACTGAAGATCTGTGTAATGTGAATCATGTTTCCATTTCAACGGGGAGCCATATTTGGCCATTTGGGGGAACTGCAACGTGAGTCACTTTAGCAATAGAATGGTCAAAGGCACTTTAGCAATAGAATTATCAAAATCTTGTTTTCCTCATAATGCCAAGGTATTTATGGACATGCTGGTCATCAATGGGACACTGAAGATCTGTGTAATGTGAATCAGGTTTCAATTACAATGGGGAGCCATATTTAGCCATTTGGGGGCATTGCAAAGTGAGTCACTTTAGCAATACAATGGTCAAAGGCAATTTAGCAATACAATGGTCTATACCTTGATTTCTCTGGAGCTGGGTGTTCTGCGTAATGCCAAGGTATTTATGGACATGCTGGTCATCAATGGGACACTGAAGATCTGTGTAATGTGAATCAGGTTTCCATTTCAACGGGGAGCCATATTTGGAAATTTGGTGGCACTGCAAATTGAGTCACTTTAGCAATAGAATGGTCAAAGGCACTTTAGCAATATAATCATCAAAATCTTGTTTTCTCCATGATGCCAAGGTATTTATGGACATGCTGGTCATCAATGGGACACTGAAGATCTTTGTAATGTGAATCAGTTTTCCATTTCAACGGGGGCCCATATTTGGCCATTTGAGGGCACTGCAAAGTGAGTCACTTTAGCAATTGAATGGTCAAAGGCAATTTAGCAATACAATGGTCTATACCCTGATTTCTCTTGAACTGTGTTTTCTCCATGATGCCAAGGTATTTATGGACATACTGGTCATCAATGGGACACTGAAGATCTGTGTAATGTGAATCAGGTTTCAATTACAATGGGGAGTCATATTTAGCCATTTGGGGGCATTGCAAAGTGAGTCACTTTAGCAATAGAATGGTCAAAGGCAATTTACCAATACAATGGTCTATACCTTGATTTCTCTGGAGCTGGGTGTTCTGCGTAATGCCAAGGTATTTATGGACATGCTGGTCATCAATGGGACACTGAAGATCTGTGTAATGTAAATCTGGTTTCCATTACAACGGTGAGCAATATTTGGCCATTTGGGGGAACTGCAACGTGAGTCACTTTAGCAATAGAATGGTCAAAGGCACTTTAGCAATAGAATTATAAAAATCTTGTTTTCCTCATAATGCCAAGGTATTTATGGACATGCTGGTCATCAATGGGACACTGAAGATCTGTGTAATGTGGATCACGTTTCCATTTCAACGGGGTGCTATATTTGGCCATTTGGGGACACTGCAAATTGAGTCACTTTAGCAATAGAATGGTCAAAGGCAATTTAGCAATACAATGGTCTATACCTTGATTTCTCTGGAGCTGGGTGTTCTGCGTAATGCCAAGGTATTTATGGACATGCTGGTCATCAATGGGACACTGAAGATCTGTGTAATGTAAATGTGGTTTCCATTACAACGGGGAGCCATATTTAGCCATTTGGGGGCATTGCAAAGTGAGTCACTTTAGCAATAGAATGGTCAAAGGCAATTTAGCAATACAATGGTCTATACCTTGATTTCTCTGGAGCTGGGTGTTCTGCGTAATGCCAAGGTATTTATGGACTTGCTGGTCATCAATGGGACACTGAAGATCTGTGTAATGTAAATCTGGTTTCCATTACAACGGTGAGCCATATTTGGCCATTTGAGGGCACTGCAAAGTGAGTCACTTTAGCAATTGAATGGTCAAAGGCACTTTAGCAATAGAATCATCAAAATTTCTTTTCTGCATAATGCCAAGGTATTTATGGACATGCTGGTCATCAATGGGACACTGAAGATCTGTGTAATGTGAATCAGGTTTCAATTACAATGGGGAGCCATATTTAGCCATTTGGGGGCATTGCAAAGTGAGTCACTTTAGCAATAGAATGGTCAAAGGCAATTTAGCAATACAATGGTCTATACCTTGATTTCTCTGGAGCTGGGTGTTCTGCGTAATGCCAAGGTATTTATGGACATGCTGGTCATCAATGGGACACTGAAGATCTGTGTAATGTGGATCACGTTTCCATTTAAACGGGGAGCCATATTTGGCCATTTGGGGGCACTGCAAATTGAGTCACTTTAGCAATAGAATGGTCAAAGGCACTTTAGCAATATAATCATCAAAATCTTGTTTTCTCCATGATGCCAAGGTATTTATGGACATGCTGGTCATCAATGGGACACTGAAGATCTGTGTAATGTGAATCAGTTTTCCATTTCAACGGGAGCCATATTTGGCCATTTGAGGGCACTGCAATGTGAGTCACTTTAGCAATAGAATCATCAAAATTTCTTTTCTGCATAATGCCAAGGTATTTATGGACATGCTGGTCATCAATGGGACACTGAAGATCTGTGTAATGTGAATCAGGTTTCAATTACAATGGGGGAGCCATACTTAGCCATTTGGGGGCATTGCAAAGTGAGTCACTTTAGCAATAGAATGGTCAAAGGCAATTTAGCAATACAATGGTCTATACCTTGATTTCTCTGGAGCTGGGTGTTCTGCGAATGCCAAGGTATTTATGGACTTGCTGGTCATCAATGGGACACTGAAGATCTGTGTAATGTAAATCTGGTTTCCATTTCAACGGGAGCCATATTTGGCCATTTGAGGGCACTGCAATGTGAGTCACTTTAGCAATAGAATCATCAAAATTTCTTTTCTGCATAATGCCAAGGTATTTATGGACATGCTGGTCATCAATGGGACACTGAAGATCTGTGTAATGTGAATCAGGTTTCAATTACAATGGGGAGCCATACTTAGCCATTTGGGGGCATTGCAAAGTGAGTCACTTTAGCAATAGAATGGTCAAAGGCAATTTAGCAATACAATGGTCTATACCTTGATTTCTCTGGAGCTGGGTGTTCTGCGTAATGCCAAGGTATTTATGGACATGCTGGTCATCAATGGGACACTGAAGATCTGTGTAATGTGAATCAGGTTTCCATTTCAACGGGGAGCCATATTTGGCCATTTGGGGGCACTGCAAAGTGAGTCACTTTAGCAATAGAATGGTCAAAGGCAATTTAGCAATACAATGGTCTATACCTTGATTTCTCTGGAGCTGGGTGTTCTGCGTAATGCCAAGGTATTTATGGACATGCTGGTCATCAATGGGACACTGAAGATCTGTGTAATGTAAATCTGGTTTCCATTACAACGGGAGCCATATTTAGCCATTTGGGGGCATTGCAAAGTGAGTCACTTTAGCAATAGAATGGTCAAAGGCAATTTAGCAATACAATGGTCTATACCTTGATTTCTCTGGAGCTGGGTGTTCTGCGTAATGCCAAGGTATTTATGGACTTGCTGGTCATCAATGGGACACTGAAGATCTGTGTAATGTAAATCTGGTTTCCATTACAACGGTGAGCCATATTTGGCCATTTGAGGGCACTGCAAAGTGAGTCACTTTAGCAATTGAATGGTCAAAGGCACTTTAGCAATAGAATCATCAAAATCTTGTTTTCCG
Organism: Perca flavescens; assembly: GCF_004354835.1. Taxonomy (NCBI): domain Eukaryota; kingdom Metazoa; phylum Chordata; class Actinopteri; order Perciformes; family Percidae; genus Perca; species Perca flavescens. The sequence continues at coordinate 32,137,344 of NC_041336.1, forward strand.
CATAATGTCAAGGTATTTACGGACATGCTGGTAATCAATGGGACACTGAAGATCTGTGTAATGTGAATCATGTTTCCATTTCAACGGGGAGCCATTTTGGCCATTTGGGGGAACTGCTACGTGAGTCACTTTAGCAATAGAATGGTCAAAGGCACTTTAGCAATAGAATTATCAAAATCTTGTTTTCCTCATAATGCCAAGGTATTTATGGACATGCTGGTCATCAATGGGACACTGAAGATCTGTGTAATGTGGATCACGTTTCCATTTCAACGGGGTGCTATATTTGGCCATTTGGGGACACTGCAAATTGAGTCACTTTAGCAATAGAATGGTCAAAGGCACTTTAGCAATAGAATTATCAAAATCTTGTTTTCCTCATAATGCCAAGGTATTTATGGACATGCTGGTCATCAATGGGACACTGAAGATCTGTGTAATGTGAATCAGGTTTCAATTACAATGGGGAGCCATATTTAGCCATTTGGGGGCATTGCAAAGTGAGTCACTTTAGCAATACAATGGTCAAAGGCAATTTAGCAATACAATGGTCTATACCTTGATTTCTCTGGAGCTGGGTGTTCTGCGTAATGCCAAGGTATTTATGGACATGCTGGTCATCAATGGGACACTGAAGATCTGTGTAATGTGAATCAGGTTTCCATTTCAACGGGGAGCCATATTTGGAAATTTGGTGGCACTGCAAATTGAGTCACTTTAGCAATAGAATGGTCAAAGGCACTTTAGCAATATAATCATCAAAATCTTGTTTTCTCCATGATGCCAAGGTATTTATGGACATGCTGGTCATCAATGGGACACTGAAGATCTTTGTAATGTGAATCAGTTTTCCATTTCAACGGGGAGCCATATTTGGCCATTTGAGGGCACTGCAAAGTGAGTCACTTTAGCAATTGAATGGTCAAAGGCAATTTAGCAATACAATGGTCTATACCCTGATTTCTCTTGAACTGTGTTTTCTCCATGATGCCAAGGTATTTATGGACATACTGGTCATCAATGGGACACTGAAGATCTGTGTAATGTGAATCAGGTTTCAATTACAATGGGGAGTCATATTTAGCCATTTGGGGGCATTGCAAAGTGAGTCACTTTAGCAATAGAATGGTCAAAGGCAATTTACCAATACAATGGTCTATACCTTGATTTCTCTGGAGCTGGGTGTTCTGCGTAATGCCAAGGTATTTATGGACATGCTGGTCATCAATGGGACACTGAAGATCTGTGTAATGTAAATCTGGTTTCCATTACAACGGTGAGCCATATTTGGCCATTTGGGGGAACTGCAACGTGAGTCACTTTAGCAATAGAATGGTCAAAGGCACTTTAGCAATAGAATTATCAAAATCTTGTTTTCCTCATAATGCCAAGGTATTTATGGACATGCTGGTCATCAATGGGACACTGAAGATCTGTGTAATGTGGATCACGTTTCCATTTCAACGGGGTGCTATATTTGGCCATTTGGGGACACTGCAAATTGAGTCACTTTAGCAATAGAATGGTCAAAGGCAATTTACCAATACAATGGTCTATACCTTGATTTCTCTGGAGCTGGGTGTTCTGCGTAATGCCAAGGTATTTATGGACATGCTGGTCATTAATGGGACACTGAAGATCTGTGTAATGTAAATCTGGTTTCCATTACAACGGTGAGCCATATTTGGCCATTTGAGGGCACTGCAAAGTGAGTCACTTTAGCAATTGAATGGTCAAAGGCAATTTAGCAATTCAATGGTCTATACCTTGATTTCTCTGGAGCTGGGTTTTCTCCATAATGCCAAGGTATTTATGGACATGCTGGTCATCAATGGGACACTGAAGATCTGTGTAATGTGGATCACGTTTCCATTTCAACGGGGTGCTATATTTGGCCATTTGGGGACACTGCAAATTGAGTCACTTTAGCAATAGAATGGTCAAAGGCACTTTAGCAATAGAATCATCAAAATCTTGTTTTCCGCATAATGTCAAAGTATTTATGGACATGCTGGTCATCAATGGGACACTGAAGATCTGTGTAATGTGGATCACGTTTCCATTTCAACGGGGTGCTATATTTGGCCATTTGGGGACACTGCAAATTGAGTCACTTTAGCAATAGAATGGTCAAAGGCACTTTAGCAATATAATCATCAAAATCTTGTTTTCTCCATGATGCCAAGGTATTTATGGACATGCTGGTCATCAATGGGACACTGAAGATCTTTGTAATGTGAATCAGTTTTCCATTTCAACGGGGAGCCATATTTGGCCATTTGGGGACACTGCAAATTGAGTCACTTTAGCAATAGAATGGTCAAAGGCAATTTACCAATACAATGGTCTATACCTTGATTTCTCTGGAGCTGGGTGTTCTGCGTAATGCCAAGGTATTTATGGACATGCTGGTCATTAATGGGACACTGAAGATCTGTGTAATGTAAATCTGGTTTCCATTACAACGGTGAGCCATATTTGGCCATTTGAGGGCACTGCAAAGTGAGTCACTTTAGCAATTGAATGGTCAAAGGCAATTTAGCAATTCAATGGTCTATACCTTGATTTCTCTGGAGCTGGGTTTTCTCCATAATGCCAAGGTATTTATGGACATGCTGGTCATCAATGGGACACTGAAGATCTGTGTAATGTGGATCACGTTTCCATTTCAACGGGGTGCTATATTTGGCCATTTGGGGACACTGCAAATTGAGTCACTTTAGCAATAGAATGGTCAAAGGCACTTTAGCAATATAATCATCAAAATCTTGTTTTCTCCATGATGCCAAGGTATTTATGGACATGCTGGTCATCAATGGGACACTGAAGATCTTTGTAATGTGAATCAGTTTTCCATTTCAGCGGGAAAAATATTTGGCCATTTGAGGGCACTGCAAAGTGAGTCACTTTAGCAATTGAATGGTCAAAGGCAATTTAGCAATACAATGGTCTATACCTTGATTTCTCTTGAACTGTGTTTTCTCCATGATGCCAAGGTATTTATGGACATACTGGTCATCAATGGGACACTCAAGATCTGTGTAATGTGAATCATGTTTCCATTTAAACGGGGAGCCATATTTGGCCATTTGAGGGCACTGCAATGTGAGTCACTTTAGCAATAGAATCATCAAAATTAGTTTTCTGCATAATGCCAATTTATTTATGAAGCTTTAAATAGCAGCCTCAGAGTTGAAATATAGCTTTAAGTTGACATTTAAGCCTTTATTTTTACTTTCCTTCATCAGATTGCTCCATTTAAATGCACAGGGACATTAAGGAATGTGTATACTATCACCCTGGGGTGAAATAAGTCTGGCTAATATGGAGGTTTGGTTTTTAGAGCAGCCTGAATAAGACTTACAATATGGCTTTAAATAGCAGCCTCAAGCCTTTATTTTACTTTCCTTCATCAGATTGTTCAAAATCAGATTTGAACAGAGTTGAAATATAGCTTTCATTTAGGGACATATAGCTTTAAGTTGACATTTAAGCCTTTATTTTTACTTTCCTTCATCAGAATGCTCCTTCATCAGATTGAAAATGCACAGGGACATTAAGGATGTGTATACTATCACCCTGGGGTGAAATAAGTCTGGCTAATATGGAGGTTTGGTTTTTAGAGCAGCCTGAATAAGACTTACAATATGGCTTTAAATAGCAGCCTCAAACAGTTGAAATATAGCTTTAAGTTGACATTTAAGCCTTTATTTTTACTTTCCTTCATCAGATTGCTCCGAAAATGCACAGGGACATTAAGGAATGTGTATACTATCACCCTGGGGTGAAATGAGTCTGGCTAATATGGAGGTTTGGTTTTTAGAGCAGCCTGAATAAGACTTACAATATGGCTTTAAATAGCAGCCTCAGAGTTGAAATATAGCTTTAAGTTGACATTTAAGCCTTTATTTTTACTTTCCTTCATCAGATTGCTCCGAAAATGCACAGGGACATTAAGGAATGTGTATACTATCACCCTGGGGTGAAATAAGTCTGGCTAATATGGAGGTTTGGTTTTTAGAGCAGACTGAAAAAGACTTACAATATGGCTTTAAATAGCAGCCTCAGAGTTGAAATATAGCTTTAAGTTGACATTTAAGCCTTTATTTTTACTTTCCTTCATCAGATTGCTCCGAAAATGCACAGGGACATTAAGGAATGTGTATACTATCACCCTGGGGTGAAATAAGTCTGGCTAATATGGAGGTTTGGTTTTTAGAGCAGCCTGAATAAGACTTAGAATATGGCTTTAAATTGCAGCCTCAAACAGAGTTGAAATATAGCTTTAAGTTGACATTTAAGCCTTTATTTTTACTTTCCTTCATCAGAATGCTCCGAAAATGCACAGGGACATTAAGGGATGTGTATACTATCACCTTGGGGTGAAATGAGTCTGGCTAATATGGAGGTTTGGTTTTTAGAGCAGCCTGAATAAGACTTACAATATGGCTTTAAATAGCAGCCTCAGAGTTGAAATATAGCTTTAAGTTGACATTTAAGCCTTTATTTTTACTTTCCTTCATCAGATTGCTCCGAAAATGCACAGGGACATTAAGGAATGTGTATCACCCTATCAAATAAGTCCCTATGGGGGTGAAATGAGTCTGGCTAATATGGAGGTTTGGTTTTTTAGAGCAGACTGAAAAGACTTACAATATGGCTTTAAATTGCAGCCTATGGCAAATAGCAGCCTCAGAGTTGAAATATAGCTTTAAGTTGACATTTAAGCCTTTATTTTTTTTTCCTTCATCAGATTGCTCCGAAAATGCACAGGGACATTAAGGAATGTGTATACTATCACCCTGGGGTGAAATGAGTCTGGCTAATATGGAGGTTTGGTTTTTAGAGCAGCCTGAATAAGACTTACAATATGGCTTTAAATAGCAGCCTCAGAGTTGAAATATAGCTTTAAGTTGACATTTAAGCCTTTATTTTTACTTTCCTTCATCAGATTGCTCCGAAAATGCACAGGGACATTAAGGAATGTGTATACTATCACCCTGGGGGTGAAATAAGTCTGGCTAATATGGAGGTTTGGTTTTTAGAGCAGCCTGAATAAGACTTAGAATATGGCTTTAAATTGCAGCCTCAAACAGAGTTGAAATATAGCTTTAAGTTGACATTTAAGCCTTTATTTTTACTTTCCTTCATCAGATTGCTCCGAAAATGCACAGGGACATTAAGGAATGTGTATACTATCACCCTGGGGTGAAATAGTCTGGCTAATATGGAGGTTTGGTTTTTAGAGCAGCCTGAATAAGACTTACAATATGGCTTTAAATAGCAGCCTCAGAGTTGAAATATAGCTTTAAGTTGACATTTAAGCCTTTATTTTTACTTTCCTTCATCAGATTGCTCCGAAAATGCACAGGGACATTAAGGAATGTGTATACTATCACCCTGGGGTGAAATAAGTCTGGCTAATATGGAGGTTTGGTTTTTAGAGCAGACTGAAAAAGACTTACAATATGGCTTTAAATAGCAGCCTCAGAGTTGAAATATAGCTTTAAGTTGACATTTAAGCCTTTATTTTTACTTTCCTTCATCAGATTGCTCCGAAAATGCACAGGGACATTAAGGAATGTGTATACTATCACCCTGGGGTGAAATAAGTCTGGCTAATATGGAGGTTTGGTTTTTAGAGCAGCCTGAATAAGACTTAGAATATGGCTTTAAATTGCAGCCTCAAACAGAGTTGAAATATAGCTTTAAGTTGACATTTAAGCCTTTATTTTTACTTTCCTTCATCAGATTGCTCCGAAAATGCACAGGGACATTAAGGAATGTGTATACTATCACCCTGGGGTGAAATAAGTCTGGCTAATATGGAGGTTTGGTTTTAGAGCAGCCTGAATAAGACTTAGAATATGGCTTTAAATTGCAGCCTCAAACAGAGTTGAAATATAGCTTTAAGTTGACATTTAAGCCTTTATTTTTACTTTCCTTCATCAGAATGCTCCGAAAATGCACAGGGACATTAAGGGATGTGTATACTATCACCTTGGGGTGAAATGAGTCTGGCTAATATGGAGGTTTGGTTTTTTAGAGCAGCCTGAAAAAGACTTACAATATGGCTTTAAATAGCAGCCTCAGAGTTGAAATATAGCTTTAAGTTGACATTTAAGCCTTTATTTTTACTTTCCTTCATCAGATTGCTCCGAAAATGCACAGGGACATTAAGGAATGTGTATACTATCACCCTGGGGTGAAATAAGTCTGGCTAATATGGAGGTTTGGTTTTTAGAGCAGCCTGAATAAGACTTAGAATATGGCTTTAAATTGCAGCCTCAAACAGAGTTGAAATATAGCTTTAAGTTGACATTTAAGCCTTTATTTTTACTTTCCTTCATCAGATTGCTCCGAAAATGCACAGGGACATTAAGGAATGTGTATACTATCACCCTGGGGTGAAATAAGTCTGGCTAATATGGAGGTTTGGTTTTTAGAGCAGCCTGAATAAGACTTAGAATATGGCTTTAAATTGCAGCCTCAAACAAATCAGAGTTGAAATATAGCTTTAAAATAAGTTGACATTTTTGGTTTTAAATAAGCCTTTTATTTTTATACTTTCCTTCATCAGAATGCATCAGAATGCTCCGAAAATGCACAGGGACATTAAGGGATGTGTATACTATCACCTTGGGGTGAAATGAGTCTGGCTAATATGGAGGTTTGGTTTTTAGAGCAGCCTGAATAAGACTTACAATATGGCTTTAAATAGCAGCCTCAGAGTTGAAATATAGCTTTAAGTTGACATTTAAGCCTTTATTTTTACTTTCCTTCATCAGATTGCTCCGAAAATGCACAGGGACATTAAGGAATGTGTATACTATCACCCTGGGGTGAAATAAGTCTGGCTAATATGGAGGTTTGGTTTTTAGAGCAGACTGAAAAAGACTTACAATATGGCTTTAAATTGCAGCCTCAGAGTTGAAATATAGCTTTAAGTTGACATTTAAGCCTTTATTTTTACTTTCCTTCATCAGATTGCTCCGAAAATGCACAGGGACATTAAGGGATGTGTATACTATCACCATGGGGTGAAATGA